>NC_139004.1:25418511-25806011 GCF_964374135.1 Grampus griseus
TCACAAAGGCTTGCCAAATCCATTAAGGTTGTTAAATTCATCCTCTCTTCCATTTCTCCCTACTGCCTTAGAGTAAGCCTTTATCTGAGCTGTAGCAGTGAATATTGTTCTCCCTTTCCCTACTCTAAACCTCTGTAATTCTACAATTTACACAAGGAAGAAGTGCTCTTTCTAAAATGCAAATCTGATCATGTAAGCGTCAGCATAAAACTGTTAACTGGCTTCCCTTTATTTTGCAGAGTAAAATCTCAGTTCATTAGCATAACATCTGATGGACTTTGTGATGGAACCTCCATCACAAGACCCCACCCTCCTGTTCAGGCACCACTTCCCTCCACAGTACAATTAAACATTTCATGTTGCTTGAGGCCTCTGTACCTTTGGACAGTATGTGCTTCTGGATCATTCTCTCAATTTCACGAGTGTCTATCTGTCTAGAATATAGACTCCACACTAGAAGGGATTGTGGGGTAAAATCCCTTTCTACAGGTATTGCTGGATTGACGTGAATGTCAGGGGAACAACAAAGAAGGGTAGAGGATGTATCATTTCTCATCTGCTTACCACCGCCTCTCATCTGTATTAGCAGGACTGGCAGGACTCTGAGGTAGAAATAACTTTTTGGAAATGTGCTAGGAACCCTCCAAACTAGGATCTTTAGAGCAGAGATGTGAAGAGCCTGCATCCCTCAGAAACAGCAGAGCATCTTCTAAACCCTTGTATTTATGTTTATTACCAGAAAAGCCTTCCAGGAATGAAAACTAAAGGTTGTGTGGTACATATATGCAATGAAATATTACTCAGCCATAAAAAGGAAAGAAATTGGGTCATTTGTAGAGACGTGGATGGACCTAGAGAGTGTCATACAGAGTGAAGTAAATCAGAAAGAGAAAAACATCATATATTAATGCATGTATGTGGAATCTGAAAAAATTGGTATAGACAATCTTATTTACAAAGCAGAAATAGAGACACAGATGTAGAGAATAGACGTATGGATACCAAGGGGGAAAAGGGGAGGTGGGATGAACTGGGAGGTTGGGATTTACATATATACACTATTGATACTATGTATAAATAGGTAACTAATGAGAACCTACTGTATAGCACAGGGAATTCTACTCAATGCTCTATGGTGACCTAAATGGGAAGGCAATCCAAAAAAGAGGGGATATATGTATATGTATAGCTGATTCACTTCGCTGTACTGTAGAAACTAATACAGCGTTGTAAAGCAACTATACTCCAATAAAAATTAAAAACAAAAAAAGGTGGAGCTTTTGGTATAATACAGGGAGATGCTGAAGTCATCATCTGACTGATATCTGAAGAGGAAAAGGTTATGAGCCTTTTAAGCCTTCATCAATCAGCCACGTTGCCACATTTTAGGTCATAGTTCACCACCAGCCTCCTCCGGAGAGAGGAGACATAAGACTTTGGTTTCCTTCTGAATTTATAAAATATGTGTGTGGTTTTGGTATTTATTGCCTATTATATATTACACTACTTTGAAAGATAAAAAAATAATATTAAAGTTTTCTCTCTTCTTTATTCTAGCTTGGATTTATATTGAATAATCTGGGGTTTTCTTGTTTGTTGTTGTAATTTCTCATTTTAATTCTTGAGATGGCTAGGGAACAATTCTCCATTAACTGGAGCTTTCAAATAAAAAGAATCTTAATTGTCAGAATAAAAGGAAATTTATTGTGATAGATGTAGTGAAAAGATATAAATAAAATACTCTTGACTGTGTCTTCCTCGTCCCTTTCAATTCAGCCAGATTATCTGGAATGCCTGTCTGTAAAGCTATACAGTGAAAATAGACCAGAATTGTTATTCAGAAGCGATACAGGGATTCTTCATTAAATATTCTGAAGATCCAATGTCCTTATTGCTAAGATTACAAGAGGAGAAATATACATTTTTATGATGAGAAACTTTCAACAGCATATTCCTAAGTCCTCCCTCTGTGTTTATGTAGCACTTTAAACAAATGTTTATGTAACACTATGTATACATACTTTTATTGCAGCCACGTTACATACATTACTGTACTTTGTCCATTTGTCTTTCTGCTCTTGAATTTTAGTGCTTTGAGGGCAGGAGGCCATTTCTCTTTGTGGCCTCATCACCTAGCACAAATTCCGGGAGAATTATAATAATAATATTTAATGGATGACAACTCCAAGCAAAAAATGAATTTCTGATCATTCTGAGTCCCAGAGAAAGTTTGGTCCATTCCATGTTATTCATTGAGGTCTTAGAAGATAAAATATGTGGCAATTACTTCTGCTAACTACATTGTCTGAGATAAGGTAAATCTGATACAAGTTTTGGATTTCATCTATAAAAGTTTGTGGAAATTTGTTTTCTCTCATTATATAGGTAGGTATGTAATATCCTCAACTTGGCCTCTTTGCCTGTGAAGTCTAAAATACTTACTATCAGATCTCTTACAGGAAATGTTTGCTGACCACTGGTCTGTAAAATACTTTATCTAAGTTTAAGAAACAATTGATTTGTAAAAATTTCTCTAATGTAACATTTTAACACTGGCCTGGACATTAAAACGGTGAGTTCTGCTTCTCACCTATAGCTATGTCTGACCTCCTTTTGTACTTTACTTGACGGGGCATAGGGCTGAATGCAGAATGGATACTTAGTAATGGTTAATTGATTTTTTTCTCAAGCTGCTCAGTTTTAGGAAAAGATTTTGCCTGATCCCATTAGAATTTTAATGAATGGCCTCTTCTTAAAAATGCAATGGAAACCCAAATATTTATTTATTTATTGGCCGTGCCCTAAGGCTTGCGGGATCTTAGTTCCCGGAGCAGGAATTGAACCCGGGCTCTCGGCAGTGAAAGTGCAGAGTCCTAACCACTGGACCTCCAGGGAATCCCTGAAACCCAGATAGTTATAATGAGGATTATTTTAAATGACTGGCCTGGACTATGAGGCGTACACTCAGAAATAAATGCCAGAATCTTCAGGCAGACTTAACTCTCTGCCACATGTTACCAGTTGGCAAAATCTGTGAAGGACTGGGGGTGATCACTCACCCAGGTTAAGAAATGGCTCTGAATGAATATGTCAGGCTAAATAGATTGATTGTTACTTAATTCTAATTTGATATTTTCAGATGCAGCATTACCAGTGACACCAACCATAAAAATATTTTAAAAGATCTCAAAATTAGGTAACTACATAGCAAAGGAATTACATCGAGTGAAAAAAAAAAACCCAGAGTTAATGTCCTGGTTAGTTAAGTTGAGCGTTTTAGTGGAATTTCTTTTTCCCTTTTGGTTCCTAGGAAGTCCTTCCTAAATTCACTTGTTAAAAGTATATTTCCGGCTGCTTGGATAAGGCGGGTTGTATTGTAAATCCTGCCTAAATGTACTTGGAATAAACCAGTCAAGAATTTAACCTCTCTTTGACAAACTAATTGGCTGGGGTTTAAAACCATCAGTTTTGTAATAAAACTGTGTGCAATCAATTAGGGTAAACTGATTATGTTCCCTTGGCTTCATGTCTGAGGAATCTTGTTAGCAGTTGAACTCTCTGAATGACTTGCCTAACTCTTAGAAAACGACTCAGCCTTTTGTATAAGCATGAGGTTTTCAATTCCCTGCAAATTTCACACGGCTTTCAGGTAATGGCTGCATGTTACCGAAGGGAGTAATGTTAAGTGCATGTGAAGGAACGGTTCGGGATATTAGCCTTTCCTTAGTGAATCACAAATGAGCTTTTCATGTCTGATTCCCTCTCTGGATGAGCCAGCCGAGGGGCTGGGGTGTAGCGAGTTAGGAGTCTGAGATTGGGACAAATCCAGTCCTTCGTGGTCTATTGTCTGCCACTGCGAAGCTCCAGATATGATCCAGAGTCAGCAATCCAGAGGACTTAGAGAATAAGAACCCTGCTATGATCCTTATTAATGAGATGAGAGCTGGGAATCTGGACAAGAGAGCATTCAGAGAAAGAAGAGGGGAAGGCTGTGGGGACTGGTGACATTCCTCAGCCAAAGAGGAGCATTGACTTTTAGCTATCGATAACACTCATATGTTCCCTCCATTTATCGAAAGAGGTTTGATATTGTAAAGCACCGTTCATGGTTTTCTGTTTGCATTATAGTTCTGCTTCTTCCAATGTGGGAGGTTTTTGTTCAGTTATCACAATTTGTATTATAGTTTAGGTTTTAATTTGTACTAATGTCTCAGGAACACTTGGGAATTTCATTATTTGCTACAAAGTCAGGATTAAAGCACATTTGACATTTTCTATTTATGTTTCCTAAGAGTGAGTACCAGGCATTGTTCAAACTAAGGCCAAGTTCTAAAACATCCCCAGCTAATATACCCTATGCATATCTTTAGACTGAATAATACTGTGATTGAATAATCACAATAATTGAATTATTGTATGTGTGTGTGTGTGTATATATATATATATATATGTGTGTATATATATATATATATATATATATATATATATATATATATATATGCCTCACGAGTACAGAGGCCGAATCTGTTCTCTTCACAATTATTCCCAGGATAATAACTCTCACTGAACATTTGTTTGCTGAACTGATGAGTGTGGTTCTGGTTCTTGCAGCAGCCCCAAAAGCATACAGCACATTTTTATAGTTGTCATAAATACAAAAAGAAGTAAATAAGTAGTTCAGAGCAATTACAGCTCCCCTGACCAATTTTATAATACAATTTTAGAGGATATTACAGTATTGAATAAAACATTTTATTATGGTTTCAAATATTTGATATCAAAGTACTTTCTACAAAACACTTTATTGGAAAATAATGCTATTTCCCAATTGGAGTGCTAAAACATATTATAACAGTTGATAAAGATTTTTTTTTTTTTGGCTGCCCCACGTGGTGTACAGGATCTTAGCTCCCCGACCAGGGCCAGGGATTGAACTTGGGCCCCGTGAGTGAAAGTGCCCAGTCCTAACCACTGGACCACCAGGGAAGTCAATATTCCATAACAACCTAATTGGGAAAAGAATTTGAAAAAGGATAGATACATGTATATGTATAACTGAATCACTTTGTTGTACACCTGAAACTAACACAACATTGTTAATCAACTGTACTCCAATATAAAATAAAAAAATTTTTTAAAAAGCTAAAAAAAAATTTTTAAATAAAGTCATTCTAGAATTCTTATTAAAACTGTCAACCTGTAATAACAAGTGTTGGAAACAACTGGAACTCTCATACATTGCTGGTGGGAGTGCAAAATTGTACAGATACTCTGAAAAACAGTTTGACAGTTTCTTACAAAGTTATACATATACTTAACATATGCCCCAGCAATCCTTTTTCTGGTTATTTACCCTAGAGAAATGAAAACTTATGTTCCCACTAAAACATGCAGACGTATTGTTACCACCTAATGCAAGTGCAAGTTTGTGCGCCCAACACACAGTGAGGCCAAACAAACTGAAACGTTGGAGTTTGGAGCAGAGAAAGATTTATTGCAGGGCCATGCAGGGAGAAAGGGTGGCTCATTCCCAAAAAGCCCTGAACTCCTGGAAGGGTTTCAGCAAAGCACTTTTAAAGGCAAGGTGAGGGAGAGGTGTGGTTAGTTGTTGCAAACTTCTTGGTGTCCGATCCTTTGTTCTAGCAGCTGTCCACTTAGGTCAGGTCAGGATGATCCTATAAACCTCCAATAAAACAAATGTTATTCTCTGTTCTGCAACTTTTTATCTCTATATGAAAGGACTCGTAAAGGTCAGAGACCTGAGTATAGGCTATCCTTTATATTTCAGGCTATAGGCAACATTCTTTTACAAAATGTGCAGAGCCAACATTTCTAAGCACAGGCAATAGACCAGGTCTAACATGGAATCAGATTTGTTCTTTCCTATTACATTAAAATGTTCAGAGCAGCTTTATTGGAGATAGAAGCTGTAAACAACCCAATGTCCTTCACGAGGGGTCTGGATAAGCAAGCTGTCATATATCCATGCAGTAGAATACTACTCAGAGACAGAAAAGCACAAACTATTGATACATTTTGATACTGATACAGGCAAGATGGATGATTCCCAAAGACAGGTGGGAGTGAGAGAAGTCAGTATGAAAAGGCTACATACTATATGATTTCAACTATGTGATATTCTGGAAATGGGAAAACTGTAAAGACAGTGAAAGGTCAGCGATTGCCAGAGGTCTGGGTGTGGTGAGAATAGTCTTATAATGGGGTAGCACAGGGGGTTTTAGGTGCATCAGCAAGTTGTTTTGTATCCTAATTGTGGAAGTTACACAAATCCATACATTGTTGAAATCCATAGACCCTTACAGCAAAAGAAAATAAATTACCATATGGTAATTTTAAAAAATAACATAAAAAATCTCTCAGTTAGTAAGATTTAAGTAATTGTATAACCAATGGCTGCTTACTTACAGTCAAGTGGTATCTTCCCAGGAGCATCACAACCGGAGACCATGGGTTTTAAAAGCCATGATCTAGTTATCTGAGAGGTGGAAAGTTAGAAAAGTAAGCTATAGTATACTTTTTACAAAAGAAATAAAGTAGTACTGTCAAAAAGGAAACTCTCCTATACTTTTATTCAACAAACAGAATTGCGAGATCTTGTTTGAAGCCATCACTTTATTGTCCAGTTATGTAGATTTTCCCCTCTGGTGCTTATTCTGGCATTAATTAATATAACAGAATCTGAAAGAAAGATTAGAAATGCGTTATGTTAGAAATAGCCTTGCTTTAAGGGACGTGCACATTGATATGCCAGGAAAACTTGGACAGTTTTCTCACTGCTGAGATTTTTTTTTCACCCAGTCTGGAGTCCAATGGAAACCACATATTTATTAAATGATTGATGTTTGTACTCCTCAGGAACCATGGGAATTACCATCTTAGATCAGATCATTAGTCTGCCTAGTCTAACATCTTGCTTCTGGCTTAGGTAATTATCTGATGCTTTTGAGGGACATTTAAATCTTTCTTGTAAAGCATCTGACCAAAGCATCTGACCATTGTTTCACATAGTGTTGATTCTCATTGTTGAGATGTGGATGAGAAACTTGGGCTGAAATTTCTTTTTTTTCAATTAATTCATTTGTATTTTCAAAATCTAATTGTATTTTGGCCGTTTTGACCATACTGGTTAGATCCCAAATGATAAGAAATGCTGTGACACACTTGATTTAATGCTCAAAGATTTGATTTTTCTACTTCCCTATGAGGCTACAAGAATGACTAGATAAAAATCCCATATAATGTAATGTGTTTTATACTTCTAGAAGTCCTATATTTTATAAGGCGAAAAGCAAATGATCCTTTCCATGTTTGTAAGATGACTGTTCGGAGCTTTATGTGCTATGGTCTCAGAACTAATTATTCCCAAATAATTGACAACTAGTAACTCTTTAGACAGTTACTTTTTACCATTTTCTTTCTAATATATTGCTTTGATTCCTTAAAAAGGGAACAGTTTAATTGACTGGTACAATGTGATCCTTTTCTGCCTTCCTATCTCCTAGGTAGATATTAAATGCATAGACATTATTTTAGGGTCAACAGCAACTTATTTAGCGTTTACATCTTCTTAAAAAAGACTTTTTAAAAATGAAAGCCAGGTGAGAGACATATCCTTTTACAAACATGCAGGAATTGGAATTTAGGCTTCCTGCTCAATGAGAATATTTACTGTTGCTGTTGTTTATAAGCAGAGTTCTAGCTGAGGTGTTTGGTAAGGAGGCAACTACACCACATGAGAAGTAAATAACCTAAGGATAGGGTATATAGAGAATTTTCTACAGCAGTGTTTTCTCAACCGGGATGCTTAACCCCCAGGGGCCGTTTGGCAATATCTGGAGTCACTTTTGGTTGTCACAACTGGGGGCTTGGAGGTGTAATTACCGACATTTAGTGGGTAGAGGCCAGGGATGCTGCTAAACATCCTACAATGTCCAGGACACCCCCGACAGCAAAGAACTGTCCAGTCCAGCATGTCAATTGTGCCAAGATTGAGAACCCCTGCTCTATAAAGTACAGAAGGTGTGCTTTGAGCGTCAAACACAATGCCTTGAATATGATAGGTGCAGAGAATATATTGAGGGGATTTTCACAAGGGACTGCTCAAGTCAGACTCAGGGCAGAAAGGGAGGGTGTTTATTACTGGAATCAGGCAAGTTGCAAAGCAATGCGTGTTGACCACAGATTTCATGATACGTATTACACTTCCTTCATAGCATGTTTGACTAGGCACACATGCAAAGCAGCTTATTAAGAGGACTATTACTAGTATTATTTTTTAACCTATGAGACTAAGCATTGTTTTCCTCTCTTCTCTGTTATCGTTTTCAAGGATCGGTCATCAGTTTTTCCTCATCTCCCACCATCAACGGCTCTCAGTGTTTGGAGCACGTGTCCCACCAGCTGGGGTTCTCTTGCTGCCCCTGACAGTTCTCCAGGGCTACAGTTTTATGTTTCACCTCTAACTTCTGTTTTGCTAATCCTCTCTTTAGCTGTTTGATCTTAAACTTGAGGGGGTTTAGAGCAGAAAAATCCTGTTGATTTGTCTCTCTCTGGCTTCTGGATCTTGAAAATAAACTTTTTATAATGAGATAGTAAATAGGAGGGTATCTGGACCAGGAGATGACTATATACAGTGGGTTGTGCAGGGGAAAGTGCATGGGGACAGGATGGGTATCTCAGTCCTTGGATTGGGTGATTTTTATCCAAAAAAGTTTGGACAGAGTTTTGCCTTGCTGGGTGGTGCTCATGATGGCTTTCGTGAATCTGGCTGTGCTGCTCCTGAGAAGAACTCACCTTCTAAAAACCTTCAGTCCCATTTGTCCCTTTCCTGGGGATCAATAATGGGTCTATGGGCTATAGAGCAGCAAGCACCCTTGGTTAATTTAGTGTCTGTCTATCACTGCCAAATCCTTAAAGCAGAACTGGATTCAGATCCACCTTCAGAGTGCTATGGGTTTGCAGACTGGGGAAGACCCTTTTCTAAAAATCACAGCACTGCTTGAAAGCTTGTTGCATTCCTTTACATGAAGGTAAACTTTCAAATCCACTAGAGAGTTTAAAAGTTAAACTTATAAATGCAAACTGGGGGTGCCAACTTGTTAGAACAAATTTTCATGACAATTCAGATAAGAATGGCAGATTCTTTCTTCTTCTGTAGGAACAGAGAACAGTTTTGGGAGCCCAAAAGCAGGAGAGGTTTTCTTCTTCCTGGCCAGGAAGGCCATCAAAGGCAAATGTTTCTTACTTCAAAATTTCACTTTGGGCTTGTGCCATTTTTCTTCTACTTTTCTTATCCAGATGTACAACAGATACAAGATAGTAGAGCAGGGAAGAGAAGGGATTAAGATTTCTTTTCTAGAATTCACTGTTACCTAATAGAATTTCAGGCTCGTTAAAGTCTCTACAAAACCTAGAAATTTATAATTAATATACTTCTCAGAGATATTCACATATATCCATATTGTTATTTTAAACCAGTGATATTAAATAGCCATCAGTTATTTTCACGATCTATGAAAAAATGTTCTCGAGTATCAATTTCTGAGACAGGTAAATGCAACATTGTTTTAATCTGAAGAACTATAGCAATGAACCCTGAAAATAGGTTGAATAGGTCAAAGTTATTTCTTGATCATTACCAATTTAATAAATTACGAAGTCAGGATTTCATTTCATATATTATTCATCTTCTTTTTCTTCTTCTATTTTTTTTTTTTTTGGCAACGTGGCTGTTCTTTATGTTTCAGAAATAGCAGTATTAAATACTATGGAGAAAGGTTAGAGGGTTGACACTGAGGTTGCATTATAAAGACAAGTTAAAAGCTTTAATTTATACTTGAGAATAACAAGATATGAAAGGATTTTGTGAAAATCCTTTGTTCATTAGATAATGTTTATTTAACAAGAAATGAGTGTTTTCAATAAGATTTAACTGAGGATTTTGTTGGAAAGACTTTAAGAAGTAAGGTCTCTGTTCTTTAAACCCTGCTGATTTAAAGAAATATTACTAAATACTTTTAAGTCCATTTTTATTCAGTTCTGTCTACTTGCTATTGGTTATAATAGACTTAGAACCTTAAGGCTTATTCTTTTATTCTTCATTTTTTGTTTTAAAATTTTGGCAAGATTGTTTTCTTTGTGCTTGTTGTTATTCGAAGGCCCCAGCAGAATTCTGATTCTTCTGTAGCCAGTGCTCTTGGAAGAAGACATGATATCATTGCCAGTGGGGAAGCTGTTAGCTAGGAAATCTCTTTTAGTCACAGTGTGGTTGTGTAGCTAAATTGTCCTCTGTGTGTCAGAAGTGATTTGACCATACCTCTTGGTTTGCCCAGGACAACCTAAGTTCATACCTGCTGTTCCAGTGTAATTGTAATACATCCACTCTCAAAAGTGTCTTGGTTTGAACAATAAGTTACACGATCACCATCAACTTAGGAGGCTATATGGAGAGAATGGTAATTGGATCAAGTGTTTACTTTTTGGCTTTTCTTGTTTATTGTTTTATGGTATTGGGAGTGTGTGGCTTGTGAAAAAGAATCAATAAAATTAGATGATCCAGAATGAAACTGAATATGGAAGGGTTTTGTGGGAACTGAGAAAGAAAACATTTGCAGACATTGCTATAAATTAACAAGCCAAAACAGGGAGAGGGAGAAAAGATACAAGTAAGCATCGTGACCACAGGGCTATAATTATTAGGATAAAGTCAGGTGTTTTGGTGATGGTGCGAGTGGAGGAAGGGTTGTATAGGAACCAGCACTCAGTATTATTTTAAGAAACACAGTAAAATGCTTAAAGAGCTGGAGAGTGTAGGATAGAGGTCAAGGACATGGGCTTTGGAACAGACTGCCTTGTGTTCACTTTCCTCAAGCTACTGAAAAATGGAAAAGATGCTTAAACCATATGTGCCTCATTTCCCTCATCTGTAAAAGGAGAGTAATAGTAGTACCTATGCCACAGAGTCATTGTGAAGATTCAATGAGTTGACGCTTATAAAGCACTTAAAGCTGTATGAATCACATTAAAATCACTCGATACAGGTAGCCTGCTATTATTATTATTATTGCGATGGTTTTCAATGGGCAAAGGGGGGAACGGCTGTACCACGGTCATCAGGTGCCTTACATGAAGCTGCATATACTTCTGGACGCAGCATCACACACTGAGCAGCTCTGCCTCCAGGCGGGCTGGTTGGGAGTCCTGTCTTTATCACATATTTGTTCAGCAAGTTTCTCTTTACTCTGTCTCCACATCTTTAGACGGAGATGAAAATTGTATAGACATTTTAGGTTTATTGTTATGGTTAGACTTACCACAATGCTTGTAAAACCACTCCCCACAGTCTCGGGCATACGGTCAGGGTTTCAATGTTAGAAGTTATTCTATAGGAACCTCTCCCTATAAACTTACATATGTGATAAGGGATGTTACCTTCTGGGTTTCTTAGCTCTAATCATTCTTACGTAGAAGATAACGAGCATGTAGTTCATATTGAGGCATAGAAGGACTGCAGGACAGTGGATGTGTTTGAGGTGTGTGTAATGCCTTGAAAGAGAGGGTAGTTGACACTCAGTTCTGTCATTCAGGAGAGATGATGAGTTTGGGGTCCATTAGCACATGAATCAATCAATCTCTCTCTCTCTCTCTCTCTCTCGTTCTGTTTATATGTGAGGGGCATACAAACAGGGGGCATATGTGTTGTGAGATGAGGACAGAGAACTGAACCCTGAAGAATACGATCCCTTAAAGGGTTGGATGAAGGAGGCCCCCCAAACAACAACAGCAGTTGAGGAGAAACAGGGGTAAGAGGAATAGCAGATAAAGATGTCCTAGGAATTAGGACAAAAGAGTATTTCAAGAAGAATAACAAGTGCTATAATGAAGCCAACTGTGATTAAATCAGAAAAAAGCAACTGGATCTTAGAACTGGAACTGAAGCTTCTAGTAACATCCCTGAGAATAGTATCAATAGAGTGAGTTGGGCAAAATGTAGATTTCAGTGGATTGAGACCCATCTAGAAGATGAGAAAAATTAATAAATAGAACAAAATAAAAAGAAAACCTGTCTTTTCAAGGAATGTGAGAGTAAACGGAAAGAAAGGAAGGTGGGAAACTTATACATGCTTCCAGGTAATGAGGAAGAGGTTTGAAGACCCAAGAAACGAGCAGCAGTTGATGAGGCTAATTTGTGACTTTCAAGGAGAAGGAGACAGGGCTGAGGTCGCCCATATAGAAGTTAGCTTGGGAAAGAGGAAAGATACCCATTTCTTTGAGTCAGATGAGAAGAAGAAAAAGAAGAGTGAATATTTGAAAATGTTAGGAGTAAATGTAGGAAGATTAGTTCCTCGTGTCCCCAGATTTATTTGTGAAGTCGGTGACTTGGTCATTAATATGAGAGCGTAGGGGCAACTAAATCCTTGAACAGAAGAGAACTTTAACTAGCGGTGAATGGAAGAGGGCTTGGTTAATACTGAAGGCTCAATTGAGGTTGCAGATAAAATATTTGTGATAGCACCAAATGATACAGTTCTCAGTTATGTGAGCTTTTATTCTTGTTTTATGCTTGTAATTTTTATTTGTATTTTTTCCTCCAGTTTTATTGAGATAGAATCTACCTATAGCACTGTATAACTTTAAGATGTACAGCATAATGATTTGACTTACATACATCAAAAACTGTTATCACAATAAGTTTAATGAACATCTGTAACCTCAAATAGATACAAAATTCAAGAAATAGAAAAAAATTTTATCTTGTGATGAGAACTGTTAGTATTTACTCTCTTAGAAACTTTCATATATAACATACAGCAGTGTTAATTATATTTATCATGTTGTATGTTACATCCCTAGTACTTATTTATCTTGTAACTGGAAGTTTGTGCCTTTTGACCACTTTCATCCAATTCCCCTCCTTCCAACCTGGCCTCTGGGAACCACAAACCTAACCTCTTTTTCTATGAGTGTTTATTTTTGAAGCATAATTGACCTGCAACACTCTATTAGTTCCTGTTTTACAACATAGTGATTTTTTTCCCTGTACATTTCAAAAATCATCACCACAAGTCTAGTTACAATATGTCACCACAAAGATATTACTTAGTTATTTATATTCCCTACATTGTACATTTCATAACTCATTTATTTTGCAACTGGAAGTTTCTTTTTAATTATGTGATTTTCTACAGAATTCTTAAACTTCCCAGGAGCAAAAGTGATGGAAATAGATGCGTAGCTTTGTCAAGGATGGGGATTTTATATGTAGACATGGGAGAAGAATGAGGGAGGAGATGTTGGGATTACTGGAAGGAGTAGGAAGAAGTACCATTAGGTAAGAAATGGAAGGAAGTGAGGAGAGGGTGAAGAACCAAGACTAAAGTTTCAAGGAGGTAAAGGAATAGGTACAGCAGGAGTATAAACACAAGGAGTTTGCCTGCTTGTTCATTTGTTTTTGTAAGGCAGGAGGTTTGGTTGGAGAGATGAGTTTCCTTTCTAAGATGTCAGAGAAATGAAAGGGCCAGAGTACGGCCATTTGAGGGGCTAGTAGCATGATGTGTAAGTGATAAAATCCTTTTTGATGTGAACATTGAAAGGGATCTCAACAATAACTTATTTAGCCTAATCTCATTTTTAAGATGGTAAATTTGAAGCTCTGAGAGCTAAGGCAACTTGTTTAAGAATGGTGGATTTTGGCAAAACAAAGGAACCCAAATCCCCTTGTTCCCAATATGGGACTATGTTTAATAAAACATACCGTTATATACTTGAAACACTGAAGTATTGATTTGCTCAGTAAAGGTGGAAACACTCATAAAATGATTCTAGATCATGCTTAGAAATTAACAAACCAATCTCTTCTGCACACTTCATCAGATAAATCCACGGTGTCAAATCCTGACCAATGGCTTGTATATCAGAAAGAAAATGTAATCCAGGTGACACGTGACATAAAAAAGTCACATTGCCTCGCACCAGCCCTTGCTTAAGTCTAGCTAATTAGTGGCATTTTTGATTAATTCAAGTGGATGGCCCTCGAGGCTGTAATTGTAGAATTCAGTCTGAGAATTTAGCTCCTCTTCTATGTTCTCATTAAAAATGTTTTGGGTATTAATCCACATGGTTTGAAAATATGAAAATACAGTAATTTCAGGGTCACTTTGACGATTACAGAGTCAAGCCTTGGTTGATTTATTCACTCATAAGTCTACCCACTACTCATTTTACAGGAAACACAAAGAGCATCATGTTATGGCAAGATCTTTGGACTAAGATGTCAGTTAGTTGGGGTACATAAGTGTAAGATGAGACAAAGATCTTTGCCCTCATGAAGCTTACTTTCCAGAGGCAAGAGACAGTAAGTGATCTCCGTAAAAGATAAGTGAAGTATCTACTAGGTTAGAAAGTGAAAAATGCCATGGACAAAATGTTAAAATGCAAGGCATCATAAGAGACAACAAGAGCATGTGTGAGGATAGGCTGATCAAGGTGGGCTTCATGGAGGGGGAAACATGTGAGAAAAGTGAAAAAAGGTGTAGAAATGGGCCACATGACTAAGCTGGGAGAAGAGTGGAGAGATTGCCTTGTCCAAGGCCCCAAAGAGGGTGAATGGTCTGAGCAGAGTGTTGGAAAGGAAAATTATCAAAAGATGAGGTCAGACGTAAGGCACCCTGTTTTTTTGCAAAGAAATCCAGCTTTTGGTGTGGTTTTAAGGATTATCAAGTCTAACTCCCTTCACATATAAAGTCCATCTTTATGAAGGAGCATGAATCAGTTGTTCAAAAGGCTTTTCATCCTGCATCTTTACTGCCTTTCTGAATTCAGGAAAGTAAGATTTAGTTGGTGTCAGCCAAAGCTGCCATCCATCTGGGACAACACTTTCAATTTTAGTCAATTTATAATGATTCTTATCAGCCAGTGATTATAATTTTCAACTTTAGAGTAAATGATGGAATACATTTTGCCAGCCAGTGATTAGCACGGAAAGAATATTAGGAAAATATTTTTAGCTGCTTAAAAGGATGTGCATTGGTAGAACAGAATTTGGATAGAATTCTGGATGGTGGGTGGACTAGGGTTGAGATTCTGGTTCCATGAAATTCTGGTTCACATAAGTTCTGTTGAGCAAGATGTTTGCATAGCAGATGTAGTGGTATTTGTATTGAGAGTAAATTTTGTTGAAGACCCACCGTAGGTACACCCCTCATCCCAGCAGACTACTCATCTATCGCAACACTTTTTCTAATGACTCTTTGCATGGTCTCATTGCCTTTCCTAAGACTGTATTTTAGCAACTACTGCTACAGATGGGCACCAGCCTTTGGAGTGAAACCTTTTTGGCCATTTTGGCAAAGAAGTTGCTTTGGAAAATAGTGAGGTGAAGTTTGCACAGAGTACAGTGGAGCAACTGGCAAAGAAGCTTGGATTATAAGGTTAACCATGGACCTACAGGGTGAAGTCAACGCAGAGTAGGACCTCTGGATAGTGAGATGACAAAAGTGAAAAGTTTTAGAATCACTGGGAGACAAGAGTAAACATTTTCACATTTCAAAGGAGTAGTGGAAATTCTTCTTCTTTTATTTTTTTCTTTACCCCATTTCACAATATGAGAACAAGTATGCTCTCAATGAAATGAACAGTGGGAAAATTTAAAACAAATAAGAGGAAATACTTCTACACTTAGTGCATAATAAGTCCATAGACTTTTCAGCTGAGGAAGGTCAGGGAGTCAAATGTTGAAGAGGAACAGAAAAGAGAAGAAAATCTGGTTAATTTTATGACCAATAATAACATTGTAATTATGCCATAAGATAAGAATAATGAGGTTGAAGCTTTGGGGCATAAAATGATTGTCTCAGAGGACAGGAACGAATTCTCCCACTCTTACCCCTAACAATGTGAATGACACCAAAGGATTGACCAGGTGCATTATGGGGTGTAATATTTTCCCAGGAGACAGCTCTTATTAACCTGGAAAACCATTCTTGAAAGACCAGTGGCTAGTTTTATCTGGAAAATCCTGTATTTTAGGGGAAATCAGCCTTGAATCCAAACAAAGAGAATTTTGTAGTTGGTGGAAGGATAAACTCCCCAATGACAGATACGGTCTAATTTTGCTTTTGACCCAGTGTGTGAATGTGTCTAAACATAATATTCATGTAACTAACTTAGAGTATCGTAATGGTTGGAAATTGGCCTTTGACACAGAGCAGGTCCAACGGAAAGCACATGAGCTATCCCTTAGGAATTAAAAATATGTTCTTGCCCTTTTGCCAAACTTTTTTGAAAGTTCAAACTAGCTGCCTGTAGCTTTTGACTTTCTTTCTTGGCGTGTAGGATGCTGCTGGAACTCTTGTATTCCAGACCTTAGTGAGGCTCTGAATCCTTAGCTGGCTTTAAGGGCTCCTGCATAAATTTTGAGCTGGCCACTGAGTGGAGATCACCTAGGAGGGCAGAACTCTTTTGTAGTCAATTCTCAGTGAACTTCTAAACAGGAAAGCCACTACTCTTATGAAATGAAGCCTCTTTAAAATGGTAGATATAGTCTAGGTCAGAGAGGCAGGGCCTTTGGCCTTTCCTCTTACTAATCCTTCTAAACCAACTGGAACCTTAACCTTGTTTGTTCTTTGCCTCTGTGTACCGATTCACTTTTAAAATTGACTTCATTTACTTAGGTATAAGATGAACATTGTGTAGGGCAGAGCAATTAACTCCAGTTAACAGATAACCCCCAAATCTCAACTGTTTAACGAAATGGAAAGTTTGTCTCTACTCACATGCCAGCCTGATGAAGGGTGGGTGGGTGGGACCCCTGGCAGCTGTGCATCTGGTAGTGACACTGGGATTGAGGCTGGCTAAGGTCTGGCTTTGCCATTTTAGAGTCCTTCAAGCCCAACTTCAGGTTTGTTTCCTTGTTTGGAAAATGGAAGCCATAAAAACATACCTCTGTGTTTGTCGTGCCGATTAAATAAAATGTGACATGTTGAATGACTCTCACAGGGCCTGGCGCATAGTACATGGTCAGGAAGTTTTGATGTTTCTTCCCTCTGTGTGTGTATCAGGCACAGATGTGAGTGTATGGGAAGGAGGGAGACACACCAAGAGGAAGTGGGGCTGATACCTGTACTCAAACTGCTCACGAGCTCACTGTCTCTAAAAGAGGAGGCACATTTGTTACTAGAAACGTGACTAAGTCAGTCCCATGGAGGCAAACACTGTGTCTCTCCTTTTATTGTCCACTATCATGTTCCCAAGGTCTAGATCCTATCAGGATAATGATAAAAGCTTAATAGCGTTAAATCAGTGCAATGAAGGAACTAGAAAATGAGATTCTTTTCCTGTTTTCTCTTTCCGTCACCCACCTGCCCCCAGAATTTACAAAAATCCAAGATGATAAGGTAATGCTCAGGATGGCTATCGATTTCCTGATTCTATACCAGCCTTCATCCAAATTGAAGAGATTATCTCGAAGGATCCCTATATGCAAACCACAGTATGCAACTGCTTATAAAAGCTAACACATATATATGGAATCTAAAAAAAAATGGTTCTCATGAACCTAGGGTCAGGACAGGAATAAAGACACAGACGTAGAGAATGGACTTGAGGATATGGGGAGGGGGAAGGGTAAGCTGGGACAAAGTGAGAGAGTGGCATGGACATATATACACTACCAAACGTAAAATAGATAGCTAGTGGGAAGCAGCCGCATAGCACAGGGAGATCAGCTCGGTGCTTTGCGACCAACTAGAAGGTTGGGATAGGGAGGGTGGGAGGGAGATATGGGGATATATGTACATGTATAGCTGATTCACTTTGTTATACAGCAGAAACTAACACACCATTGTAAAGCAATTATACTCCAATAAAGATGTTAAAAAAATCTTATATATGGTTTTGTATAACTAAAGTTTTGCTTAATCTGTTATCCTTTTCATGTTAAGCTTGTATATAGTGTTTGTTAGCATTTGTAGATCTTTTTTGAAGTACCTGTTTTCATAGCTCCAGCCACTACTTTGTCTCCCATTTTGTGTAAAGCCTTTGCTATAAATAAGCCATTCTGTCTGAATTTTTTTTTTTTCCAAGATAGGGTAAACAAGTGGAAGGGTAGAATTTAAAGGGAGATGAAAATTTCTGTTTTTTTTTAATTGAAGTAAAGTTGATTTACCATATTGTGTTAATTTCAGGCATGTGGTAAGGTGATTCGGTTATAGACCTATATATGTGTGTATATCTATATTCTATTTTCTTCTGATTCTTTTCCATCAGAGGTTATTATAAGGTATTGAATATAGTTCCCTGTGCTATACAGTAAATCCTTGTTGTTTATCTATTGTATATATAGTAGTTTGCATGTGTTAATCCCAAACTCCTAATTTATCCCTCCCTTCCCTTCACCCCCACCACCCTTTGGTAACCATGAGTTTGTTTTCTGTGTCTGTGAGTCTGTTTCTGTTTTGTAAATAAGTTCACTTGCACTATTTTTCTGTCTGACTATTTGGTGCCACTTGTGCATCTCAGTAATCTAGCTATGTTTTGTTACTCAAAGTTGAATTCCAAAATGTCCTTAAAACACTTTCACCTTGCTGAATTGTGTTGCACCCGTTTTCAAAAGGAAACATTGAATTTAAGAGATGACTTGGAAGTTGCTTACCTGCAAGGCCCTGGTCTGTTGCCTTATTTGTAAGAATCCTAACAACTTATTTGTTCAAGTGACTGAACAGTGTCTGGTCAACCTGATCATGTTTCCCATCCACTCTCCCTCCTGGCTCCTATTTATTGCCCTCAGTGAGCAGATTGCTTGGGTGGCTGCCTCCTCTCTCAACCCGTTTTCCCCTGCCACGTTTCCTAGACATTATCGCAGTTAACGTTTATGCCATCTCACTGTAGGTCAATATCCATGTATATTGTTTTGCATGCATGATAAGGAAACTGAGGTGCATAGTGATCCGTCTGTTGTCAAAGGTTACCAGGAATAGGAAGAAAATAACTTGGAATCGACATTTCACACCAGTGTCTCTCTCCATCTGATCACAGCACTTCTCTTGGCAAGATACCCCTTGGCTCCCCTTTCAGTGTCTGACACCAGGAACACAATGCTCTCAAGGTGTCTCCATCACTTCCAGCTTCCAAAGAGCAGCAGGCTGTCCACTCTACTTGTCCTTCTGTGAAGTTGAAAAGGACCATGTTTTCTGCCCCCCAAATGGACCTTTTCTTATTCTTCCAAAGGAGAAGATCTAGATATAGCAAAATGAGCAAGTTGGACCATCTGTATGCATTTTTTCACCCATATTAAAACTCCTAAAGCCCAAATGCAAGAACTCATTCTGAAAGACACGAGCATTTCAGTTCTGGGCTTACGGAAATCTTTCCCCCCATTGACGTTAATAACCTTCTCTGTGCAGTATATTGAGGAAATTTTATGGCAAAGAAAGTAAATTTGCAGAGATCCAGGGGACTAGTTTTTCAAGGAGCTTTAACAGAGAAGATTGATTCTCAGGTATTGGAAGCAAATATCAGGATCAATTATGTAAAGAATATTTATGTTTAGAAAGTTCTAGGCCAAACGTTAACTGAGAATTCAAACATTTCATGTCCTCATCTTGTCTCCTGAGGAACAACAACAAAAGTCCTTTTATGCTCTTTGTTCGCTTCCCTAAAGCTGGATATATTATGTATGTTCAGAGAAAAGGATACATCTGAGAAGAGCAAAGATGCTGTATCCATCAGGGTAGCCTAGATTAGGACGCCATAGCACACACTCTGCAAATCTCAGTACATCAAAAAAAACCCACCAAGGTTTATTTCTTGCTTACACTTCTTATTTGTCTCTGGTCGGCAGGGACCCAGTCTGAGAAATCAACCTTCATCTTGTACTTTGCTGGTCACTGTCTTAGTGACAAACTTGGAACTCTTTAGAGCAGGAGTTGGCAAATATATTCTATAAAGGGCCAGATAGTAAATACTTTCAACTTCACAGGCCATAGAGTTTCCGTTACAATGACTCAAGTCTGCTACTGCAGTGCAAAAACAGAGGTTACTGTAGTTGACAGTGCATAAACAAATGAGTATGGGCTGTGTTCCAATAAAACTTTATTTACAACAATAGCCAGTGGGCTGGATTTGGCCTATGGCCTGTGGTTTGCCAGCTGTTTCACTTAAGTTGCATAGCCCCAAAGGGACACTTGGTACCTCTGCTCAATGACTAACGGCTAACTAATGATTCTACTCAACCACGAGAGGATGGGGAAGTACAAGCCTGTCACTTCCCGAGGTAAGCCCGGCCTTACATGTGTTCACACACATACCTGGAAAATGAAGAAGAATAGCTGAGCAGTTATTTTCACAGCTCCACAATGCTTGATTAAACCTACAGGTCTTTTAAGTTTCTCTGTCCCCTCAATTTTCTCCTTAACTCAGAAAATCAGACTACAAGGTGCAGTGTTCATTTGCTCCGTAACAGGAGGTGGAAGTGGCTGGGTAGTCAAAGAGGACGCTGCCCAGCTCTGTTTACGCAGCCCTGGGGGCCATGTACCTTCACCTTTGGGGATCCTAAAGTGAGTCAGGATATGCACCCTGGAAGCAGACCTTGGAAAGGGATTTGGAAGGAGCAAGAGAGGCATTGTATCAGATGACATTCCTCAACAGTGAAATTGCCTAGGGGACAAGTCATTTTCTCGCAGGCCAGTTTTTGAGAAGTTTCCTGATGTCGCAGTGCAGCCTGGTCACAGGGAGCAGTGACAGATGGGGTTTTCGGTTCATTTTACTATAGATGGAGTCTCACTTAAACCCATTGTACCACAGGATGATGTCACTTTGTGTATCTGGTTTTCTAGCAAAACCTACCTCCCTCCCCAAATCAAACCAACCCCACCTCGCCCCCTCCTGGTTCACCATTGTTTTATAAAGTCAAATGGTTCTGTGCCTTCCGTTGACTCACCTCTTTTAAGTTTTATTGGTACTTACTGCTCTAAGAGCAAAACTTAATGAGTGCCTTTATTTTTACACACTTCAACTCATTAATATATCTGACTTTTCTCCATAGGAAGAGTTTGACTAGATATAGAGAAATGTATATTCAAGTGGATCTGTCAGTTAAAACAGAGACACTAGGAATCTATTATACAGGTAGCAGGCTCTCTATACATGGAAATATCTGCTCATATTGATTATAATCCATACCTTCTAGAATTTTAGGGCATTTTTTGCATATTATCAGATAGCAAAACACTTCAGTAAGCCATTTTAATAATTACATTTCAAAAAGATAAAAAACAGAGAACAAAACATATACCTGAACTAGGATCCCTTAGTTGGTGATAGCCCTTAACCTTCATCCTCCTAATCAGTGATATTTCAGTTGAATATGAGAAGATTCTAAAGGCAAAGGTTTCTTGACCATGATAAAGAGGACCGCTTAAAAAGAGTGAGAATAACCTACATGTAAAAAAGTACTTTCAAGGTCCAGATGATATTTTTATTTAAAGTACTGTTGTACTATACCTTGAAATTAATTGTAATTTACTTGAAGGTGCTATGTTTTCAAATTTCATTTCTCAGATTAACTGCCAATATCAAGCTATTGCAGAGAAAAGCTCTAGTGTTTCTAAAGAGACTATTGTCTAAGTTTCTTTGTTTGGAATAATAATAATGATAATAATACCACTGATTATGTCCCAGGCATTGTTCTGAACCTTTTAAAATACATTTAATCGTCACAGCTGCCTTATGAGCTTGTTACCATTCCATTTTTCTTCCCACTTTGCAAAGGAGGAAACTGAGGGCACAGTGAAGTTGTTACTTGCCTAATATTACACAGAGAGTAAGTAGCAGAACCAAGATTTGAACCACCGCAGTTTGCACCAGAATCCATAAATAACCAGCAACTGTAGGAATAACCACTGTGCTCTGACATCTTTCACAGCTGGGACAATTGGATTAGAATTGAGATGCCAGTGAAGAAGCAGCAAAATTTAAGGACTTAAAAACAATCAACCCATGTCATGTAGGAAAATCTGTGCTGTTTTGGTGTTTATCTAAATTGACCACAGATTCACTGAATAGAGGCAACTGCATTTTCCTGGGACTGTGGAGATACAGGGAAAATGCTAACCCCCTTTCTTTCAGCAACTGTCTGGTGTAGACATTTCTCTTTCTGGAATGAAGGGAATGTGAAAGAAAAGGAAGCACTCAGAGGCTTCAGTTTGCTGTCAACAGGTCATCAATGAGCTGGGTCATTATTGTCACTCTTCTCCCTCCCACCTGAAGTGTCCTTGGTTAGTCTGCCACAAGCCTCCTTGAAAACCCCCTGCTGTACTTGAGTTCCCATACATGACAGTCTTGCCTTGCAAAGCAGATTAATACAAAATATCAGCCAAAGGTTTGGTATTCCCAGCCCAGATCTTTATCGCAGAATAAAGGGCGGGAATTTATCTCTCATGAGTCATGGGCATTGAGAAGCTGGGAACATTTCACCGGCAGGAGGAGTTGGCAAAAATAGTCCCAGTGGATTTCAAGTTTATTTGACTAATTCTTTCACCACTTGTCAAATGAAACTACTTTTGTTTAGGTGACAAAACAAGCTGTTTCCTCTGCCATTTCTCCACTGAGCAGTATAGGCACTTGTGGCGAACACACATTACTGCTAACTGTTATGATGTTTGCTGTCAAATTCATTTATTTATACAACTGCTGGAAAGAGCCTGCGGCCCATAAGCAGCCATGAAAGATTTCAGAGTCGTGGTGTGGGGTCATGAGAGGGGAAAAAAAAAGTCTTCACTGGTTATGAGAAAGGAACTGACACAGGAAACGGTCACATATGGTGCGGATTTATTGTGTCCGGGGTTTCCCATTCAAATCTCATTACAGCCACAGCTCAGAGCTGGGCATGGCATGGCTACATCCATTTCAGTTTTGGCATCCGACAGAATTACTGCTGTAGCTTCATGCCGAGGACTGGAGTGGGGATAAGTTTATCATTCTGGGGAGAGAGTGTGCCCGAACTGTATTTCTAAAGAAGGCTGTTGGCTGTCCCTTCCTTTAATATAGCCCATGGACATCACTTTGTTCAAAGCTGGCAGGCAAAGTTTGCTAGTAAAAATGAAATAGGAGGGTGGCGAGAAAAGGTGGAATGGGGTGGAGAGTATATGAAATCATATAAAGTAGTCCTCTACTTATATGAGTATTTAAGGGAAAAGTAAAGATTAGATGAAAGGGAAATCACCTTGGATTTTGCAGGTTTTAATTTATTTTTTGATTAGTGGGAAAAAAATAGGTGTCCTGCTTAGAGACACGTGTGTGCCCACATACCTATGTATGTGTGTATACATGTATTCCTTTCTGACCTGTATTTTCTAAAATCACAGAATTTTATGCCCACATTTTAGTGTTTTCTTCACCTGTAACTTGTCTCTTTCAAAATCCTTTATTGTGAATGCTTGCAACACTTACAGGTGCTGTTTTAGACTCCTACGAGGCAAATGTCATTAGTTGGAGATAAGGATAGTGCCAAAAAAAGCAAGAGGAGAGTGCAAAAAGTATTTTAAAAAATACTCCTTTTTAAATTATGGCGAATGTAACAGCTTGTATATATTAGCAAGTGTTTGTTCCTGACTCTGCACGTGCATCATCACATTTAATGCTGTTCATCAGCCTGTGGATTGGGAACTGCTCTCAACCACTTTTACAGATGAGTTACCTGAGTCAGAGAGAGGATACTTATGTAACCTGCCTGTGGTTTTGCAGCTAGAAGGTGGCAGAGCCAGGACGCAATGCAGGTTTCTCTAACAGGAAAACCTGATCTCTTGCCCCCAAAACTGGGCTTCCTGAACTTGGATTTACATTGGCTGTTTTCAGAGCAGTATTCACTGAATAAAAATCATAATTGAGACCATACCCGTAGATGTTTGCAGGTGAAATCATGATACAACAAAATAACAAAAATTGGGCTTCCCTGGTGGCTCAGTGGATAGGAGTCTGCCTGCCAATGCAGGGGACATGGGTTCGATCTCTGGTCCAGGAAGATCCCCCATGCCACAGAGCAGCTAGGCCCATGCGCCACAACTACTGAGCCTGTGCTCTAGAGCCCGAGTGCCACAACTACTGAAGCTCGCGTGCCTAGAGCCCGTGCTCCGCAACAAGAGAAGCCCCTGCTTGCCACAACTAGAGAAAGACTGCGTGCAGCAGTGAAGACCCAACACAGCCAAAAATAAAATAACAAAACTGCAAAAATATTTTCTATGAGACTTATTTCAAGCAAAATATAGACAATGACATTTCAACATAGTGAAATCATATAAAGTAGTCCTCTAGAATTAATTTGAATGGACTTTCATCACCAAAATTAAGATTTTTTTTTTTTAGTTTGAAAAAGGAGAAAGGAAAGATGGTTGATTCAGAAGAAAGGTCTATTTGATACATATCTGACCTTCTCCCTCATCTTCATTACCACTGCATTCAAAGTAGTTTCATCTCCTGATCAAAGTAACACTTTTTATAAAAGGGAACAAATATTTCAAAATATTCACCAAGAGAACTTAGTAAGGACAGAAGGACCTTTCACAGAAGGCCTTACAGGCATCCTTGCTTCATATAATGGTTGGTCTTATGTGGTTTTCCATTTTTCTCACATTAGTTTGAATATGTATTCCCACGGAAAATAGACTCAAGTTCAAGAACTTTGGTGAGATTGCTCAAAAATGGGCACAGATCCCAGAATCTGTAGCTCCTGAAGTCTGTTAGCCCATTACCCCTCTAGATGTGCATTCGTCATTAAGAGCCTTTCGCACCTCTGCAGTATCTTGTCATTTAGAGCTGTCTTCATGCTCAGACATCTCTCTTTTTATTAATTTTAATTTTTTTTAAATTGAAGTATAGTTGATTTACAATGTTGTGCTAATTTCTGCTGTACAGCAAAGTTATACACATATGTACATTCCTTTTTTATACTCTTTTCAATTATGGCTTATTTCTGTCCTCTCTTGACTCCTGAATGTGGGGAGTCACTTCGCCACGCCAGCCACCAGCTGTTACAGTGTCTTCCTCACTGAGAATGATGCAAGGAGACTCAGCCCGAGTGCCACTGCCTAGCAATTTGTGAAAACCAACCTGGAAATGCCTTTATTTTGAAGCTCCACGACCCGAACTTGGAATACATTAAATTTTCCAATGCATTGAAATTTAAGTCTCTCAAATTACATTTTCTTATAATACTATCTGAGTGTATGGGTATATGTGCAAACATATATACCTCATCTCTTCTACAAGGACGAGAACTACCATATTATGGTCACTCGATATATTTTAAGACCAATAATTCTAGACTCCAAATTAGCAAGGTTGTGTTTTTTGTCATCTGTATGGAATCTGTTATGCACAAGAACATCACCCTCAATTTACCTTCACTTTACAAATATAACACATGCCCATTAGTTTTGAGGTTTTAAAAAATAGTTTTTAGCTTGAATTCCCCATTCGAAAAGGTAGATAGTTTTTCTCTATTATTGCTAATATGACAAAATACATATTTTCTTTAATATTTCTTTGCAAGATTTCAGTTACTCCATTTGTACATTTAGGAACACAGATTTTGGAGTTTCATTCCTCATAGCCTGAAGGTCTATGACAACCTATATAAATGGGAATAAATTCAGCTTGTCTTCACTTTATTTGATCTGTGGCCATTTATATTTGTTAAATTAGAAACAATGAGGTGTAAATGTTGTTTGACAGAAAAGAATTATAAATGATTTCATTTCTTGAAAATAAGAGAATGATTATATATTTTGTTTTTGTTAAAATCTGCTATACTTTTGTCAAAATCTGCTATCTGCTATTTTCAAACATATACATTTTTCTCTTTTGTTGAAATGGGGAAGATGGAAGGAATCCATGTGCCTTTGAGTCAAAACATTTATTTTTAAAATACTTCTTTCTTTCCTTCTGATCCATTTTTCTAAATAAAGGATAGAAATTTTTTCTTTTTCCTTTTCTTTTAATTTTTTTTCCTACCAAAGACGACCCCTTTGGCATATTTTCTTTTCAAATGTGAAATGAAGTGGAAAATCCTCATTTCAAGACAGGAAGGACAAATATTGACACAAAGTTAATAATTGTTAGAACCCTGGAAGCAACCTGAGTGCACACACACTCACACACATTCACATACATACCCACCCACCTTTTCCTCTGCTTCCTCCTTTACCAGGAGTACCTAACGCTCCTCCTTTCTGGTTTCTAGGTCCATGGTTTCCAATCTAGGGAAAGGCAGACAGAGCATATTGTATGTCTAGGATATTTTAGGATGTTAAAGTACACATAGAAACAAGTGCACGTATGCACACATGCACACACACATACAACCTGCTTCATCTAATTTCCCCCACTTAGAGAGGAGCTTCTGGACTTTATCACTGGTCTTGTCCATCTTGAATGAAAGAGCATAGGCCAAGCCAATACTCACCGGTCACTCAGCATTTATTAAGTCCTGTCCACTCTTGCCTTCTGGAGAGGAATGCCCTGGGGCGACTGGGTGGCTGCCCCTGACAGGCTGGGTCACTTTATCTATTCACATTGATTATGAAAGTCAGCTGTGGCCAGACCTTGGTGGGTTTTTTTTTTTTTTTCACCCTTCTTTTCTCAGCCCCTCTTAACAAGCACCCCTGCCTGGATTTTCATGAGGAAATAATCAGATTAGGCCTTTCACGGTGAGTTCATATGGAGTTCTCTTTCTCCAGTGTGCTACTAACTGAATAAACGTGTTTAGTGGTAAATTGTAAATGACATTATGATTACCAAAGCCAGCATGGGTTTCATTTAAAAGTGATCAGAATTGCAGACCACAAAAATTGTGACTGGCAGATAAGGCCATTTGGAGAAATCAGAAAAGAAAAGACAAAAAAAAAGTGAGAAAGAGAATCATTACTGAAAACTACATCCTTCTCCAATGGAGAGAGGCAGGAGGAAGAGAAACCCAGGGAGGGAAGAGTTGGATCGCTATTTAGAAGGGAAGCCAGACTGTCCATGTGGGTGCTGCCAGCTGTGTCTGGGAGAGGGGACGTGACATGTGTTTGGGTGTGCGTAGCCCTCTCCTAAGGAGTTAATGTCAATTCTCTCCCACAATGAAGAACTGCACCCATGTAGCAGCTTTGGAATCCCAGGCATTGCTTTCCTGTGCTTGATTTTTGCCTCACATCAAAATTAAAATACTGGAATTGATTAACTCTGAAGGTGAAATAGGAAAATTGATGGTAAGATACCAATAAACCACTGTCTCTTAGTCATTAGTAAGTTTTGGAGAAATAAAAGTAAAGTTTCTTATTTATGAACACCAGGATTCCACATTTGGCTACAAAACTACATAATGTGACTTGCTGATAATCTTTAGTCTATTGCCTTTGTTAAATTAGTGGCTATACGGTTATACTTCAGGGAAAGTATGCTAAAATATTTAAAAGGCCAAATGGTAATAGAAAAGAAGCAAATGGACTCTTGCCAAATATGTGACTTGACAAATAACCAAAAACCTTTCCGTGAGTTCCTGTCAATAGACTGTGTTAAGAGAACTCCTGACTATACAGCACCCTTCCCACAGGGTTAATCATCACAGCTGACCCCACATCTAAATACAATCCCCAAATGAAGTTATTTGGATTCCATTTTATTTTGCCAAGAGCACAGGTAGAAGTTAAAAAATATGTTTTTCTCTTCCTCCTCTTCCTCATGGCTGTTACTAAGTAATTGTGTGAATCATAATTGCTGTGAGTCAATTTTTCTATCTATAAACTATGGATAATTAAACTTGCTATTAGAAAGTTTTAGGTAAAGGAAGTTAGGGAAGGAGGAAGGAAGAGAGGGAGGGAGGAAAGAAAAAGGGAAGGAAGGAAGGATTACCAACCTTATAGCTTGAGGGTATCTTTGTAGTGAGGTCAAGTCTTCCTCTTGGCATTCTAATCCCTCTTTTATCGCATACCCCTTCCAGGTACCATTCCCATGAGTCTATGGACTTCCTGTCAGATATTTCTCTATCTGAAGCTCTCCCAAGCAACCATTATATATTATTTGCAACAACATGGGATGACCACCCTCTGGCCATCTAAGACCTGTTGAAGCAATAAGTCAGAGTCTCCCATTAACAAAACTGTGTGAAAGTTTTGTCTTATCAGGAGGACCCCTCTGATAGTTTCCATGCCACTGTTACAGAATATAAGGATACGGTGTGTTTTCCTTAGTATCCCTGCTGCCTCAGTCATTACAGCAAATCCACCAGCACATTCTATTTACTGTCTGCAGAAGACACATTGTTCTCCTGATTCATTCATAGGCTTATCCAACCTTTCACTCCCTTCCTCCATTTGTTTAATGAATGAATGAATCAGCCAAGAAAAAAATGCTTTGTCATAACAGAATGTTTTTGTGTGTGGACAGATCAATTATGTGATTCAAGAGCAGAAGATTCATATAAATATAATCAGCCATAATTTCAGTCTTATGGTTTCATGTGAAATAGTTGGATCTCTCACAGAACACTATCAAATATTAACATTAATTCAAGGGGCAATTCTCACAATGCCCTTCTGTAGTATACTCTGTTCTTGTGATGAGTTGGTTTAAATTGTATTCAAGCTATAGAATAATAATCTTATAACTAGACACCTGGAAATAATAGATAAAAGTTATTTGAAGAATAGGGGTTTTGAAAAGGACATTACATGTCAATCAACTAATACATATTAAGGAATTTCTACTGTGTTTGAGGTAGGATGTTGAACCCTATGGTAATTTAAATATGAGATATAGCCTTAGGCCTTGAGAAATAACACCTTAAGGACATTGGTTCCTAGTGTTTATGTAATTTATCAAGTACATATAGTTAGTTAGTAGCAGAGAATGATTGAGTATCATATCAACTAAGAGAATAAGTATTTTATTTAGGTACAGTTCCAAGAATTTAGCAATCTACAGAGGTCACTATGAAAGACCTTATAACTCCTGAATGAGAAGCAAGAAGAATAAAGTCAGAGATCTATAAAACTGGATGGAATGTGAACGATTCATCAATGGCATCAGCATGGCTGAAAAAAATGTGTAAAAAGGAGAGTGAGCAGTAGGTTTAGAAAAGAGGAACTAGTGTGATTTGAGAATAACCCACGAGGAAAGGCTACCTTACTATCTCCTTTGAAAATGATATACCTGTAGTAGCGAGTGATGTATCAGGGTCTCAAAGCAAAATGTCCACGGCTGTTAAGATCGTGCAGTTAATTAATTCCCTTCATACTGGTTCCATGCTTTGGAAGATAATTCTTGATTTCACATTAACGTTTCCATATTATATTACCACCGGGAAAAAACACACTGTGTATAGGTGACCATTTAAAAATATTTTATAATTAAATCTCTACTTAGATTAACAATTTCATATTTAATTTAATGAATTCAAGTGATTTAAGAGACATAGAGCAATTAGAATTTTCTGTTTTGTGTCAGTTTTCAAGGAATCTGCCTATTTCATCGAAGTTGTTGAACTTGTTGGCATAAAGTTTGTTTGTAAGAGTCTCTTAATCTTTGCCTGTAGGATCTGAAGTCGTAATCCTTCTTTCATCCCTGAAATTGGTGATGTGTCTTCTTCCTTTATATCTTGATCAGTCTAGCGAGGGGTTAATCAATTGGTTGACATTTTCCAAGAACCAAATTTTAGCTTTGTTCACTTTCTCTGTTTTTTCTTGTTTGTTTGTTTGTTGTCTGTTTCATTGACGTTTGCTGTTACATTTATCATTTCCTTTTTTTCTACTTACTCTTGGTTTACTTTGCTCTTTTTCTGAATTTGTAAGGGAGTACCTAAGGCATCACTTTTAGACAATTCTTCTTTTGTAATATAAGCATTTAACATAAGTTTCCTTCAAAGCAGTGTTTTTGCCACATCCCACAGTTTTGATATGCTAAAATTTCATTATCATTCCATTTGAAATATTTTACAGTTTTCCTTATAATTTTGACCCTTTTGTTGCTGTTATTTTTGAGGTTCAGGTGTCCTACTCCTGAAGTAGCATTTTGGTAATTAAGTTTATTGACACCATAGGCAGCTTTGGCACAGATCTTTTTTTCTTCTTTCAGCTTTCCTCAGTGCCCTATGACACTCTTTTTTTAAATTGAAGTATGGTTGATTTATAATGTTGTGTTAGTTTCTGATGTACAGCAAAGTGTTTGAGTTATACATATAGATTTTTTTTCATTATAGGTTATTACAAGATATTGAATATAGTTCCCTGTGCTATACAGTAGGACCTTGTTTTTTTAATCTATTTTATATATAGTAGTTTGTATCTGTGAATCCCAAACTCCTAATTTATCCTTCTCCCTCCCCTCTTCCCCTTTGGTCACCATAAGTTTGTTTTCTATGTCTGTTGAGTCTGCTTCTGTTTTGTAAATAAATTTATTTGTATCATATTTTAGATTCCACATATAAGTGATATGATATTTGACTTTCTCTGACTTACTTCACTTAGTATGATAATCTCTAGGTCCATCCATGTTGCTGCAAATGGCATTATTTCATTCTTTTTTATGGCTAAGTAGTATTCCATTGTATATATATATATACCACATGTTTATCCATTCATCTGTCGATGGACATTTAGGTTGCTTCCGTGTCTTGGCTATTGTGAATAGTGCTGCTATGAACATTGGGTGTATGTATCTTTTCAAATTATAGTTTTCTCTGGATATATGGCCAGGAGTGGGATTGCTGGATCATATGGTAAATCTATTTTTATTTTTTTAAGGAACCTCCATACTGTTTCCATAGTGGCTGCACTAATTTACATTCCCACCAACAACATAGGAGGGTTCCCTTTTCTCCACACCCTCTCCAGCATTTATTGTTTGTGGACTTTTTAATGATGGCCATTCTGACCGGTGTGAGGTGATACCTCACTGTACTTTTGCTTGGCACAGATTTCTTATCATATTACATGGAAGGAAGGATGCAGAAGGAGGCTAGATCATGCTCAAATGTAGTACATCCTACGTAGTAATAATTTGATTTTTTTTTGGTTCCAGTCCTTAGGCTACTTAGATGAACATGCACTAAGGAAAATTAAAATATGTAGAAAACAATACAAGACAATTTTGTGACTACTAATTTAAAGTCAAAGGAACTTTTTTTGGTTGGAAGGTAACATATACCTTTGAATTCAGAACAGGAAGTACTCTAGGTTCATAGACAGGAAGATTAGGAATAGTGGGAATAGTGAATAATGCTGTTTCTTTAAATGTTTTCATTAGCTGCAGTCATCCTCAACTTGGGCCTCTATTTAATGTCAACACTCCCCAAATTACTACTTTCCTCTTCTCCTCCTGTTGTATTTCTTTATTCTTCATGTTTAGAGAAAAAGTGTGAGGAAATTATATAGTCTGACATCCAAACTATTTCACAATCTGGTCACAATATACCTTTTCAATTTTAACATACCTCCATAAAATCTCTGTTCCCGCCCCCTCAATCTACCTCTTTCCCATTGACTCAAATATCATTACCCTCTTCTCGCCTATCCTTTTTCCATTATGTAGAACTTAGTGATTATTCCTTTTTCTTAATTACTTTGTTTATTCAGCTCTTTTACCACTTAGCTATTATGCCCATTATTAATTTTAAATAGCATATTATGTAACATATAAATTTAAATTATATTAAAGAGCTGTATCTTTCCATATTTTGCCCAAGAATTTTTTGCATTCTCACACTTGAATATTCAATAAATGTTTCCTGAGGTTACTGATGATGGTGAGAGTGATGGATTGTAAATCATCTTTGAGAGATTGTGGTTCTTACGTCACTTGTTTATTTTCCTTTATTTTATAGGCACATTTAGAGAAGAGCAGAAATGCACATACCGATCGCTGATGCAAGGCTACATCTGCAAACAGACTGACCAAGTGATCTTAATTCTTGACAGTGCTGATGCCACTTGGGCAATGCAAAAGTTATATCCAGTTGTATCTGTGACTAGTGGTTTTGTTGACACCTTCAGTAGCGTAAATGCCAATACTCCCTGCTCCACTTCAGGGTCTGTATCTGCTTTCTATTCCATTTTACCCACCAAGGAAATCACCAAGGTCTGCTTTGTGGATCAGACTCCTCAAGTTTTGCGTTTTTTTCTATTGGGGAACAAAAGTACCTCCAAGCTCCTCTTGGCTGTATTCTACCATGAACTCCAGAGCCCGAATGTTTTCTTAGGGGAAAGATTCATTAAACCTACTCAAGTTCAATCAACTTCCTCACTGCTGAATGGGTCTATTGGCGCCAACTATTTCAGCATCATGGATAACCTCTTGTATGTTGTCCTACAAGGAGAGGAGCCCATTGAAATTCGCTCAGGTGTTTCCATTCATTTGGCCCTCACTGTGATGTTTTCAGTTCTAGAAAAAGGCTGGGAAATGATGACCCTTGAAAGACTAACTGACTTCTTGCAGGTTAGCCAAGACCAAATCAGATTTATTCATGAGATGCCTGGTAATGAAGCAACCTTAAAGGCCATGGCTGACCGTAGAGCAAAGAGAAAGCGCAATTGCCCAACTGTGACTTGTGCCAGTCATGATAGAGTTGGTCAGCGTAGACTTCTCATGATGGAAATGAGCTCATATAGAGTCCTACCGCCCACCACTATGGAAACTATCTCAAAAGTGATGGTCGTTGAAATTGGTGATCTGCCAGCAGTAAGGAACACTGGAGTAATTCCATCCTTATCAAGTAACAAATTACAGACTTTGGCTCACCAGGTTATCACTGCTCAGCAGACTGGAGTACTAGAGAATGTTCTGAATATGACTATTGGGGCCTTACTAGTGACTCAGTCAAAGGGAGTCATCGGCTATGGGTAAGTACTAATTATAATAACTTCTAAATGAGAGCTGATTTCTTGGAAGCGTATTGCAAATGTCAGCCTACTTACACTGAGTCACATAACCTGTCTGCTTTTTAAGATAAGGATAAAAATGTCAAGAGCCACTTATAGACTTAAATTCTCAATTTTAAAATTCTTTATTAAATCTGTAGTCTTCATGGTTATTCTATTTCCTGGGTAGATATAGATGTTTTATTTTGGTACTTTAAAATGAAAAACATGGAGGAAGAGATTTTTCTAAGGCAACTTGTTTTCAATGTGCTTGTTCATTCATTTATCATGTAACGCATATTTAAGCAGTGGGCTAGATTCTCGGTTTGCTAAGGTGAAACTGATATGATCTTTGCCTTATGGGACAAAAACACTATCTATCACAATTCCATAGAGCTATGAGCTAAGACTTGAGTACTCAGGGTGTTGTTAATAATACTGCCTGTAGGGACTGGGGAAGAGACTTATATTTAGGAACATTTTGGAGGGATGCCCAGGAGTTCACTAAGCTAAAGCTGTGACCCTGATTGGGTTTTATTTAACCTAGGATTATAAAGCCCTGAAAGGATGTCAAATTGCATGAGGCAGAACATGATTGCTGCCAACTATGTTTATGGCACAGACCTGTGTAGGATCCATAATACCCTTTGTGCTATGCTCTTCGGACTCTACAAGCTTGTATTTTGAAGTTCTTTACCAGATCAGTGTTTACTACACACTTCAGAAGTAAATTTAGCTGAATATTTCCCCGAGCTTAGTACATGAAGAAGTACATGAGGTACACAATAAGAGGAGGCAAGTATAAATGACTCTCAATTTTTTTGTACATTGTATAACCCAAGAAATGAATTGTCCAGCCCAAGTTCATCTAAGACATCTGTCACAAGGTCAAGACTGTTAGAGTCCCAAGCTCTAATTTTTAGCAGATACGAAAGAACCAGAAATGATACTCCAAACTGAGAGACAATATGAAATTGCCATAATGCTTAGAAAACGTGTATAAACTAACCGTTTCACACATGCATGCTGCTTGGTTATAGAGGACTCAGGAGATTCAAACATGGATATTCCCTGCAAGCTTGTCATCACCACTGGAAAAATAAGCTCAAACCTATGCACGTTTTTAGTTGATATAGTTGATGTTGGGTCCCTGAAATAGGTAAAAATTATTTAGATTCTGAGCTATGTTACTCAGTGAAAGTTTAGAATGCTCATATTGTTTTAGATTATTCTCTTGCTGCTCTTTCACTGTATTTGTCGTAGTGCTAATAAATAAGCAACTAATATTTAATGGGTATTAATTACTTCTATACAACCATCTCCAGTGGATGTGGTATTCACTATAAAGTAAAAAGCAAAACAAAAAGACACACCTTCACATTTTAGGGAATATTCAACTAATACATTGATTGCCTTTTTATACGTAGAGAAACATATCCAAATGAAAGTTTTGCTAATGTTTATGTAGCATACTTTACCTGTCTTTGGTGTTCCTCTTCCTTACAGGACACTAGTATGTACGGAAGATATGGAAAGAAACCTCAAGCAATTTTTTTTCTGGATTCTGGTTGATGTGAAGGGCTTTGAGGATTGTTAGTTTAGAATTTAAAAATACTCCTAGTTGCATGAGCGCTCAGAATCTATTATATCTTAGATATTTTTACTAACCACTAAACCTTCACCATGTTATTAATGTAATTATGATATTATGCATGATAATATAAAAATCAGGAATCTGAGAAAAGATGGTGCTAATGTATCTTAGCTTACATTTAAATATATTTTCTTTCCTTTAGTCCAGTTTCATTTAGATTCCACCGAGTTCTCATGAGCATATTCTATGTGTGGGTGACTAGAGAGAAATAGAGCCAGTTCGTTGCTCAATTTGATTTAGATTTTACAGTACTGAGCTTTCTTAATAGGTCATCCTTCTAAAATGACTGATTTTTATATTATATAAAAAAAGACTCGATTGGGATTGACATGTATACACTGAAGTGTATAAAATGGATGACTAATAAGAAAAAAAATAAATTAAAAAAAAACCCCAAACAACAACAACAACAAAAAAGACTCAGTGAGTATTTAGCTTTTAACTAGAAGGAGAGCAAAGTCAAAGAGTAGAAGCAATGGAGATAAAGCAGAGGAAACCCAGGAAAGAGAGTGGACCCAGCACAAGTGTAGGTATGCACACATATGTGTGTGGGATATCATCCTATCGTGAGCTTCAGAGAAAAGAGCACCTTTATTGCCCACCATCTGTCATAGCCATCATGTTTTCATTTTTAACTTATGTATTTCTGACTTGATAAGAAACTGCTGAACATGTATCAACAGTTTCACATTAGTAGCTTTTTAAGTTTCCTCACTCTGTATAAGGAGCACCTTATCAAGCTGACTTGGAATAGAGAAGAAAACTCAGACAGACAATTGGTGACAGGTAGCATCAGTTTTCTGTTGGGATGTGTTATAGTCCCCATCTCTCTCAGTTTCTTTAGTATTTTAAGAGAGGTTTCCTAGATATGCAAAAAAAAAAATCTTCTGAAGCTAACGAAAGGCTGCTTCTTAAGTATATCTGAATAACTCTCTGCAGAATGAGAAATGCCGTGTCCTAAGGGACTTAATGAGAACCAGCAAGCTTTCCCATGGTCCTAAGAATTGTACAGTATGGTAAACAACCCTGAAGCCTGGGGCAGATCCCAGGGCCAGCCCTGTTTCTTTCAACTTCGATCAGTGTCAACTCAGACTTCCATTGAACTCACTGGAGAGCCATTGACAAGCTAATGAATTGACCTTTAGACAGCAGAAATTAGTCTGAGGACATAGGCCTTTCAGTGGAAACATCTACAATGTTCTTTAAAGGTTCACTCTTGTTAATTTAATGACGTTACATGCATTTCAGCAAATTGAGGCCATATCAGACATTTACTTATCAAGGGGAGTACTACCTGCTTTCAAAAAGCTACCAACTTTCTGCTTTGTGGGGAGAACTGGAGTGCTATTGTTTTAACCAAATAATATACAACACATTGGCCTCTCCCAGTCTTTATCCTCCTCTAGAGGCATCTAGATTTAAGTGTCTTCTGCATGGCTAAGTCTGTTCCATGAACCTGTCTTCCATCTTCCAAAGCTTTGTTAACCTCTGTTGTTGGTTGCTCTCTCCTCTCCTGCCTTCTTTATCCATGTTGATTTACACCATTTTTATTCATTTTTCTCCTTTTAAGTAATTTCGGTGGAGTAGAGGGAACAGAGATAAACATATGTTCAACCTCTGCTTTTTAAACTTGGGGTTCCCCACGAGGGTCTTATTTTATATTCTGCCTTTTATCTGGAATCCTGGCAGTAGAAATTTGATTTTTGCTCTTTTGAATTTCTTTCCCTCCTGTCTTTTCTTCTTCTCCCTCTCTTTCTCCTGCTTCATAAAAACAACCCACCTCTAAATAATATTCTTTGTCATTTGGTAAGCATAAATATATCTGTATCTTTCATGGAAGTTTAGCTATTGAAATGCTAAAGCTATTTGTGGTTGAGAATTTCTAAAATGACCACCCAAAAGTGTACTGCCCTAATCCTGGGAACCTATGAATAGGATCAGATAGAATTTTTATGAAGACACTGTGTTATGTGGCACAGTAGACCTTAAGTTGGAGAGAATACCCAGGATTATCAAGGTGGCACAATCACACACAACAGCCCTTAAAAGAGGAGAGCTTTATCCTGCTGTGGCAGAAGAGGAAGGCAGAGAGATTCCAAGTGTGAGAAGGAATTGAAGTGTCACTGCTTTTAGGATGAAAGGCACCACATGAGAAAAAAATCAGATGCACTTTGTAAGTACAGAGTGGACCTTGGCTGACAGCCCACAGGGAAACAGGGACCTCCATTCCACAGCCACAAGGAAATGAATTCCACCAACAATTGGAATGAGTTTGGAAGTGGATTCTCCTGAGAGCCTCCACTTAAGCAGTGAACTCCCAGCCAAGCCTGTCTAAACTCTTGACCCACAACCTGAAGATCATAGATTTGTGATATTTTAAGCCACTGAGTGTGTGGAGTTTTGTTTCACAGCCATAGAAAACTAATACGCTATCTCACATAAAACTCTTTGTTTCTGACGTTGCCATGAACCTTGGACCCTAAAAACAGTTATAGGGAATGTGAGCATGGCTCTGTGGCGGTATACACCTGTGTGTTTTGCACCCTTCACATTAGTAGCTTTTTAAGTTTCCTCACTGTGTATAAGACACACCTTATCAAGCTGACTTGGAATAGAGAAGAAAACTAGGAGAGACAATTGGTGACATGAGTCATTTGGTGACATTCAGACTCATTTAACATCTTCTCTTGTGCAATCTCTCCCTGCCCCTTGGGCACCTGCATTCTAGGAAACAGCTATTTGGAGTATGCAAGGACAGGGTCTTTCTGTCAACACTGAAGGATGCTCTTCTCAAGACTGGCAGAATATTCGTCCGGGAAGGGATTCCCGTACTGCTAGCCTGTCTCTTTCCTCCCTCCTGGCAAAACCACAACTTTGCCATTAAAGAGTGTTTTTGCACCATTTCTTTTTTTCACTACAATACAAATTCACTGCTTTGTTGAGTTAGGTGGATGGCAAAATTATCAGAATGGTATTTTATATATGTGGCTTTGCGGGAAAATGAGATGCTCTGCATCTCATTTTTAATTAAACTTTCCATTTAATTAAAAATTGTTTATTTTATCACTACATTTTAAAAAAGACTTCATCTCTTAAACTAAAAAGAAATAGATATTATCCAGCCTTATTAAATGGAAAATAATGTAGACCTTTCACATTTTTATTGATGATTCATGTCATCATTAAAGCTATCATTTATTTCACAGCTCTGTTACTGCAGTGATGCCCTTAGGGACCCTTGTTCTTATACTAAATGGCCCCAGACCACTAAATCTTTGATTCTACTTCTACAGTTTACATTTTCCCTTCTCTCTTCCTTATAAACAGGAGGAAAATTCTAATCCATTATTGCTGTTGACTTATCTGCATCCAGTAGTTTTCCACCCACATGCACATGTAGTTCTAATTCCGAAATTGAACCGGAACCGTACTACCTTACAATCAATTTAAGATTTGTGTGTACGGGTGGTGAAGTTGTAGCTAAATATAATAAAGACTCATGAAAACTTACATTTGAATGTTTTTTATTTCCCAAACATTAATTGAACAGTTATTATGTCCAAAAAATTGTATGGCTCATATGAAAATCTAGAGATTTAAAAATTAATAGATAGGGAAAACAAACATTTACACAACTGTCTAATAAGAATATGGTATATTAAATCTCATTATTCTATATCTATTACAAGGAAATCATTAATTCAATATGAACCTGCTTAACCATTAATCTGGTTTTTCATAAAATTAGTATATTTTTATCTTTATAATATTCATTTGTTGGTCAAGGCTTCAATTTACTATTATACTCCCAAGAGTACCTAAGCAGTGTCATGCACCATAAGTGATCATTAAATACATGTTGCAAATAGTGAAATGTAACCGGTTTGACTTCTCTGCTATTCTAATACTCCTGTGCAACCAATATCCTGTAACAAATCTCTTCCATAGATCTTGAGTGATTTCTCTTTTCCTGGTTAGACTATGACTGCTAGGGGACTCCATCGCAAACAGGAAATTTTGAATATTTGTGTATGATCTTAAAAATGTATTCAGAATTTACATTATCCCAGATAAGATATTCATGCTAGATTTATTATAAAATATTATTTTGAACAATTTTCTGACTAAAATACTTAGGTTTTGACCTCTGAGTTGACCTTGTTGGAGGTTGTGCCATGTTTATTTTGTGTCTTTATATTCTCATGGCACAGTGCAACCTATGCCTGTGGTTCCTCAAATCTCAGTTTGAAATGAAAATTTCCAAAGAACCATAAGAGTTTAATAACAAGTATTAGAGCACAGCAGTAAGTGCACCAGTTCAAGAGTGTATCAGAACTTGAAGTTGGCCAGTCCAAGATAGGTGGCGGCTTTCTAGAGGCATTTTAATGACCTAAGAACAGAGGAAGTGCATGGTGGGTACTGATTGGTCATAGTGTTCCTATAGTAACATGTATTGGATGCTTGTAATGTGCGAAGTTTGGAATCACTATGCTATGGTGCCAGAAAGAAACCATGAGATCATAAGACATTTTTTTCTCTCTTAGGAGTTGATGGCAGCTAAGGGCATTTGGCTAGGTTTAACAGGGAGCATTAAGACTATGAAATATAAATAAAATGGTATGTGTCAGCTCTGAAAGATAGCCAGGAAAGTCATTCTTGCCTTACGGACTCTGTGGAAGAACATTCCTGAGGGACCGAGGTTATGGTGTTGTATTTATCTTTGCCTATCTCATAGTGCCTAAAACAATATTTGTACATGGTGGAAGGGTTAACATTTGTTTGTTAAACTGAACTGAGTGGAGAATTTGCTTTCTTCTTCCAGGGTACAGAATCTTGCAAACTCCTCTGAAATTTAAGTTCCCTCACGGCATACCCTAAAAAATTTAATCAAAACATGGAGCTCTTTTATAGGAACCTGACTTAGTAACTTTGAGGAGGCCAAGGCTGAAGAGGAAGTGAGGAAGTATCTCCAAACGCCCCACCCTCACCTCACTGCCCAGAGCTAGCCTTCATCAGATGATTTATTTATTTGTTTGCTCAGTTTGCTATGCAGATAGAAACAATCCCCTCCTCTGTAGGGGAAGCATTGCAGATCGGGCAGATTAAAAAGCAAGAGCTGGAGTGAATAGTAGTGATCTCTGAACTCAGACATTTCTGTATTTTCTTGGTCTTTCTCTTTTGCTAGCACTTAAGCACTGAAGGAAAAAAAAAATTCTTCCACATACCTGGCTGGCTATTGGAAGCTGTGAAATAGTGGTTAAACTGGGAGGATTGGAGGGAACTTTCCTCCCCCATTTTTTAAAGTTTGGCTGTAGGTCCTTCTGCCTGCAGGCTACAGTCACATTAGCAGTTGGAAATTGGATAACGACAGCACAATGACAAATCCAGGTTGCTTGCAATAAGTTGCTAATCCCTTTGCTTTAATATCGGAGCAGCGGATAATGATGTTTGGACATCACTCTGGTTTACTGACGACCCCACTGGGGCCAGCAATAGAACCTTACAACTGTCTAACAAGGCGTCAGGTGATTCCCGTCGTCACAGCAACGGACACTGGAATCTAATCTTCCCTCCATCCCTTCTAGCACCCAATAACGCCTAGGTTATATAAGTGGCCCATCATTGCTTGGTAACTTGAATCAATTAACGTTAATTCGCACAATGCTATGATGTATTGTGATCACTTTCATTTCAGGGAAGGGGGAGAAATTGCTATAAGTCACCTAAAATGAGGTTGTCTGTGGTGCTGAGGTATTAATTGGGTGTCCATATTAAATGCAAAAGGAGCCCCATCGTGAAAGGAAAGTGGATGAGTGACTCTCTTGGCTGCTATTGACCTATCAGAAGAAGACAGTGCCCTTTTCCTTTGCTTTTATCTATTACAGTTTTCCCTATTGCGTGTCAAGTTGATGTATTATAAAAAATTCATTTGGTGACCTTTCACCCCCTTAGCAGATTAAACAATTTCACTTCGATGGCATCATTAACAAGACCCTGCATTTAATGATGATTTCTCTAAAAGGCCACGGAGATTCGATTTTAAGCTAACAGATTTATTGCACTATTATAACATATCGTAAAAAACTGTACCACCTACGGTCAGGTTTTAGGTTAGAAACTGCCTACGAGTTTATGTGGAGCTTAAAGTGGTATTACCTTGGGATATGCTGTAGCAGCAAGTCTCTGACCTCCAGTGGGATGCTGTTTACATTTAATCAGAGATGTTTGCTCACAATAAACTTTAAAGTGTGTCAGGGACGGGCCTTTTAGCAAGTGTTCAGGTAGTTGGTTCCCATCCCTTCGTCTCTAGACATCAACGTACTTATGTCAGGACCTTGGATGGAGTCTTTTGGTTTCTTTAACCTACACGGCCAGCCTGCATCCTGTCCTGCATCAGAAAGCTTTTAAGAAATAGGCCACTTCCCTGGTGGCGCAGTGATTGGGAGTCCGCCTGCCAATGCAGGGGACACGGGTTCGTGCCCCGGTCCGGGAAGATCCCACATGCCGCGGAGCAGCTGGGCCCGTGAGCCATGGCCACTGAGCCTGCGCATCCGGAGCCTGTGCTCCGCAACGGGAGAGGCCACAGCAGTGAGAGGCCCGCATACCGAAAAAAAAAAAAAAAAAATAGGCCAGTGGAGAAATAGTATGTGATAACAATGTTAGAATTTTCCAGTAACCTAGGAGCCATAGAGGATGCAATGAATAACATGGGGTTTTAAAATATGATTTCAATTTTTTCTTTAAATAAAAAGGAGCCTTACTCATTCAGGCTAAGCAAACTAATAAATGATGATCAGACTAGTGTGTGTGGAATTCCCAGTGAGTGATTCTAGCAGAGGTCAGGGCCTTAGCTGGCAAATGACCAAAAGGGATTCGTAGGACCACACATGCCCCATCCCCCATTTTCCAGGATTCTCAGGGGAGAGGGAAATTGCTCCCTACAGAAACTTCATAGTTTGTGATCCTCTGTATTTGTTCTTGCACTGTTTCCTCTTCTTAGGACTAATTGTCACCTTTACCTCACATACACTCTCTGTTAAAATAAATATCCTTTTCTCCTCACATAAGAAAAAAAACAAAGATTAGGGGACCAAGTAGTTGACTCACAAGCATTTAACTGAGGGCTGGGTAGGATACTATTTAAAAAAAACCTCAAAGCCTTGTTAGACCTGACCTAGGGTGTTTTGACGGTAATCTATTACCCTATATTAGGGTAATATGTGTGATATATAGTGTCTATATATATCCATTTAATTGCTAAAACTCTATTGCATGCCTCTGATGTGTAATACACAATAGGCTTAATGGGACAATAGGTGTATAACCCAGAATATTCGTTTAATAGCGCTGCCTTGGGTCTTCCAAAATACCAAAGCTCCGGTAAAAAAATGTTTTGAGGTATCATGAATTATGTAACTATTTTATTTTATAATTATTCCATTTTATTGCTAAGTCACATCAGCAATTAATGTGCTCAAAAGAGATGAAAAACAGTATAGCTCTGGACCTTGGTCATACACTTACTCTTGGTAAGACCTTTGGAAAAATACTGAAGCCTTTTTGGACCTCAGTTTCTTCATGTGCAAATAAGAGTACCTATGTCATAGTGCCACTTTAAAGATGCAATGAGTTTATAGGTGGAAAGCATAGACTAGTACTTGGTACAGGGTGTAAGTGCTCAGCATATATTAATTATAAATAAGTATTATTCTCCCTAAGGACTTCATTCAACTGAAATCAATTAATCAATGAATTCCACAGTTGTCGATTCTATTTAGTGCAAGCATCCTGTGGAGACAATGAACATGAAAGGGTGGTTGTGAGATTAAATGAGCTATTCCATGTGAAACAGTGGTGTGGGAGGTTGCTCCCAGGCATCTCTTTCCAGTTCTTTTCGGTGACGTCATCTTGGTACCACAGAATTAGCCATGGTGAATATATTTATACTGTGGAAATTGGAAAACACTAACACCTCTTGGGGGAGAGCTGGTTTACTAGCATACTTAGAACACATCCCCACCTTCTAAATATTTTAGTCTGATAAGTTGCCTCACTAAGGCTTTTTTGGAGCTGATATTAACAAATTGTGATAAAAATCTAAGTTCATAGTATGTTCTCCTCCCACCTCCCCCACCCCCCCGCCCCAACCAGTGCATTCTTTCCTATGGCAAAGCAAACATATAAAGTAAATATATAATTATTCTTTAGTTATAAGGTCATGTTTGCTATACAGTGTATTATTCAGTTTCTAGAAACAAAGGCAAATGCAAATCTTCTCACTGGTAATAACGTGTTATGGAAAAAAGCTACTGCAGTGATATGATATCTGTAATCTTAGGCATGTATTCTTTTCTTTTTTAACATGTGCCAGAAATACAAGCAATTTCGAAACTGGGAACTTGATATATATTCGGCCCTATGGTCTTTCAGTCCTAGTCCAGCCTTCAGATGGAGAAGTGGGAAAAGAACTTACAGTACAACCACAGCTCGTTTTTCTGGATAAGCAGGTACCTTGTGCACAGGTAACAATCTTTATTCAGAGCCAGGTACCATGTTGTATCTGGCGCATGTTTCACATCGCATCATCTTCAAGATACACATGTACAGAGTGCCCACCCTGTGACATTTGGTGCACTTAGAACATCTAACTACTTTCATTATTTTCCTTCCATTTCACAGCCTGCTTTCCTTCCACTTTCTATAAGTGTCCAGAATTTGATCAAGGGTAAAAATAGAATTCTGATACTTTTTCTCCTCAAGCAAATTCTTTTTTTTTTCGGTACGCGGGCCTCTCACTGTTGTGGCCTCTTCCATTGCGGAGCACAGGCTCTGGACGCGCAGGTTCAGCGGCCATGGCTCACGGGCCCAGCCACTCCGCGGCATGTGGGATCTTCCCGGACCGGGGCACGAACCCGTGTCCCCTGCATCGGCAGGCAGACTCTCAACCACTGCACCACGAGGGAAGCCCTCCTCAAGCACATTCTTACGACAGGTCTCATGTATCTTCTCAGAAATCTCTCCTTCTCCAAGTGTTGGATCTATATCTGAAGAAGTCATTTCATATGCTAATGAAGGAATTTATGCCATCACATCTGCATTATAGTTCTATGTTATTTTAAATGATTTCTCCTGTATGTGGTTAAGTACAGCATCAACAAGAGGCTTCTGTGCTTAATTCTAATTTCAGTGTCCATGCCCTCTGATTCTATTTTATCTTGTCTATATTTACTAATATCAAGGGGGGAAAAGTGAAATAGGATACTCAAATCAGCTTTCCACTCTTGACTTTAGAAATGCCTCCCCTGATGTGCTTACAGAGGGCTGAAGGCCATGGGCCTGAGGTCCACACTTCTGCTCTAGCCTGGCACTCACCCAACTCTCTCCTGCTTTGTCATCTTAATCTTTCCTTCCTTATTAACCCTCAGCACACCGTGGCACTCTCCTTTTCTGTAAACTTAACTTTCCTTTCTCCTCTTCACTGCCCTGCCCCAACTTTTCTTGCAATAATCTCCCTTCTCTCTGCTCAGTAAGCTAATTTGATATATTCTTCTTAACCTGAGAAAGAAAATATTTATTTATTATTTTTTTCCTTTGTTTATTGTGTGCTTTATAAAAGATTCTGTGTGAATCCTCTTCTTTTTCAGATAACTTCACAAAATTCTCTTCTGAGTCCAACTTTTCCCCTTTTTTCCTGTTTCCAGAATCGGAGAGTAGAGTCGTTGGGGCCCCCATCAGAGCCTTGGGTCATTTCTGTTTCTCTGGAAGGGACATCAGATTCCATGCTGAGAGGTAGGCACCTGTGACATTCGGAGACGTGCTATAATTGCATCTGCACAGAAATGTTTGCTACCGTTGGGAATCTATAACAAAAGCTGCTAATACTCAGTATCTTTGTTAGTTTGGAAGAAATCCCCTTCACCACCAGTCTACAACGCCAGTATCTGCAAAAGGGAACATTAGGTTGGCAGGAAATGTTTAACAAACCATCTGCCCACCTACCCCCACCCCTGCCAACATGGTGAGGAGTATTATTGTCATACCTGTATCTTCAGTATGGTGTAAGGAAAAGGTCATGGCCCCCTAATCATGTACAGATGATTCTCTGGTACAGTATCAAGTCATAGGTACAATGTGGTTTCTATGGAGAAACAAACACTGGCTCTCAATGTTATAAAGAATAAATGTGATGGCAAATGCAAAGCGCCTGGCCCAGAACAGGCCCTGAGAGCTCATTTTCTCCTCTCCAGCTTTCTTGGTCCTCCGTTACCTTCCTGTTCAGTCCCAGTACCACTGCTAGCTTCATTTACTTTTCTGGAGTTGTGCATATGAAAATCAAAAGCCACCATTCTGTTCTTTGCTTCTATAAGTTTTACTATTTTAGATACTTTATATACGTGAAATCGTACAGTGTTAGTCCTTCTGTGACTGGCTGATTTCACCTAGCATAATGTCCTCAAGATTCATCTATGCTGCAATGTATTTCAGAACTTTTTTTTTTAGTTTTATTTATTTATTTTTTTATACAGAAAGTTCTTATTAGCTATCTATTTTATACATATTAGTGTATATATGTCAATCCCAACCTCCCAATTCATCCCACCACCACCCCTTCCCACGATTCCCCCTTGGTGTTCATACATTTGTTCTCTACATCTGTGTCTCTATTTCTGCCTTGCAAACCGGTTCATCTGCACCATTTTTCTAGATTCCACATATATGCGTTAATATACGATATTTGTTTTTCTCTTTCTGACTTGCTTCACTCTGTATGGCAGTCTCTAGGTCCATCCACATCTCTACAAATGACCCAATTTCATTCCTTTTTATGGCTGAGTAATATTCCATTGTATATATGTACCACATCTTTATCCATACTTCTGTCGATGGGCATTTAGGTTGCTTCCTGGCTATTGTAAATAGTGCTGCAATGAACATTGGGGTGCATGTGTCTTTTTGAATTATGGTTTTCTCAGGGTATATGCCCAGTAGTGGGATTGCTGGGTCATATGGTAATTCTATTTTTAGTTTTTAAAGGAACCTCCATGCTGTTCTCCATAGTGGCTGAATCAATTTACATTCCCACCAACAGTGCAAGAGGGTTCCCTTTTCTCCACACCCTTTCCAGCATTTCTTGTTTGTAGATTTTCTGATGTAGCCCATTCTAACCGGTGTGAGGTGATACCTCACTGTAGTTTTGATTTGCATTTCTAATAATTAGTGATGTTGAGCAGGTTTTCACATGCCTATTGGCCATCTGTATGTCTTCTTTGGAGAAATATCTATTTAGGTCTTCTTCCCATTTTTCTATTGGGTTGTTTGTTTTTTTGATACTGAGCTGCATGAGCTGCTTGTAAATTCTGGAGATTAATACTTTATCAGTTGCTTTGTTTGCAAATAATTTCTCCCATTCTGAGGGTTGTCTTTTTGTCTTGTTTATGGTTTCCGTTGCTGTGCAAAAGCTTTTAAGTTTCATTAGGTCCCATTTGTTTATTTTTGTTTTTATTTCCATTAACCTAGGCAGTGGGTCAAAAAAGATCTTGCTGTGATATATGTCAAAGAGTGTTCTTCCTATGTTTTCCTCTAAGGGTTTTGTAGTGTCCAGTCTTACATTTAGGTCTTTAATCCATTTTGAGTTTATTTTTGTGTATGGTGTTAGGGAGTGTTCTAATTTCATTCTTTTATGTGTAGCTGTCCAATTTTCCCAGCATCACTTATTGAAGATGCTGTCTTTTCTCCATTGTATATCCTTGCCTCCTTTGTCATGGATTAGTTGACCATAAGTGCATGGGTTTATCTCTGGGCTTTCTATCCTATTCCATTGATCTATATTTCTGTTTTTGTGCTAGTACCGTGTTGTCTTGATTACTCTAGCTTTGTAGTATAGTCTGAAGTCAGGGAATCTGATTCCTCCAGCTCTATTTTTTTCCCTCAAGATTGCTTTGGCTATTCAGGGTCTTTTGTGTTTCCATACAAATTTTAAGATTTTTTGTTTTAGTTCTGTAAAAAATGCCATTGATAATTTGATAGGGATTGCATTGAATCTATAGATTGCTTTGGGTAGTCTAGTCATTTTCACAATGTTGATTCTTCCAATCAAAGAACATGGTATATCTCTGCATCTGTTTGTGTTATCTTTGATTTCTTTCATCAGTGTCTTATAGTTTTCTGCATACAGATCTTTTGTCTCCTTAGGTAGGTTTATTCCTAGATATTTTTTTCCTTTTGTTGCAGTAGTGAATGGGATTGTTTCCTTAATTTCGCTTTCTGATTTTTGTTGTTAATGTATAGGAATGCAAGAGATTTCTGTGCATTAATTTTATATCCTGAAACTTTACCAAATTCATTGATTAGCTCTAGTAGTTTTCCGACGGCATTTTTAGGATTCTCTATGTATGGTATCATGTCGTCTGCAAACAGTGACAGTTTTACTTCTTCTTTTCCGATTTGGATTCCTTTTATTTCTTTTTCTTGTCTGATTGCTGTGGCTAAAACTTCCAAAACTATGTTGAATAATAGTGGCGAGGGTGGACGTCCTTGTCTTGTTCCTGATCTTAGAGGAAATGCTTTCAGTTTTTCACCATTGAGAATGATGTTTGCTGTGGGTTTGTCGTATATGGCCTTTATTATGTTGAGGTAGGTTCCCGCTATGCCCACTTTCTGGAGAGTTTTTATCATAAATGGGTGTTGAATTTTGTCACAAGCTTTTTCTGCATCTTATTGAGATGATCATATGGTTTTTATTCTTCAATTTGTTAATATGGTTTATCACATTGATTGATTTGTGTACATTGAAGAATCCTTGCATCCCTGGGATAAATCCCACTTGATCATGGTGTATGATCCTTTTAATGTGTTGTTGGATTCTGCTTGCTAGTATTTTGTTGAGCATTTCTGCATCTGTATTCATCAGTGATATTGGTCTGTAATTTTCTTTCTTTGTAGTATCTTTGTCTGGTTTTGGTATCGGGGTGATGGTGCCCTCATAGAATGAGTTTGAGAGTGTTCCTCCCTCTGCAATTTTTTGGAAGAGTTTGAGAAGCATAGGTGTTAGCTCTTCTCTAAATGTTTGATAGAATTCGCCTGTGAAGCCATCTGGTCTTGGGCTTTTGTTTGTTGGAAGATTTTTAATATCAGTTTCAATTTCATTACTTGTGATTGGTCTGCTCGTATTTTCTATTTTTTCCTGGTTCAGACTTGGAAGGTTATACCTTTCTAAGAATTTGTCTATTTCTTTCAGGTTGTCCATTTTATTGGCATAGAGTTGCTTGTAGTAGTGTCTTAGGATGCTTTGTATTTCTGCAGTGTCTGTTGTAACTTCTCCTTTTCCATTTCTAATTTTATTGATTTGAGTCCTCTCCCTCTTTTTCTTGATGAGTCTGGGTAATGGTTTATCAATTTTGTTTATCTTCTCAAAGAATCAGCTCTCAGTTTTATTGATCTTTGCTATTATTTTGTTTGTTTCTATTTCATTTATTTCTGCTCTGATCTTTATGATTTCTTTCCTTCTACTATCTTTGGGTTTTGTTTGTTCTTCTTTTCTAGTCCATTTTAGGTGTAAGGTTAGATTGTTTATTTGAGATGTTTCTTGTTTCTTGAGGTAGGCTTGTATTGCTATAAACTCCCCTCTTAGAACTGCTTTTGCTGCATCCCATAGGTTTTGGATCATTGTGTTTCCATTGTCATCTGTCTCTAGGTATTTTCTATTTCCTCTTTGATTTCTTCAGTGATGTCTTGGTTTTTTAGTAACATATTGTTTAGCCTCCATGTGTTTGTGTTTTAACATTTTTTTCCCTGTAATTTATTTCTAATCTCATAGTGCTGTGGTCAGAAAAGATGCTTGATATGATTTCAATTTTCTTATATTTACCGAGGCTTGACTTGTGACTCAAGATGTGATCTATCCTGGAGAAGGTTCCGTGTGCACTTGAGAAGAAAGTGTAATCTGCCGATTTTGGATGTAATGTCCCATAAGTATCAATTAAATCTATCTGGTCTACTGTGTCATTTAAAGCTTGTGTTTCCTTATAATTTTCTGTTTGGATGATCTGTCCATTGGTGCAAGTGAGGTGTTAAAGTCTCCCACTTTTATTGTGTTACTGTCAATTTCTTCTTTTATAGCTGTTAGCAGTTGCCTTATGTATTGAGGTGCTCCTATGTTGGGTATATATACATATACAATTGTTATATCTTATTCTTGGATTGATCCCTTGATCATTATGTAGTCTCCTTCCTTGTCTCTTGCAACATTCTTTATTTTAAAGTCTATTTTATCTGATATGAGTATTGCTACTCCAGCTTTCTTTTGATTTCCATTTGCATAGAATATCTTTTTCCATCCCCTCACTTTCAGTCTGTATGTGTCTCTAGGTCTGAAGTGGGTCTCTTGTAGACAGCATATATATGGGTCTTGTTTTTGTCTCCGTTCAGCGAGCCTGTGTCTTTTGGCTGGAGCATTTAATCCATTCACGTTTAAGGTAATTATCAATATGTGTGTTCCTATTACCATTTTCTTAATTGTTTTGGATTTGTTATTGTAGGTCCTTTCCTTCTCTTGTGTTTTCCACTTAGAGAAGTTCCTTTAGCCTTTGTTGTAGAGCTGGTTTGGTGGTGCTGAGTTCTCTTAGCTTTTACTTTTCTGTAAAGCTTTTGATTTCTCCATCAAATCTGAATGTGATCCTTGCTGCGTAGAGTAATCTTGGTTGTAGGTTCGTCCCTTTCATCACTTTAAGTATATCATGCCGCTCCCTTCTGGCTTGTAGAGTTTCTGCTGAGAAATCAGCTGTTAACCTTATGGGAGTTCCCTTGTATATTATTTGTCATTTTTCCCTTGCTGCTTTCAATAATTTTTCTTTGTCTTTAATTTTTGCCAATTTGATTATTATATGTCTCTGCGTGTTTCTCCTTGGGTTTTTCCTGTATGGGACTCTTTGCACTTCCTGGACTTGGGTGGCTATTTCCTTTCCCATGTTAGGGAAGTTTTCGACTATAATCTCTTCAATTATTTTCTTGGGTCCTTTTTCTCTCTCTTCTCCTTCTAGGACCCCTGTAATGCGAATGTTGTGTTTAATGTTGTCCCAGAGGTCTTTAGGCTGTCTTCATTTCTTTTAATTCTTTTTTCTTTATTCTGTTCAGCAGCAGTGAATTCCACTATTCTGTCTTCCAGGTCACTTACCTGTTCTTCTGCCTCAGTTATTCTGCTATTGATTCCTTCTAGTGTATTTTTCATTTCAGTTATTGTATTGTTCATCTCTGTTTGTTTGTTCTTTAATTCTTCTAGGTCTTTGTTAAACATCTCTTGCATCTTCTTGATCTTTGCCTCCATTCTTTTTCTGAGGTCCTGGATCATCTTCACTATCATTATTCTGAATCCTTTTTCTGGAAGGTTGCCTATCTCCACTTCATTTAGTTGTTTTTCTGGGGTTTTATCTTGTTCCTTTATCTGGTACATAGCCCTCTGCCTTTTCATCTTGTCTACCTTTCTGTGAATGTGGTTTTTGTTCCACAGGCTGCAGGATTGTAGTTCTTCTTGCTTCTGCTGTCTGCCCTCTTCCAGTTACTTCTTGCTCTACCCTGGCTTTGAGTCTAAGCTCATTCACATGCCTCCTATAAAATATGTACCTTGCCATACTGCATACATTACCCATACCCAGTTCCTTACTCACACTCCATACCTTATCGTATCCCATACCTACTCCTCTACTATACCTTACTCAGCCTCCATACTTTACTGTGCCCCACTCCTGACACATACTCCCCCCATTCGTCATTGGTTTCCTCTCAGTTATCCCAAGGGTATCATCACTGTCTAGCTTAGAATCATATTGGATCATGCAAGATGAAAGAGGCGTGGAACCGTTTGTTATTTTCCTCCATTAACACCAACTCATGCTCTAGCCAACTGACTCCCCTGGATCAGTATATTCACCGTTGTTCTCTTTGGGAGATTCAATGAGAGCGTATGAAGAATGGGCTGAGGTCATCTTATATGCACACGTTTTTGTGCGTGTGTGTGAGTGTCATGAAATAGGAAAAAAATCTGGTGTCATTTTCTTTGTAGAATGCCCACATCACCAAACACCCTATTTCAATGATTGAAAGTATCTCTTGAAGCCATCATGAAATATTTCTCCTTAACTTCAGAAAGAATGGAAGCAAAACCATTTGGCATGGATTGCCTAACTTATTCTAAGTATTTCCTGCAGAAAAATAAATTAACAACAACAAAACCCGGTCTATATGTCTAGCCTAAATCTTTTGTTCTGCAGTTTAACTTCATGTTCTTTTGTCTCAGTAAATCCTCTTCAGTTCAAAAAAACAAGAGGTTATAACAAAAAATGGGTTTATATATGCAAAGACAATTATTTTAGGGTCCTTCAGATCCTTTGATATTTAGCTATAGATCCTAGTTGTAGAAAAAATGTGTTCTTAATACTAAAAAAATAAACTCTCAACATTAATGATGTAACACTTTGCTAGTGTGGATAGCTAAGGGTAAGAGGGATCGTTTTGGGGGTGAAAAGTATTTTAGAAACCCTATGCCCTACAGAATCACATTCAAGTAGCATTCCCTGATAAAGCATGTCATCAGCTTCAATCTTATGTGAAGCCCAACACCCCATCTCCTCCCAGGTTCCCTCAGCCAGGACCAGCTTGATCAGGGAGCCTGTCAATGACATTTGTCTATTTTACAATTACCATTCCAGAGATATGATGAACCCCGGAGTCATGTACTGTACTTGGCAGCAAACTGCCTCAGCTTTGGGGCACATATGCTTCAAAGCTGAGAATATCGTAGATATATATGGGAATCTTTGTAGAGATCTCTGAGGCAAGCTTGTATTTAACACAAAAGCAAACCGATTTGGAGCTAAAGTACTTTCCATTAGGCAGTTTGGCGGCTGTTCTATGAGGCAGACTCACTGTGCTCGCCGGACACATTTGAATTAAATGCTGCTTTGTATTCCTCCAAAGATGGGAACAATAAGAACGTTTGTCAAAGGGAAAACTGTAGCAAATGATTTCATGTTGAACATCTGTACTCTGCAGTTCACTGTTTGCAAGAGTTTATTGACCATAATTTTGATGCATATAGGTTTTAAAGAGTATAAATGGCATTTGTCTTGGTGCCTATCATTTATTTCAGTCTTGGCTTATTTATTTCCATTTTTTCTGGGCATTTTATTTATTTCGGGACTCTGAAGAGATGAAGGAAAAGATGTTTCTGAAAATGGAAATTTTAGTTAGCTCTGAAAAATTGATGAAGAAAGACAATGTTTTCCCAAAAAGGATTGAGCAATTGAATTGAGAAACAGAACACTATGCATATTCTATCTTTATGATACCTTTCAGCCTTAAAGATCTCAAACCAATTTTTAAACTTTAGGACCACTCTCCTATCTCATTGTCCATCATACCAATCATAGTGACATTTCCAGAGTGAAATGGAGCAGCTGTTAATTAGCAAAGTAATTTGAGGATAGTGGAGTCAGAAGACTAATTAAAGGCATTGTGAATGGGATCCAGAGCTAAGTTTCCTTCTTTTACTTTATAAATGGATGGCCTATTGTTAGAAGATGTCAGCTTTCCTTTTTGCATTTTATTCAGGGAAACCATAGCCCAGACGATCCAAGTTGCTGAACAGGGTAGCTTTTATCACTCCTGATTTGATGCATTGCTGTGGTCCTGATCTATTGGCCTAACTCTGTCACCGCATAAACCACAGATCCCTTGAATAGAAGAGAGGCAGAGCCTAGAAACTGACCACCTAGAAAGAGAATAGACTTTCTTTCTTGAGAGACATTTAAATATTCAGTATATAATAAGGGCTAAGAATACAAACTTTGAAAACAGGCAGAAGTGAGCTATAACCCTCTCACCACGTAATTTAACCTTTCCTGAGTCTATTTCTTAATCTCTAGAATATTGGTAATAGTATATTTTATAGGGTTGTGTAGTTTATGTACAATGATGAATATAAAGCACAACGTCTGGCATAGTAAGCTTTCAATATATGTTGGCTTTTGTTGTTATTATTCTATCTTGGATTATTTAGTTCCAAGATTTGTCTAAGAGAAGCCTGATGGATTTAGTAACCTCTTCAATTAAATTTTTTTTCCCATACTGTCCATTTGCCTCTCTACAGGGAAGACTTGAAGAAATCGCTCTTGTGTAGGTAACTAACATTCACTTTTTGGTTTTGTGTTTATTTGCAGGATGTACTCAGGCAGAAACTCAAGATGGTTATGTGAGGTTCTCCAACTTGGCAGTTTTGATCTCTGGGTCAAATTGGCACTTTATTTTTACTGTCACTTTCCCTCCAGGTAATTCCAGCACAGTGTGTTTTTATTATCTGTTCCTTTTTAAAAATATATATATAACTCCTTCTCCTTTATAATGGGACTAGCTTCTATCATGAATAAGAAGTCATTGTAGTTTAGAGAAAAAAATCCCCTTGGTTGTATCATTAAGGTGTGAGAAGCAAGAACACATGTAGGAATCAAGCCTCATGAGAATCATGGTAAGCAAGAATCCAAAAGTACATTTTCCTCTAGTTATTAAAATTTACTTTGAATGTTCTATTTTTTTTCTATGACATCTGATGGAACTTGGTTGGGTATTAATTTAAGAATTTTAATTTATAAGAAGGAGAGTCCTGGGATATCAAGTATTATGAAATCTTATCTTTCAGTCCTGCCCTCCTCATCCACTGCCCCACCCCCACCTTTAAAATGGTGACTATACCCACTCAAAATCTTGGTACTTTAGAAGGGTAGGTGTAAGGTGTGTGTAAATTGCTCATATGATCCAGTTCTTCTTGACAAAACATTAAAGAGAAACCTTCTCCCTTCGGAAGTATTCTTGACAAATTTTGCTTTATTAGAGTGTAATACTATTCAATAACTTTGTAGTAAATAATATGTTACTTAAACTTCAAAGCCAGATGAGCTTATGAAAAATACTACTCTCCCATTTCCATGATGGGTAGAGTCCAGGCTGCACCCTACAGAGGAGTAGCGAGAGTCCAGTTTTGGACATCCTTTTTATAAAGGATTGAACTCTGATAGAGACACAGAATTACCACCTGAAAAAAGTTATCTAAATATTGTAATTTACCAGAAAAAAACCCTCCTCCCCTAAGAGAGCATCTGAAAGAGTTCTAAAAATACTAACATCACGTTTGAACTGAAAGGTAGATAATTATAATCAGTTATTAATTTGAGTCAGGGAAATTAGTCTGGTACTTAAGACATGCAGTTGTGGAAAGTAGTTAATGCACAGCTGTGATAATGCAAAGTTTTAAAAAATACACTAGAACAATCATGAGTGGATTTAAACTGCTTAGATATTGGAAATGGCAAAGGAAATTAAATGTTTTGATGTGAGGTGTCTGAAGCCGAACAACAAATATTTAATTAAGGCCAGGTGTTAGTTCTCCTTCATGAAACTTAAATTCAAACCACCAGTATACTTTTCAAAAAGTTAAAAATATGGCTCTCATGAAAATATATAATGAGTACTTGTCAACAAGTTACTTTACTCTTTAATGTGGGAACCAGGAGGATGGCAAAGTTTATAGCCTGGAAAGGACTGCTTTGAAATCAGTTTGCTAAATTGGATACAGGGCAATCAAACTCTAATCTTTGAGTTGCATGTCTACAAATATCACTTTCATTCTTACTGGATGAAAATCACTTGCAGCTTACCAATCTTCTACAAATTCACAAGACTGGACCCCTAAATATTGAATATTAAGTCAAACAAAAGTGTGTTCCAGAGAATTTGATAAACCTTGGATGGGCTTGTTTGAAAATGCTCCAGTGTGATATTGTTAAGATCTGTAATCGTTATTTTTCTCTCAGTTCCAAGTTTTGGACAATTTTTCTTCACAAAGGGAATACCATCTGGGGTCAGGTAGTAGTATTAATTGCATAGGGCACCTATTCTTATAATACCTAAGACGTTGTCCTGATGTAAGCACAGATTCATGGAGAATGTTCAGCGCCTTGACCATGGGATTCCCAAGGATGTATTTTGAAGGGTAACACATGCAGAGCTGGATCCTTTGGTCCCGATTTGCTGCATATTTAAAAGACCATTGCCCTCCAGTTTCCTCAGTGGCTAACTAAGACTAAATACTTCATCCAGTTTACTTTAAGGCATAAGTTATACAACCGGATGTAAACTATAGTGTAGACAGCAGCTTCTCAGTGACAGTGTGATTTTGAGCTGGCCCTGGTGTTCACATTTACTGGACTACTGCTTCCTTTAATTTCCACCTTCAGCTTGTAAAGTCCCCTAAATGAGGAATCGTCTTGAGAAGTTTTCCTTTAGAATTTTCCTTAAATTATTCTTCGTAATTTTCAAGACTGACTCTATGAGGTGAGGCTCTGTTTAAGTGAGAAGAGAAAAGATGGAGGAGAAATAGAAAACATCAGAAGGCCTGCACTTCTGTGACCCCATAGCCACCTGTTCATTACCAGTGCAGATCCTGAGAGGGACTCCTCGTTTCCAGGTGTATCAGTGTCTAAGGCTGGAATTATTTGGGAAAGCAGCTCTCATCCTCACGTTGCTAGGCCACTCAATGACATTTCTCCTTTTTAGTAAGCTCCAAAAGAACAGCTGTGACAAGCCTTGATTCATGGGGCTGTAATTTTTGCTTCATCCCTGAATCAAGCAGAAGACTTGCAGTCATTTTCATTATTTTCCCTCTTCTCCCTTAGAGAGAGGAACACATCATTATTCCTATTTTAGTATTTTTTTGTCTCATTATTTATTTATTTTTCTTAAAACTGAAGAAAAAGGACAGAATTCAACATCTGCTTAATGCCCAGAGATGGCAGATAATGGCAGATGTGATTCCTGATTATATTTAGATCATGGAAGTTGGCAATCTGTCTTTCTAAAGTTTCCAACATTGTCCATGTCTTTATGTTTTTAAGTGGAAATAGATGTCACTTTAATCAATGTTTCATTGATCACTGCATACAAAGACATACATTTCTTCAGCTCCGTAGATACACCAAAGACTTATAATTAAGGACTTAGTTCATTAAAGATATATGTATATGTATATATATACATACATATACATATGTATAATTTATTTTCTACTGAGATACAATTGACATAACACTGTATAAGTTTAAGGTGTACAGCATGGTGGTTTGATATATTTATATATTGCCATATGATTATCCCTGTAGTGTTAGCTAACACCTATATGGCATCGCATAATTATCACATCACATAATTATCATTCTTTTTTGTGGTGAGAACAATTAAGACCTAGTCTCTTAGCAACTTTGAAGTTTATTATACAGTATCATTGACTATAATCGCTATGCTATTTTGGAAATATAGAAGTTGAGGAACTGAGAAGTTACATAAGTCTAGCCAAGTATGTATGGAATCCTCATAAGTCTTTATAACATGTGGGCTAATCCAGCTCATTTATCTGTTTCTGAACTTCCTGAGACACTGTCAAGAGGGCAGAGTGTCTGTTAAGTTTGTTCTACCGACTTCCCACCCAACCTTTCCACATGCATTGTCATTACCATGGTCTAGGCTCTGGTTTCTCTAACCATTTCCTGGAGCCATGGGACTCTTAGGGGGTTCTCCAGGGCCGCTGGGTTGAGACAGGATGCACCCTGCCACCCAACCCAGAAAAACTCAACTGCAGTGGCCGTTTCCGAGTCTGGAATATTCCTCCTCCCTAACTTCTCATGGCTCACTCACCAGCTCACCCAGGTTTCTTTTCAAATGTAACCTCCTCAGAGAGCCCTTTTCTGCCTCACTCTGTCCACACCACAGTCTCAACCCTGCTCCCCTCTCCAGCCATCCTCTGACTTCTGCATGGCACTCATCACTCTCTAGCGTCAGAGTATCTGTGTATTTGCTTGTTTGTCTATTGCCTGCCTGCTCTGTCCCCCATTAGAACCTAAGTCCCAGGACGGACAGGAATTCTGCTTAGTTCAGCATTACATCCTCAGGGTGTTAAAAAAAAAAACAAAAACAAATAAATATTTGTTTATGAATAAGTGGGTATACTGAGATTCTGCCTAAGATTACATTTAAATAATGTTCTGCTGCTAAAAATATTTAAAAACTGGTGGTCTTCACCCTTAGACTCAGGTTACTGCTCCAGGCTTATAAACCTCAGGCCTGACTTCAGCCTCTCTGTCATTATTTGTGTTCTAAACACTTCCATGGCTTGATCTTCTATATCACAGGGGGCTCATGCCACTTCTCAGGTCAGAGTTTTTCCATCTGTGACACCTCATCGCCTTCAGAATGTTGTCAAGGGCCTTTTGGCTTTTGCCATTTAATGCCCGCCAAAGTTTGCCTCACATGCTTTCCTGCACTGATTCCTAGTATCTCCTGGCAGTACTTTTTTCAACATCGGTTGCTTTTTTTCTCTTTTCTGTCTTTATTTGCTCAACCTGCAGATCCCCATCTAGGTACTCTCTCCTCTGGGAAGCTTTCCCCAATCATATTCCTAGAAAATAACCTTCCAAGGCAATTGATTTGCATTATTCTGGTGGCATGGGTCACATTCTGATTTGTATGGAAAATATTTGTATGTGTATCTTATTTCATTTATTGGCTTGTAAATATCTTAAGAATGAGAACAGTAACTTATCCACGTGGTGAAGTAAACAATCACTGAGCAGTTATTGGAAAATGGATAAAAGAATAAAGAATTTTGTTCTTAATTCTGTAAATCCCTAGTAAAATCCATACCCCTGTCTCTGGGCTAGACCATAAAAAGCAACTAATTGATAACAAACAAGCCAAATATGGCTCAAGGATAAGATGTACCCACAGGAGAAGCATTTCTAGATAATTTTGTTATAGTAGCTTTGGGACCGAGTCAGCCAGGAGTCAAGAGACTGGAGCTCTAACTGTGACTTCGAATCAAATTGTCAGGTTCAGCCCAAGGAAAGCACAGCAAAGAAAACACGGTGTTTCCTTGAGTAGAGAAAATACAAGCTCTGCTTTTGCCTGAATTATTCAGATGAAAGCAGAGATTTGGGGTTTGTTTGTTTTGAACGACCTACTCAAAAATACTGGTTATAGCTAACTTAGGATCACAGGCAAGTGTTTTTTTTTTTTGACTTTAAATTTTTGTCTTGAGATATAATTGACATATGATAAGCTATACATATTTAAAGCATACAGTTAGATAAACTTTGATGAATCTATACTTCCATGAAACCATCCCCACAGTTAAGATGATGAACATATCTATCATTCCCAAAATTATAGGCAAAGTTTTTAAATTTTTATTTTTTGAAATAACATACAGTAAAAATGATGATTTTTTAGGGGGTCATTTTATGAATTCAAAGATATATATAGATTCATGCAATCACCCCCACAGTCAGGATGCAGAACATTTCCCAGAAGTCTCCCTTATGCTGTTCCTCTGTCCTCACATCCTCCCACTAATCCCTGCAACCACTGATCTGTTCTCCATCTGTATAATTTTGTGTTTTCTAAAACGTCATATGAATGGAATCATATTATGTATACCCCTTAGAGATGGGCTTTCCTCACTCAGCATAATGCTTTGGATGTTCATCTCAGTAGTTACAGGTTATTAATAGTTTCCTCCCTCCCTCCCTCCCTCCATCCTCCTTCCCTCTCTTCCTCATCCTCTTCCCCACTCCTTTTTCTTTTTCTCTTTCTCTCTTTGGCTGAGTCATACTCCATTGCCTGAAAAAAACACAGTTGGTTTATTCATTCATCTGTTGAAGAACATTTGGATTGTTTCCAGGTTTGGGTGGTTATTGAGGTGCTACAAACACGTGTGTACAGGTTTTTGTGTGTATAGACAGGGTTTGTTTGTTTGTTTGCTTTGTTTTCTTGCTTTCTTAGATTCTTTTCTACCTTGCTTCAAAAACACTAATGGAGTGAGAACCAAATTTTTCAGTCTACAAAACAGGGAGGAGTTTGAGACGAGTTCTTAGAAAGATGTCCTCCCTGAAGGGAACGGCCATTCTGCCCCTTCGTCCATAGCCACGGTGACTCTATCCATCTATCCCTGCTCTACCCCTAGTTTTCCAGATAACAGAATTCTTATGGACCTTAGAAATTCTCTTGGTTCCATAGTAGGAGTCCCTGTGCCCTTGTTTTGATGTGTTACAGGTTGTATTTGAAATGAGATACATACGTCATAGCAAGTAGTTTCACGCAATCTGGAGTCCAGAGTGCTTCTGTTCTAATTAGTGGAACATGAGAGTGAAGCTACAGCTTTGCACTGGTGGAGAAAAAAGGTCGAAAATAGGACAGCATTGGAAGAATTCCCCATCATAATGGACAGAAGTGGAAAGAACAATCATATATCATTGTTGGAATCTTGAAATTCTTTAGAAATATGAGTCTTGGATTTATTATTGACTCATGTATTGAATCATCTAATTCAATAAATATTTATTGAATCAACTATGTGCCAGGTACTATTGTAACCATATCTTTTCCACAGTATTTTATATTAGCATCTTATTAATATGCTATTGTTACTATTTTGTTATTTTTGTTTTTTTTTTTTAACAGGGGTCAATTTTACAGCTCGCTCCAGGCTGTTTGCTGTCTTACCTGCAACTCCATCCGAGAGGCCCACGATCATACTGGCTGCTTCCCTGTGCTCAGGGGTCTCGTGGCTGGCTCTGTGCTGCCTCGTATGCTGTTGGTTTAAGAAAAGCAAAAGCAGAAGTATGTAATTTTTTTTTTAGTAAAAATATCTGAAGGAAATGCCATCATGTACAATATATTAACTATTCTTTTTCTTCCCCCAAAGAGACATTTTTATGAGCCTCTGTAACATATCAAACTACATGGAGCCAAATTACTCAACTCATACAGTAGAAACAAGGATTGTCTAATTCTAAATAAATAATAGCGATAATAATATCAGCTCTTATTTTTTGAATACTCACTATGGATAGGCTTCTAAGTACTTTAGAGATGTGAATTCATTCAGTTCTCACAACAACTCTGTGAAGTAGGTACTAAGTACTACATCTGTGTTTCAGGGGTGGAGCATGAAGCCCAGAAAGGCTAAGTGACTTGCCCAAGGTTTCACCACCAGGATCAAACTTTGGTTCTCTCCATATCTGACTCTTTGAAACACTGTGCCCTACAGCCCATGTGACCCTCCAAAAGGAGAGTTCAATAAAGGGGGAATGTCCTCTGCTTTTTCAGAAGAAGGAAGAGAGTGCTTGGTGTGGTTTTTTTTGTTGTTGTTGTTTTCACTAGGAGCATAGAAATTGTGTTTTTAGGCATTTTCCCAGAAGCTGATCTTTTTCTTTCTTTCTTTTTTTTGGGAGGGAGGGCAGTGGGTGGAGACATGGATGAAACACTTTGATATTAGGAGATACTAGGAAACCAAAGTGATAAGGAAGAGTGAGAATAAAAGAGGTGAAATGAGGAGAGGCAAAGAGAGAAAGTGAAAAATTAAGAAAGGAAAGAGGAGGTAGCCTGGTGCCACCACTAGACAGCTCGCTATGCTTGGATTTCTGAGAGATGCTGAGGGATGGAAGCTCCACTAGATGCTCTTTAGTTTGAACCAAGCTTCAGCCTGGTCTCTCCCTCCCTCCCTGGCATCATCAGGCTTCACAGACTTAAAGAAAACTGAAGGATCCCTTGTCTTTCTCAGGAAGAATGGGATCTCATCCTGGTTTGTTGCCTGTGATTTGTTGCATCACGGGTTTTGGTCTTTGTTTTAAAATCTAAAAATCTGTGTGTGCGCGTGTGTGTGTGTGTGTACGTGTGTATATGTGAATAGTGCTTTCTGGTTTGAAAGTAAAGACCTTTCATAATTTTTAATCTCATGGTTTGTGAAGTAGGTGATTTAATTCTCATCCTCCATTTTATAGCTAAACCTCCCAGCCATGGAGGGACTGTCCTCTAAGCTTGCTCACCCCATCTCTTCTCTTTTGTTCACCCAACTCTAGAGGACGCTTCTTCCTGCAGTTACTAAAATTATCAGTTATCTCAGTGTCCTCTTTTTGCTTTTTCAACCTTTCAATATCTTTGGACACATTTCCCTGTATTTAATTTCCATATTTTCTTGACTGGACACAGACTTCTAACTTTCTTTTAAAAAATATAAAGAGATTAGGAGGAACTTCATGAAAAAATACATAGTAATCAGTTCTGTATGAGTAATTTCTATTTCCCTCTTTATATCTTTCTGTATTTTTCATATTGCTGTAACTAGCATTTATTACTTTAGAATCAGAGAGGATACTGTTCCCCATCTTCCTCCTAGAAAGTGATTCTCTGATCCAGTTGTACAGACTAGAGCGGCACTTTACAAAATTTTGATCTCGGGACCTCATCACACTTTCAGTAATTATCAAAATCCCCAAAGAGCTTTTGTCACTGTGTGTTCTATCTATCAGTATTTCCAAATTAGAAGTTAAGAGAGAACATGTAAAGCTTATTTATTAATTTATTTTAAAATACAAATAAGACATGCATTATATGTTAATATAACATATTTTTAATTTAAAAACTATGTTTTAAAAATATATAGTGAAAAGAATGACATTTTTTATAAACCTCTTTAATGTCTGCCTGAAAAAAGTCAGCTGGACTCTCTTAGCAGCTTCTGCATTCAGTCTGTTGCAATGTATTGTTTTGGCTGAAGTATATGAAGAAAATCTAGCCTCACTCAGCTACATAGTAGAAAAAGGAAGAATATTAATAACCTTTACAGATATTGTAGACATTCTTCTTTGATACTGCACCCAAACTGGACAAAAGGAAGTTACTTAAAGGTACATCTCAATGTACTTTTTGTGTTCTGTTACATGAAAATGCACCAGTCTACCTTATACTTTGAATAGAGATTTTGCGCATGCAAAAACAAACATTATGCTTTGGCCATTTAGGAAATGTTGTTTCACTGAGTTATGCAGGTCTACAAAATGCTGATATATTTCCTTCTATAATTTTTTTTAAAAATCACGTTAATAGCAACAGAATTAGAAATCTGTGAAGCTTACAGTAGTTGATAAAATTTTTCTAAAGTTCTAAAATTTCCCATGTGAGCTTGACGTTTCTTTGAAGTTACAGGCTCACTTCATTTACTTAAAAAAAAAATCTCCCCAGTACCAAAGTATGAATAACCATAATTTGTCTTTCAATCATTCTTCCAAGTTCTTTCAACGTAAAATGGTGTCCTGTGAAAAAAATCAACTAGTTCAGCTCAAAACTCAATCACAAAAGTGCCTTTCCTTGAGAAAATCATCATATGTCTTGGCATGGCATTATCTGACATCATATTACAATTTATTTTTTTTTCTTCTGCCATCCAAACTAGAATAAAAGCTCTATAAGGGCAGACCTGGTCTTTCATACTTATCATTGGCTTTCCAGTGCCTAGAACAATGCCTGGCATGAAGAATGTAAAGGTATTTTTATTAATATAGTTAATGAATAAATGAATAGGAGAGAAGGCATCACTCTAGTCAAGAGCAGACTGAAGATATAAAGTCTTCAATCAAAAGCACACAGCTGTGTGAGCTCTGTGGATTGCACCAATGCCAATTTCCTAGTTTTGATGTCATATTGCAGTTATACAAGTTGTTGGAAGTAGAGAGAAGGCTGGGTGAAGGTGCATGGGTCATCCCTGTACATTTCGTTTGACACTTTCTGTGAATCTATAATTATTTCAAAATAAAATGTTTTTAAAAAGTATTAGTAACATTGCAGCTCTGGTCAACAGAAAGATAACACGAACCGCCAAAGTGAGACACATAGTGTCATTTTCTAGCAGCCATTTAACTTTAAATATCAAGATAATACTTCAACATGTAATGGATATAAAAATATTAGATATCTTACATTTTTGAAAAATCAGGTGTGTATTTTACACTTACAGGACATCTCTTTTTGAACTAGTCACTTTTCACATGTTCAGTAACCACATGTGGTGGCAACTATATTGGATGGTAGTTTTATACCTCAATGTTGTGATCAGTATATGGGATTTTATTTCATTATTCCTTAAGCTCTGAGACTATTAAATGCATTCTACTGCATGTATATCACAATAATTTTGGGGGAGCGGAGAAGGGAAATATCCTAACACTTAGGGCCCATGTATAATAAAAATGTCACTTTATTCTAAAAAAAGCCAATGTATTTTTTCATTAATACAGAAATAAAAATTGAAGAGATTTCTGAATCCCAGACTAATGATCAAAAGAATCATAGCCACGTCTCACCCAAACGCCAAGAATCACAAGTAGAGACTGAAAAGGAAGGCACCATGATGGCAGAAGGTAAGCTTGGACAATGGGATGATTCCCACAAGAGAAACAAACCCATTGTGTGTGAATGTAGCCTCCCGCTGGCTGCCAGTTTCTGAATCAGTTTAGTTTATAGCCCCTTCTTTAGCCTTTGTTACTTCTTCTCAAGGAAATTACACCCCAGCATAAGAACACACAAGTCCAGCTGATTCACTCAGCTACTAACCAGTTATCCAAGTTGATATTTATATATATTTTTTCTTACTAGAAGGTTATGGATTTAACATTTGAATTCGTTATATAGAGGAAAGAAAAACCAGAGTATAGGCATATAATCTTTCCCTTAGCTAGTGCAAAGCTGCCAGTTTGGCAACATAATTGAATCTGGGAAAGAAGAGAATGGAGTTTCCAAATACTAACTATGCAAAATAGATTGAATGCAGAACCCTCAAGAAACAAGTCAGCTTTGTTAAGCTCTGCTTTGTCGTTTCGTTGTACTTTTTGCAAAAGGTATTATTTGCCTCCGTTGTGCATGATACCAGATGATTTTGCTTGTTATATTGTTAAATTGTCATTAGAGTTGCTGCCAAGCAGAGAAAAGATAAGCATTTATTGCAGACCAATGTTTTGTCCTTCTGAGGACACAGAAATTACAAAAACGATGGGCAGAATACAAGATGCATTTGCCAAGTACAAGTATGGTGTATGAAAAACATGAAACTTCCATGGATCTGAAATATTTTGAAACATATGCTCTAAACAGGAGAATATTCCTTTTTTTCCCCTAAATGATAGCCAATTATCATGATATTTTCTGCTCGAAAAGGAATCCAAATCTTACCAGTTCTGAGTGGATGTTTCACCAAACCATAGCAGTCCGAAGTTGTTCTGCTCCTAATGAGTTTAAAGAACTCTGGTGACTGTGTGTATCTGTGTATCAGTTTGTTTGCCTGTTTGGATTTTTTCCCACAGAGTAAATGAGGGTTTTTTTTTTTTTTTTTTAAGTTTCCCATCAAATTAGCCATCCATACTCCATTCACCTCCTGGACCTGCATCAAAAAGTAGTAGGGAATGTGAGTGGGTGGGGGTGTGAAGGATGAAGATAGAGAGAAGAAGGCAGGAAATCTTTCTAGATTCCATCTAAGACCACTTTGACTTTGGTTTCCAGAAGCTTCTTGTCCATATTATGGCATGCACATTCAGGACAGGTGTTTGAAAATGGTCCTCAGAACCCAGCTCTGTGAAGAAGGGCATATTCAACTGCATTTTTCAGCAAACAGCAGGAGTGATGCTAATCTTTCCCCTAATCTAATATGGCCATTTACATGAATCTCAGTTTCCCGGCTTAAATTAACTACATTACACAGTCCACAATGCCTGGATGTTTTATTAAGGGACATTTTTTATGTGGGAGCTTATTAATAAATTATCAGGAATGAAACAAGGGACAGGGCTCCTGTGAAAGAGTTTAGATTGAAGAGATGGAAGAATGAAAGAGGCCATTTTATTAGGACATCCAAGTTAGAAATAGAAAGATGTGTGATCCAAATCCTCCCCTGGGGATCAGAGCGGATTTGTTTTCTTATCTTCTAAGCTTTGTCCGAATCTTAAGAACATTGTTTCCAAGGGAAGTAATGAGGCATCTCTTGCTTTTCTTTGGAGATTATTACCAGCTACAAAACATCTAATTATTGTTAGCTTTAAATAAATTAGGTTTTATTTTATTATTACCATGGCACTCTAGTTTCCTTTTCCTTCTGTGTTTTTAAACTTGTGGCATTTGCTGATCAAGCGATTGGCCGTCTCTCTCATAAGCACTCTGCAAACACACAGCATCACCATCACATATTTAGCTGGTGGAATCAAGCATTTTGACCGTCCAGTAGATTCAGACTGTAAATTCATCACGTTACGGCTTTTAGCAAAAATTGTATGTATGCAACAGGGAAGGGAGTAAAGCATGTATCCCTTGTGTTTTACGTTTACCAGGGTTTTTGACATAGGGAGCATCTGAGCTAGCTTTTAAAATTCACATCTGCTTTTGTCACTTTGCTACTCAGAAGATTTAATGAATTACCAGCCTCAGTTAGAGAGGCAGGAGAATGTGACAGTTAAGAGCGTGAAGGGCTTCCCTGGTGGCGCAGTGGTTGAGAGTCCGCCTGCCGATGCAGGGGATACGGGTTCGTGCCCCGGTCCAGGAAGATCCCATATGCCCCGCGGAGCGGCTGGGCCCGTGAGCCATGGCCGCTGAGCCTGCGCGTCCGGAGCCTGTGCTCCGCAACGGGAGAGGCCACAACAGTGAGACGCCCGCATACCACAAAAAAAAAGAATAAAAAAAAAAAAAAAAAAAAGAGCGTGAAACTCGGGTGTCAGCAAGACTGGGTTTAATCCTGATTCCCTTGTTGACTTACTTCGTGGCCTCCAGCAGGTCCACAGTCCTCTCTGTGCCTTTCGGTTTCCTCATCAGGAAGATTGTCCTAAGAATTCTGCCCACACTCAGATGTTGTGATGCTGATTGAGTTAATGTCACTCTAGAGTGCGGAAAGATTCCTGGCGTATTGTATGTGCTGTGTATGTGTTACTTATTGTTGGTCTTTCTCGTTACTTAGGACTCAACGCCCTCCAAGACCTGACTCCACCGTGTCTTCCTCCTCCTACTCTGGGTTTCATCTTCTTGCCCCGTCCTCACACTCACCTGTTAAAACCTCCTCAAGCTTTTCAACACCAGCTGCTATGCCCTTTTTTTTCATAAAATCTTCTCTAATCCTCCCCACCTCAATGAAAATGAATATTTTCCTCTTTGGGGTTCCAAAAATACTGAAATCATACCTCCATAGTAGCACTTAATGTTTTTTGGAATTTGTCACATAAAGATAGCTCTCTGTTCCCACAGGCCAATGGTTCTTAACTAGGGGCAATTTTGTCTCCCAAGTAGGGTGACCAAGTCATCCTGGCTTTCCTAGAACTTTCATAGTTTTAAAAATGAAAGCCTTGTGTCTCAGTAGCTCCCTCAGTCTCAGACAAATTGGGACATTTGGTCATCATACCTCCAGCGGATCCTTACATTGTCTGGAGACATTTTTGTTGTCACAGCTTGGGGGAGGGGGATGCTCCTAGCATCTAGTGAGAAGAGATCACCCCCACCACAAAAATGATCTGGCTCAAGATGTCAGTAATTCCAAGGTTGAGAAATCCTGGCAGAAGCGATTACTCGTCTTCGTAACATTTAGGTGAGAGATTGCTGGAATCACAATGAATGAACTTAAATTTTATCTTCCAATACATATTAAAGAAGTATTTATTTCCTGAATTTTTTTGTACCTTATAAGATCCTCTCTGTATAGTTACAAAGAGATGATATTTGGCTACCTATCTTTATGAATTTCGAATATTATTGGGACACAAGAATAATAATATTGGGGGGAAAATGAAAGAACAATTCCAGGCAATAAACAATTAAGTGTAAAGCAGTCACAACAAACAATATGTATTTGAAGAATCTGAAGAGGGGAGAGAATGCCAAAGCAGAGAAAGAATGCCATTATCCTAAGCTACATGTTTAGTGCTTCCAGCTCCCAAATCATATCACACGGTTTCAAATCCCATTTGCTAAGGGCTTAATTGTGTACTTTGCACAAACTCAGGTTCACAGAAGAGCAGGGAAGCAGCCCTGCTTTGCTCTGCTGAAGCTCAGTTTTGTACCATTCCTTCTCACCTGTTCCCTTATTCCCCTTATTTGGTTAATATCCCCCAAATCTCCCAGGCTAGACACCTCAGAGTTACCTTTAACTGCTAGTCTCCCGCTACCACCCTGCCCCTTTGCTTGCTAGGTTTTATCAATTCCACCTCTGTTGTGTCTTGGTTTTCATCTCCCACCCACTCCATTTCCCAGATATATCTTCAGTTCAGCCTCAGTTAACACACTCCTTATAGATGTTCTTCCTTCACTCCTTCTCTTTTCCCACCAGGACAGTATTCCCTGTACACAGAGAATAAGACTCTCGGTTTCAAGATACCCTTCTATAATGTACCCACAGATCTAAAGTTTCCATTCTTTCCAATCCCAGATCAAATACTTTTTCTCTTTTTTTCAAAATCTTTTATCTAGAAGGAATAGTCGCCTTCTGTCCACTTTTGTGACACCTCCCTTTTATTCATTTAACACCTTTTATATGTAATATAATTATTTGTTTTTATCTTGTCCAGATTCTTCTGTTTAAGTTCTGTACCTCTTCTAATCCCAGCAGCACATTTACCAGAGGGTGTTAGGACATGAGACCATTGATCACCATTGTTGAGTAAATGGTGAAGGTAGAGGTGAAATGAGCCTTTCTCCTTTCCCTCTCCCCTTTCCAGAGACCCCTAGATTCCAGCAGTTCCTACAACTGCTGACAAAAAAAGAACGGCTACTCATCTCATCTGAAAGAGATGGAGAAATTTTATCCTGGTTCATAAGATTAACAACAGGACAATGGCCACACATCTTTTGGGTCCTAACAATGGGCAAAAAGCAACAACTTCCTTCCAGGCGATGCTGTCTGCTGGCCACCTGAGTTTCCTCTCCCAGTTTCCTGGGGACTGCCTTTGTCTTTGCAGGACAGCTACTGCTGGAGATCTCAGTGCTACCTTCTCCAAATCGTACCCTGATCTGTGTCTGGCTACTGGTCACTATTGTGTGTGTGTATGTGAAATACATGCCCCGAATATTGGGAATGAAAGACTGACGTGTGAAAAGGGGCTCCATACCATGCAAGCGTGACCATAAACTTTAACTTAGTGGATTTCTTATCTCTACCACGTTTGAATTCTACTGACTGTATATGCTGTGTGTTGTGAATGTAAAATAAAAAAGACTGTCAATTTACCTTTTTGTAAGTACAAATCTATAGGAATGACAGGGAGAGGAGAGGAGAGGGCTTGCCTCAAGATGTCTGGAAACAGTGAAGAGCAAAACAGTTTAGAACAAGAGATTGTCCCAAGTTCCCAAGGAAGTAAAACTATATTTGGAAGTTATTAATAAATAGCATGTCCATTCCATATAATAAAAAGGTATGAACATCTCCTAATTTAAAGACATAAATAAAATCTATCACTTACTCCTTAAGGAAACTTTAAAATGAAATAACCAGGAATAAATAACATGCCTGGCAAACAAGATGGGGAGTTCCAATGCTACTTGCAACCGAGATCCAATATCACCTTTAACAACGGAATATTAGAAGAATTCCTGCTCAAATGAGGATAAAACACAGAGCTCATTCTTACCATAATTTTATAACATATATTTTGGAATAGGAAGAACCAAAGTCAGATATAAAACAAAATGTAGAGGACAATTTTGGAGAAGATATATGATGATTTACAGATGATTATTTAATGGTAACTTAAAGATTCAACCACTAACTGCTATAATTTATAAATAACTTGAGTAACTTACTCAAATATAATGTCAGTCTATGCAAAAACCATATTGTATAAGCCAATGGTATACAGTTAGGAAAGACAAAGAAATACACGTTAGTGACAAAGAATATGCTGCCTTGGAGAAAAAAATCTAAACAAGAGATATATGGGACTTATATAAAAAATAAACTATATTTTATTGAATAGTTTAAAGAGAAGACTTGAATACATAGGGAATTACAACATGTTTCTAATTAGGTTGACTAATATTGCAAAGACCTCAGTTATTTCTATATTAGCTTTGGTTTAACACAGTTCCAATTATTTTATACAGGAGTAGAACAGCATAAGATGATTCTAAAATTCTTCAGAAACTATAGATCAATACTAGAAAACTAATTTTTTACAGGAAATTGGTTTTTTTGGCAGTGGGAAAAGGTAGCTCAACCAGAGAGATAATATTTATGTCACTCTTCTTCAGACAATGTGATACTGACACAAGAATATATAAGCACATTATGAGAAATAATCTCAATTAGGTATAGATATAGATATTAGATATAGAAATGTAACATGTGATGGAGATAATAAAAATAAAGGAAAACACAAGCATTAGTCTATAAATGGGGCTATAAATTTGACTATTTAGAACATTTATTAATCTAGATTCACACTTCAAAAAATACACCAAAGTGAACTGTGGATAGATTAATGAGTTAAATTAGGTTTACTAAAACATAGCCATTGCTAGAGTATTACAAACATAATAAAGTGGAGATTACTTATGATATGTGGGATTAAAGGCATTTTTTTCTTTACCTTCTAAAAATTTTCATACTTCCTGATTTGCCATGCACTGCTTATTAAAAATAAATAATAATTTTTCATTTAAAGGAACTAATAATCTAGAAAGGACATTGGTGATAGTATTTATAATATTTATCCATTAATATTAATTAATACTTACCAATTAGTAATGAATAATTTAATGTTATTTATTAATTATGTATATGTCTTCTTCAGTATGTGGGCAGGACTGTGCCCTTATTGACAAATGAGAAACCAAAGTGGAGCCCATTCTTTACGCTGGCTGATCAGCCATCCATCTTGCTGCTTTAGATCCTGTTTAGGCTTCAAAACAGAGGTCATTATACCGGGTCTTTTGTACTGAATCCAGGTCATCCAACACTAAATGCAGCACATGGAGACTATGCTATGAAAATATAAAGGGTGGGAGTGGGGTGGGGAGAGGAGAGATTCATTGTTAATTATCCCATTGCAAAAGAAACCAGTAAGTGAAATAAGTCAGAGAAAGGCAAATACTGTCTTTGATATCACCAATACTGTGATATCACTTATATGTGGAATCTAAAAGATGCAACAAACTAGTGAATGAAACAAAAAGGAAGCAGGAAAAAAAATAAAAAGAAGCCAATGACTACTACCCACACGAATTTTAAAAATCCTAGCTCAGCATATTTCTTGCCCAAGAAAGTTCTGGAAGCCAAAAGAGATCAAGGTTACCTGGAAAAGTTTCGCTGACTGTGGATGAACCTGGATGGACCCAAAACCATGGAGTCTTCCTTTTCATAAAGAAAGGATCTGTGTTCGCATACTTTACCCCATTCTTCCTGAAACTTGATCAAACCCACAAACGGGACTCTGAGCTAACGTGGAGGAGCAATGTGAAATGCTATCTTTCCATTTTAGTGGGGACTCACCAATGAGGTGGAGGTGGAAAGGAGGCATGCCGTTTCATATGATTTGATACTCACTATTCTTCCTTCCCTAAAACCCAGATATTCAGCTGAATGCCTTAGGACACATATCTGCTATAAATTCATTTTTTTTTTATCTCATTTGTCTGAGATCTAAGCTTCCTGTGGAGGTCCAAGATCAAAGGATCGGATTCCTTCTGATGTCGGTGCTGACATATAATGTGTGCTGACTTAGTTCTGTCTATAACCTCACAGTGGGAAGTGGCCAGCCCCCCTCTGCACCTTTACTCAGTGCACTCTCATTTCAGCTGGGGAGTCTGTCAGCTATGTTGCTGATTGGAGCTGCCATGTAAATAATTCATGGGAGATTTTTAAATGGTTTTGGGCCTGCAGAGGAAAGCTACACTTGCGTTAGTCTTTTATGAATAGACGCAGACCTGAAGAACAAGGGAGAATAGATTTCCAAAGACGGTCTCTCAAAACCAGGATAACAATACCTTCAATGGATTGAAAATAGGTGACTTGCAGTGTTTGATTCCCCTTACATGAGATGGTATTGGTTGTACCAAGGGATAAAAATTCAAAGCCCTTTTTCCTTCTTAAACTTTGCTTCTATATGACAATTGATTATTCTTGTTATTTGGTTATTTGCTGATCTTGATAAACTATAACTTTTTCTTCTGGTGGGAGCGGTAATTAGAGATGACACCAAGCTCAATACTTGGCATAGGATTGGGCTTAACAGAGGGACAAGGTTAATGGCAAAAAAAGTTCCTTCCCTGAAGGAACTCAAAGTCCTAAGAGGAAGATGAGACTATCATACAAGGAAAGGTGTCCAGTAATAGAAAGAGTTGCCCAAGTCAAATGAGAAACTCCAGCCAACAAGTATTGAGGCACAAATCAATGTAGTTTGAGCTGTCAAGGAACAGTTCTGGAAGGATTTGAAGATCCCATCAGTGAGACTAGGATAACCTGAAAGCTCTAAGCAAGAGAATTATCCCATAGTTAGAGGACCATGGCAGATACATGCTGGGCAAAAGGACTGTGGAAGAAGAGAGAGAAGATATGGATAATGTGGGCTTCGTAGAATACTAATTGACACATCATCAAAACTATATAAACAACGTGATTACGTTATCTTGTTTTACTGCTCCAAATTAACAGTGTGTTATATATATTTTATAGAGAGAGAGAGTACTCAGATTTATATTATGTTGCTATTACCTTCTTTCTTCCTCACCTCAGCTCCCATTCATTGTTAGATTAAATTGAGGTGGGAAATTGTTACCCTTTGCCTCAATACTGTCTCTTATACCACGTTATAGACATGATGACTGTCTCCGAACACAAGCCAAGATGGGTCTCAGTAAACTAAGAGAGGAGCATAATACACAGGTTCATAAATTACCATCTACCTTGTATTTAAAACTATACACGTACAAAAAGTTCACTGTCAGTCGCTGTTAGACTGAGGAACAGGTCCTGAGAGCAGGGGAGGGGATTGAGGAGGGACGGGGTCAGGAGGGTGGTGTACAAGCGCACACACACTTCATTTCTCGTCAAACTTGTTTTTATATATTGCAGTAGACAGTACGTGTTTTTATTAAAATGACCAAACCGAATCATCAGATAGTATTTCCTTAATGTTGAAATTATAGTACAAAACATTCTGAGAACCAGGATATAAACATGCGTGAGAGCAGACTGTGACTACCAAAGCATTCCGAGTACAAACTATTGTTAGAGAAATCGCAAGAAACCTCACGGGCTAAGATTCACATCTTCTCTAATAACTCTTTCGGGTCCCATCAAGAATTAAGCAGGACTTTGCCATGCTTTAAGCTGCAAGGACTGTGTCAGCTTGCAGCTGGTTCCCGACAGTTCGCATTGTGCCTTTGGTGGTGAGATATGAGATAAGCAGGGATGGGAAATGTCATGCCCTACTCTCATGCATGTATCCAGCCAGACTTTCTTCTTAACTCCCCACTGCCATCTTAACTTTACACAGTATATTGTGTGGTTCTCACAGTACAGACTCGGGAGCCACAAATCTTGACCTCTGTAATGTAAGTAAGATCTGCCATTCCTTTATATGTTGTCTTGAGAAGTTACTTAATCTCTCTGTATCTCAATGGCCTCCCTTCTAAGAGGGAGATAATAATAGCACTTACTTCACAGAGTGCTGGTAAGGATTAAATTATGTGTATATATATATATATATATATATATATATATATATATATATAAATTGGTGGCCAGCATGTGATAATTGCTATATAAGTGTTACTTTAAATGATTATCTTTTCTCTCTTTAAAGAACAAGAACACATACTGGAATGTAAAAGGATGAGTATCATTAACATAGGATAATTTTGAATTTCCTTTAATTTGTTTAAAAACAATAATTTGGGCTTCCCTGGTGGCGCAGTGGTTGAGAGTCCGCCTGCCGATGCAGGGGACACGGGTTCGTGCCCCGGTCCGGGAAGATCCCACATGCCGTGGAGCAATTAGGCCCGTGAGCCACAACTACTGAGCCTGCGCATCTGGAGCCTGTGCTCCGCAACAAGAGAGGCCGCGATAGTGAGAGGCCCACGCGCCGCGATGAAGAGTGGCCCCCGCTTGCCACAACTAGAGAAAGCCCTCACACAGAAATGAAGACCCAACACAGCCAAAAATAAATAAAATAAAAATAAATAAATAAGAAGACCCCAAGATCACTATTAAAAAAATTATATATACACACTCATATGGATATGTGTTTTTTATATATTTATCTCTGCATATGTTTATATTTTTGTAAAATCAAAAATATTTAAATGATGAATTTGGCTTAAAAGCCAAAAGTATTAATAAGACTTGTTTTTAGAGCTCACATTTCTAAATACAAGTGTGAGTTAACCCACTTGGTAAGGTCTGACTCTGGCCTAATTTTCATATTTAAGCTGCCATGCTTACAATGAAAAATCCTGATTGACTTATTAACATCATAAAAGTTATGATGTTATTATCAACTTTGTGTTAGACAGTTAATATTAATTATCAGTTGGGCTTAGGATATCGTGTTTTTCTTTTTTTTTCGAAAAAGTATTTATTCCCAAAGATATTTGGAAATCGATAAGGTGATATAACTCAATCTTTAATTAGCTGGAGATATCTTTTCAGGAACGCTAAATGTGCAAAATGTGCGATCAGCTGATTGAGGACCAGGTCTATTTCTCCTCCTCCTTTTCTCTCACAGATTTGAGGATGAAGGTCATGCTGGGCAAGCTGAACCAGCTCCCCCATCAGTCACGGAATGGTGTGTCCAGGAGGAAGGTGAGCCGCCGTGCAGTCCAAGAGGAAGGTGGCAGCCGAGAAGAGGCCGAGGCCGCTGTGCCTGCTCCCGGTACTACCAGTGTCGCATCACACGGGAACACGTGTGCTTTGGGCTCTCCTGCTCAGCAGCTGTACCTGCAGGAGACTGGGAGCTGGAAGGAGGCCCAGGAGCAGGTGCTCCGATACCAGCTGTCAGGCCAAGATCAGCTGCTGCTGCCCTGCCCAGACCTCAGACGAGAGACGCAGCGATTGCAGGGCCGGAGTCGCCTGGGCAAGGAGCATGGTAGCCTGGGGCTGCCCCAGGAGAAGCCAGCCTCCTGCAGTGCCGCCGAGGCATCCTGCCTCCATTCAGTGCGTCCAGAGGCCGTTCAGGGGCAGCTGTGATCAAGGAGTAGTGAGGGCATTTGAAAGTCATAATGTTCAAAATATATCTGGATCATGATGAGTAGGGGAGATGAGGCCTGAGGAGTCTGGACACTAAGAAGGGAGAATATGGACTCTGAATTCTCTGTCTTCAACTTTAAAACGGAAGACAGTCATATAAATGAATGTACATTGAAATGGTATCTGATACATCTTTTGTATTTATCACGAATCCTAGTCCAATGTCAGGCAAATAATAGGTTCCCAAATACTAGATAATTTTTTACTTGTTTTTAGCTTAAGCTGCTTATCTTTCTGATTTCCCAATTTTAATAACGGTGTAATGCCGATTTATACCAGTAGGGGGTGGTATTAAGCTTCCTCTAGGATGATCACCCACAGAGCTTTGGGCTTCTCTTATAGAAGGGATCATGAAAAAGTCTGGTCTGCTACAGCTATTTCTGCAGTGTAAAGCAAAACATTTCTTTTTCCTATGGGAATATTTGAAGGACAGGAGAAGACCCCGCTCCCTGGTCTGTCAGCCTTACCTTCCAACCACCAGGCAACCACCTGGTTTTTCACAAGATGATTTTATTTCATGGCTTGAATTCAATCATTATTAGGAGCCCACAGTTGAGCAAACATACCAAGCTTGCACCTCATGAGTACTGACACATGGAAATTGAGATTCTCTTGGGCTTTGCTGAGATTTTAGTTAAGGACAAAATATAAAAATAGCAAGTTTGGGTATGGAAATTGTCCATGGACCACAGTTATATTTTTCAATAGTTCTTTCTGTTAATAACTGAGTCACATTTACCAGTGGAAAAAAACTGTATTGGGAGACTAGAGGTGACCAAGTGGCCAAGTGGATTATCAGCTAACTTAATTTTAGAGAACTAACTGCTTTTTGGAGAAGATAGTGCATGGGAGAGATTACATCATATGCAGCCTCTCTAGGCTGTGTGCTAGGGCTTCAGGTGGAGACCAGAGCAGAGGGTTCGCTATGCTGATAAGTTGAGTAAGGCTATGAAAGGCAGTTTCACCCAATTCACACATTTGCAGAGGGCCCATCTGTGTCCAAACTAACTGATACTTTAAGCAGCCTGTGCCCTTGCCTGTGGATCCAGAAGGTCTTATGCACCAAGGGAGTAAAGCCAAGACTGCAAAGGGGAAGAAAATATCTAGAAAGAACTTGCTCTGAGCTTTTCCCTAAATCGAAACCAGGATTTTCCAATCTCTGAAAGATGAAGGGGCTGTCCTATGTTTGAATTGGAGCAGAGGAAGGAAACACACTCTTCCATGGCAGAATTTAAACAACGATGTCCTGGAATTAGCCCCGGAGGAGGTATTAATGGCAGAAAGTCATCATCTGAGGGCGTCAGCGGGAAGGTATGTCTCACTCTACCATGAGCTGGCAGGGAAGTCCTCAGCCCCTGTGTCCATTCTTTAGGCGTCTCGCAGACATCTCAGATCTTAAAGCTGCCCCTGGAAGGAGGTAAGCGGTCTTCTCTGTGACACTGTGTTGGATTCTCTGGGTCCTCAGAGAGCTGTGATCTTTCACTACAAAAACATTTCAGAAGTTAAGGCTTTTGAGGAGTAGAAAACTGCCCACTAAGGGTTTGTCTGTACATTCTCCCTTTCACCACCTCCAATTCCAGCCCAGGTGTCTTTCCTGAGCTCTATATTGTTTATCGAGCTGCCTACTGAGAACTTCCACTAGGTTATCCCACAGCCACTACAATGTTAACAGGTCCTAAAACCTGCTTCTCCTTAGGCTTGCCCTCATACAGTGCATGGCATGACCACATTCAGACTAGAAATCTAGAAGTCACCCACAACTTCTTCTTCTATCTAACCCTTCCCCAAAAGTCAGCTACCAGCTCTTATTTCTACACCTTCTTTACCCTTCTCCCAGTCTCTACTATCTTCTTATCCATCCTCCATGTGCTAAACACTGATCTTTTTTGAAGGCAAGTTTGATCCTATGCCTCTGGCTGGGAGCAACCATAATTGACCTATTAATTTTACCCTAGCAAAACCTAGGATCCCTGGGCCCAGAATGGACTCTTTGGGCCTGAACGGCAGCCAGAAATACCCAGAGTAACTTGCAGGGCTCTTGCATGTGTCATGGGATTTCAGAGTCTAGCCAGAATCCCCAGCCCATAGTTAAGGCAGTTCTTTTTTTCATTCTCCAAAAATGGGAGAATTGGGTAAATTCTGGAAGCAAAGAGAAGAGTTCTTGGTTCCTTTTTGTCTGGAGATGAGCTGATTAAATAAAGCCCCACTGTAGGTCAACCCTAAACTTACTCAGACCATTAACATAGGGAACCCAGTAAGTGTTTCCCAGCAGTAACAAGCCTTACCCTTTATTCAAATAAGTAATTTTAAAATGTCTTGTTGCTGTGTAATTTCAAAGGACCTCTTCTTGCCTCCCATTTCTGATTTTCTATGTGTGATGGACTCCTTTCCTCCAAGATACTGAACAAACTAAAATTCTAGACAGTTCAAAATTATTTGTAAATATTTATGGATGTTAAAGCTGAGAGGGATGATGGGAGCTAGGGTAGTTTCCACCATCTCTTGAGTTTTGGGGAGTGTGTTCAGGGAGGGTACCAGACTCTGACAGAGCTTCGTGTGTCTCTCAGAGTGAGAGCCTGGGCCAATCTGACCAAGGTTGTGTCCTGAAGCAAACTTGCCCATCTCATTGCCCAAAGAGGCTGCTGAGTACTGAGAGGCTTGAGTACCTCAGGGATGTCCCCTTTCAAGGATTATTCAGTTGAATGGCTCCCTTCCATCTAACAGTCTAACTCCAAAAGTATAAAATTACTATACATTGAAATGTATGCAAACTATATGCAAAAATGAGCATGGGGAAATTGAATGTAAATCACATGCAAATATTAATCAACCAAGCTTCTATAAAATGTCATGTACATGTCAATAACAGTAAAGGATTTTAATTAATTCTGTCATTTAAAATTCATGCATGTGTTCCATATTTTGTTTCCAGAACTTACAATGTATTGTGTCAATTTTGAAAGAGCTATAAGCAGAAGGAATTACTCTGATGAGTGTAGAACTGTTGATTTCAGCTTATACTATATTACTGTGACAAATTACAGTTATATTTGAGAGGCAAATCACATTTCCAGAACTTAATATTTTAAAAAGGGATAAAACATTTTTTTATAAAGTTAAATGAGGTTTAAATGGTTGAATACATAGATTTGGGTGTTTACAAGTATTCTTCTAGCCATTTTTATCTTTAGGCCTCAAAAGACTGAGAATTTCTTTGCTTGGAACAATTCAAAAAAAGAATAGATTCTGCCCATAAATCTGGTCTGTTCTGAGATGGAAGGTCTGTTTAACACATTTGTAGGACTTCCTAGAATTTACTGGGATTTGAATTGATTGCTCTATATCATCCCTCATTTCAGTCTCAAAATGACGACTCATTTATTATTATCACTAGATCTTTTAACACTTAACATAGGATCGACCCTCTCAGAAGATTGTATCAATAAGTACATATGCAATTGTACTATGCCATTTTATGTAAGGGACTTGAGCATCTGCGAATTTGGGTATCTGCAGGGGCTCCTGAAACAAATCCCCTATGGATACCGAGGGACCACTGAGGGTAATACGGTATTGTTAGCAGTTGGCACTATGCTGGATGGTAGACCTTCAGAACTTATCTTGCATGACTGAAACTTTGTGCCCCTTGACCATCACCTCCCCATCGCCCACAGCCTCTGGCAATCACTATTCTACTTTCTGCTTCTGAGTATGACTATTTTAGATCCACATATAAGCAAGACCATATATTATTCATCTATCTGTGTTGGCTTATTTCACTTAGATAATATACTTTAGGACCATCGGTGTTGTTGCAGACAGCAGGATTTCCCTCTTCTTTAAGACTGAGTGGTATTCCATGGTGGGTAGTGTTTTAAGTCACTCAGTTGCGGTAATTTGTTACGCAGCTATAGGGACACTACGGTTTCCCTGAACTAAAGGGGAGCCGAGTCCTCTGTCTTGTCCTTGCTCCAGTCTCTTGGACGTCTCCTCATCTCTTTTTCAGTGGACATGAATCAATTCCAGTCCACCAGAAGCTTAAACCCCTCACTCGACCCGTAGATTACCCTGTGGGCATCTGGATGGCGTCAGTCTTGGTGCCTCTCTGGGTGTCCCACTGGCGCTCGCTCCTTCCAGGGTGGAGGATGCCGGCTCTCAGGTCCTCCAGACACCATGGATTTGTTCCCATCCTGGAACCACAAGATGGAAACAAGCCAGACTGTACTTGTCTCCCTCTCTCCCTTCTGTCTTCTCATTTCCCAGTCTGTCCCCCCAACTAGATTCTGAAAAAAGTTATTTGCAGCATCCCCATCAGTTCCATGTGTGACAGGAGACTGATGTCAAGTGAGAAAATGAAATGTAAATTTTATTAAACACCCCCTCTCCTCCCTGCGTATCAATTCAGATTCCAGCCGAACATAGCAAATCAAATCCTGCCTATGCCCGGCCTCAGGGCACATGGAAAATCATTCTCCTTAATACCATTCCCTTCTAGTAAAATATTTTTCTGTTTGGTAAATGAAAATTGTAAATGCAAACCCTGTATTAATCCTAGTGAAAAGTATATCTTCAAAATGAACAGTTGAAGGAGGGAGCAGAGAAGAGACGAGGGGAGATTTCGGGGGCAAAGGGGAAGAGGTAGGGGATTGGGAAAACAGAATTGTATTTAGCTGTGTCATGCACAGTCCTGGATGGTGGCTGTGCAGGGATGCATATCAACAGAATAAATGCCGACATTCTTTGAAAGCTTGGACCATCCGGACATTTATCTACATGCTGTCCTGTCTCATAGATAATAAAGATCTTAAACCCGATACACTGGCTTGAAATTGCATTAGAAATATAGATGCTTCGTTCTGGGTGTATGTGCACAATTACGGGCTTGTCTGGGATTTTGACAGGTGATGTCTGACTGTGTGTAGAGAAAAACCTTGATTTGGGGTCTTAAGTGTGATTAACTTAGTGGAAAAAAAGCAAATTTTGACTGCATGTTTATTGAAATAAAAATAACAAAAAATTTTTAACATCTTTATTGGAGTATAATTGCTTTACAATGGTGTGTTAGTTTCAGCTTCACAACAAAATGAATCAGTTATATATATACATATGTTCCCATATCTCTTCCCTCTTGCGTCTCCCTCCCTCCCACCCTCCCTATCCCACCCCTCCAGGCGGTCACAAATCACCGAGCTGATCTCCCTATGCTATGCGGCTGCTTCCCACTAGCTATCTACCTTACGTTTGGTAGTGTATATATGTCCATGCCTCTCTCTCGCTTTGTCACACCTTACCCTCCCCCCTCCCCATATCCTCAAGTCCATTCTCTAGTAAGTCTGTGTCTTTATTCCTGTTTCACCCCTAGTTTCTTCATGACATTTTTTTTTCTTAAATTCCATATATATGTGTTAGCATATGGTATTTGTCTCTCTCTTTCTGACTTACTTCACTCTGTATGACAGTCTCTAGGTCTATCCACCTCATTACAAATAGCTCAATTTCGTTTCTTTTTATGGCTGAGTAATATTCCATTGTATATATGTGCCACATCTTCTTTATCCATTCATCCGATGATGGACACTTAGGTTGTTTCCATCTCCGGGCTATTGTAAATAGAGCTGCAATGAACATTTTGGTACATGACTATTTTTGAATTATGGTTTTCTCAGGGTATATGCCCAGTAGTGGGATGCTGGGTCATATGGTAGTTCTATTTGTAGTTTTTAAAGGAACTTCCATACTGTACTCCATTGTGGCTGTATCAATTTACATTCCCACCAACAGTGCAAGCGGGTTTCCTTTTCTCCACACCCTCTCCAGCATTTATTGTTTCTAGATTTTTTGATGATGGCCATTCTGACTGGTGTGAGATGATATCTCATTGTAGTTTTGATTTGCATTTCTCTAATGATTAGTGATGTTGAGCATTCTTTCATGTGTTTGTTGGCAGTCTGTATATCTTCTTTGGAGAAATGTCTATTTAGGTCTTCTGCCCATTTTTGGATTGGGTTGTTTGTTTTTTTGTTATTGATCTGCATGAGCTGCTTATAAATTTTGGAGATTAATCCTTTGTCAGTTGCTTCATTTGCAAATATTTTCTCCCATTGTGAGGGTTGTCTTTTGGTCTTGTTTATGGTTTCCTTTGCTGTGCAAACGCTTTGAAGTTTCTTTAGGTCCCATTTGTTTATTTTTGTTTTTATTTCCATTTCCCTAGGAGGTGGGTCAGAAAGGATCTTGCTGTGATTTATGTCATAGAGTGTCCTGCCTATGTTTTCCTCCAGGAGTATGATAGTTTCTGGCTTTACATTTAGGTATTTAATCCATTTTGAGCTTTTTTTTTTTTTTTTTTTTTTTTTTTTTGCGGTACGCGGGCCTCTCACTGTTGTGGCCTCTCCCGTTGCAGAGCACAGGCTCCGGACGCACAGGCTCAGCGGCCATGGCTCATGGGCCCAGCCACTCTGCGGCATGTGGGATCTTCCCGGACCGGGGCACGAACCCGTGTCCCCTGCATCGGCAGGCGGACTCTCAACCACTGCGCCACCAGGGAAGCCCATTTTATGAGCTTATTTTTGCGTATGGTGTTAGGGAGTGATCTAATCTCATACTTTTACATGTAGCTGTCCAGTTTTCCCAGCACCACTTATTGAAGAGGCTGTCCTTTCTCCACTGTACATTCCTGCCACCTTTATCAAAGATAAGGTGACCATATGTGCATGGGTTTATCTCTGGGCTTTCTATCCTGTTCCATTGATCTATCTTTCTGTTTTTGTGCCAGTACCATACTGTCTTGATTACTGTAGCTTTCTAGTATAGTCTGAAGTCAGGGAGCCTGATTCCTCCAGCTCCGTTTTTCATTCTCAAGATTGCTTTGGCTATTTGGGGTCTTTTGTGTTTCCATACAAATTGTGAACTTTTTTGTTCTAGTTCTGTGAAAAATGCCCGTGGTAGTTTGATAGGGATTGCATTGAATCTGTAGATTGCTTTGGGTAGTAGAGTCATTTTCACAATGTTGATTCTTCCAATCCAAGAACATGGTATATCTCTCCATCTATTTGTATCATCTTTAATTTCTTTCATCAGTGTCTTATAATTTTCTGCATACAGGTCTTTTGTCTCCTTAGGTAGGTTTATTCCTAGATATTTTATTCTTTTTGTTGCAATGGTAAATGGGAGTGTTTTCTTGATTTCACTTTCAGATTTTTCATCATTAGTGTGTAGGAATGCAACAGATTTCTGTGCATTAATTTTGTATCCTGCTACTTTGCTAAATTCATTGATTAGCTCTAGTAGTTTTCTGGTAGCATCTTTGGGATTCTCTATGTATAGTATCATGTCATCTACAAACAGTGACAGCTTTAATTCTTCTTTTCGGATTTGGATTCCTTTTATTTCCTTTTCTTCTCTGATTGCTGTGGCTAAAACTTCCAAAACTATGTTGAATAAGAGTGGTGAGAGTGGGCAACCTTGTCTTGTTCCTGATCTTAGTGGAAATGCTTTCAGTTTTTCACCTTTGAGGATGATGTTGGCTGTGGGTTTGTCATATATGGCCTTTATTATGTTGAGGAAAGTTCCCTCTATGCCTATTTTCTGCAGGGTTTTTATCATAAATCGGTGTTGAATTTTATCGAAAGGTATCTCTGCATCTATTGAGATGATCATATGGTTTTTCTCCTTCAATTTGTTAATATGGTGTATCACGTTGATTGATTTGCGTATATTGAAGAATCCTTGCATTCCTGGAATAAACCCCACTTGATCATGGTGTATTATCCGTTTAATGTGCTGTTGGATTCTGTTTGCTAGTACTTTGTTGAGAATTTTTGCATCTAGGTTCATCAGTGATATTGGCCTCTAGTATTTTTTTTCGTGACATCTTTGTCTGGTTTTGGTATCAGGGTGTTGGTGGCCTCGTAGAATGATTTTGGGAGTGTTCCGCCCTCTGCTATATTTTGGAAGAGTTTGAGAAGGATAGGTGTTAGCTCTCCTCTAAAAGTTTGATAGAATTTGCTTGTGTAGCCATCTGGTCCTGGGCTTTTGTTTGTTGGAAGATTTTTAATCACAGTTTCAATTTCAGTGCTTGTGATTGGTCAGTTCATATTTTCTATTTCTTCCTGGTTCAGTCTCAGAAGGTTGTGCATTTCTAAGAATTTGTCCATTTCTTCCAGGTTGTCCATTTTATTGGCATAGAGTTGCTTGTAGTAATCTCTCAGGATCTTTTGTATTTCTGCAGTGTCAGTTGTTACTTCTCCTTTTTCATTTCTAATTCTATTGATTTGAGTCTTCTCCCTTTTTTTCTTGATGAGTCTGGCTAATGGTTTATCAATTTTGTTTATCTTCTCAAAGAAGCAGTTTTTGGTTTTATTGATCTTGGCTATCGTTTCCTTTATTTCTTTTTCATTTATTTCTGATCTGATTTTTATAATTTCTTTCCTTCTGCTAACTTTGGGGTTTTTTTGTTCTTCTTTCTCTAAGTGCTTTAGGTACAAGGTGAGGTTGTTTATTTGAGATGTTTCCTGTTTCTTAAGGTAGGATTGTGTTGCTATAAACTTCCCTCTTAGAAGTGCTTTTGCTGCATCCCATAGATTTTGGGTCGTCGTGTCTCCACTGTCATTTGTTTCTAGGTATTTTTTAATTTCCTATTTGATTTCTTCAGTGATCACTTCGTTATTAAGTAGTGTATTGTTTAGCCTCCAAGTGTTTGTATTTTTTACAGATCTTTTCCTGTAATTGATAGCTAGTCTCATAGCATTGTGGTCGGAAAAGATACTTGATACAATTTCAATTTTCTTAAATTTACCAAGGCTTGATTTGTGACCCAAGATATGATCTATCCTGGAGAATGTTCCATGAGCACTTGAGAAGAAAGTGTATTGTGTTGTTTTTGGATGGAATGTCCTATAAATATCAATTAAGTCCATCTTGTTTAATGAATCATTTAAAGCTTGTGTTTCCTTATTTATTTTCATTTTGGATGATCTGTCCATGGGTGAAAGTGGGGTGTTAAAGTCCCCTACTATGAATGTGTTACTGTCGATTTCCCCTTTTATGGCTGTTAGTATTTGCCTTATGTATTGAGGTGCTCCTATGTTGGGTGCATAAATATTTACAATTGTTCTATCTTCTTCTTGGATCGATCCCTTGATCATTATGTAGTGTCCTTCTTTGTCTCTTCTAATAGTCTTTATTTTAAAGTCTATTTTGTCTGATATGAGAATTGCTACTCCAGCTTTCTTTTGGTTTCCATTTGCATGAAATATCTTTTTCCGTCCCCTTACTTTCAGTCTGTAAGTGTCTCTAGGTCTGAAGTGGGTCTCTTGTAGACAGCAAATACATGGGTCTTGTTTTTGTATCCATTCAGCCATTCTGTGTCTTTTGGTGGGTGCATTGAGTCCATTTACATTTAAGGTAATTATCGATATGTATGTTCCTATTCCCATTTTCTTAATTGTTTTGGGTTCGTTATTGTAGGTCTTTTCCTTCTCTTGTGTTTCTTGCCTAGAGAAGTTCCTTTAGCAGTTGTTGTAGAGCTGGTTTGGTGGTGCTGAACTCTCTCAGCTTTTGCTTGTCTATAAAGGTTTTAATTTCTCCATCAAATCTGAATGAGATCCTTACTGGGTAGAGTAGTCTTGGCTGCAGGTTTTTCTCCTTCATCACTTTAAATATGTCCTGCCAGTCCCTTCTGGCTTGCAGAGTTTCTGCTGAAAGATCAGCTGTTAACTTTATGGGGATTCCGTTGTGTGTTATTTGTTGTTTTTCCCTTGCTGCTTTTAATATGTTTTCTTTGTATTTAATTTTTGACAGTTTGATTCATATGTGTCTTAGCATATTTCTCCTTGGATTTACCCTGTATGGGACTCTCTGTGCTTCCTGGACTTGATTAACTATTTTCTTTCCCATATTAGGGAAGTTTTCAACTATAATCTCTTCAAATATTTTCTCAGCCCCTTTCTTTTTCTCTTCTTCTTTTGGAACCCCTATAATTCGAATGTTTGTGTGTTTAATGTTGTCCCAGAGGTCTCTGAGACTGTCCTCAGTTCTTTTCATTCTTTTTTATTTATTCTACTCTGCAGTAGTTATTTCCACTATTTTATCATCCAGGTCACTTATCCATTCTTCTGCCTCAGTTATTCTGCTATTGATCCCATCTAGAGTATTTTTCATTTCATTTATTGTGTTGTTCATCATTGTTTGTTTCATCTTTAGTTCTTCTAGGTCCTTGTTAAATGTTTCTTGCATTTTGTCCATTCTATTTCCAAGATTTTGGATCATCTTTACTATCATTATTCTGAATTCTTTTTCAGGTATACTGCCTATTTCCTCTTCATTTGTTAGGTCTGGTGGGTTTTTATCTTGCTCCTTCATCTGCTGTGTGTTTTTCTGTCGTCTCATTTTGCTTATCTTACTGTGTTTGGGGTCTCCTTTTTGCAGGCTTCAGGTTCATAGTTCCCGTTGTTTTTGGTGTCTGTTCCCAGTGGCTAAGGTTGGTTCAGTGGGTTGTGTAGGCTTCCTGGTGGAGGGGACTAGTGCCTGTATTCTGGTGGATGAGGCTGGATCTTGTCTTTCTGGTGGGCAGGTCCACGTCTGGTGGTGTGTTTTGGGGTGTCTGTGGACTTATTATGATTTTAGGCAGCCTCTCTGCTAATGGGTGGGGTAGTGTTCCTGTCTTGCTAGTTGTTTGACATAGGATGTCCAGCACTGTAGCTTGCTGGTCGTTGAGTGAAGCTGGGTGCTGGTGTTGAGATGGAGATCTCTGGGAGATTTTCGCCGTTTGATATTATGTGGAGCTGGGAGGTCTCTTGTGGACCAGTGTCCTGAAGTTGGCTCTCCCACCTCAGAGGCAGAGCACTGACTCCTGACTGCAGCACCAAGAGCATTTCATCCATATGGCTCAGAATAAAAGGGAGAAAAAGTAGAAAGAAAGAATTAGTAGAAGAAGAAAGAAAGAAAGAAAGAAAGGAGGGAGGGAGGGAAGGAGGGAGGAAGGAAGGGAGGGAAGGAAGGAAAAAAGAAAAGTAAAATAAAATAAAGTAAGATAAAATATAATAAAGTTATTAAAATAAAATAATTATTAAGAAAAAAACGGACCACTAAAAAAAAAAAAAAACGGACCACTACTAGGCATATACCCTGAGAAAACCATAATTCGAAAATAGTCATGTACCAAAATGTTCATTGCAGCTCTATTTACAATAGCCTGGAGATGGAAGCAACCTAAGTGTCCATCATCGGATGAATGGATAAAGAAGATGTGGCACATATATACAATGGAATATTACTCAGCCATAAAAAGAAACGAAATTGAGCTATTTGTAGTGAGGTGGATAGACCTAGAGTCTGTCATACAGAGTGAAGTAAGTCAGAAAGAGAGAGACAAACACCGTATGCTAACACATAATATGGAATTTAAGAAAAAAAAATGTCATGAAGAACCTAGGGGTGAAACAGGAATAAAGACACAGACTTACTAGAGAATGGACTTGAGGATATGGGGAGGGGGGAGGGTAAGGTGTGACAAAGCGAGAGAGAGGCATGGACATATATACACTACCAAACGTAAGGTAGATAGCTAGTGGGAAGCAGCCGCATAGCATAGGGAGATCAGCTCGGTGATTTGTGACCGCCTGGAGGGGTGGGATAGGGAGGGTGGGAGGGAGGGAGACGCAAGAGGGAAGAGATATGGGAACATATGTATATATATAACTGATTCATTTTGTTGTGAAGCTGAAACTAACACACCATTGTAAAGCAATTATACTCCAATAAAGATGTTAAAATGAAAAAAAAAAAGGACAGATAGAACCCTAGGACAAATGGTGGAAGCAAAGCTATATAGACATAATCTCACACAGATGCATACACATACACACTCACAAAAAGAGGAAAAGGGGAAAAAATCATAAACCTTGCTCCCAAAGTACACCTCCTTAATTTGGGATGATTCGTTGTCTCTTCAGGTATTCCACAGATGCAGGGTATATCAAGTTGATTGTGGAGCTTTAATCCGCTGCTTCTGCGGCAGCTGGGAGAGATTTCCCTTTCTCTTTTTTGTTCTCACAGCTCCCGGGGCTCAGCTTTGGATTTGGCCCCGCCTCTGCGTGTAGGTCGCAGGCTCAGGCCGGGGGTGGGGGTGGGGGTGGGGGTGGGAGGGAGGGGCACTGCGTGCGGGGCGGGCCTGCGGCGGCAGACGCCGGCGTGACGTTGCACGAGCCTGAGGCACTCCGGGCGTCCTCCCGGGGAAGTTGTACCTGGATCCCGAGACCTTGGCAGTGGCGGGCTGCACAGGCTCTCCGGAAGCGGGGTGTGGATAGTAACCTGTGCTCACACACAGGCTTCTTGTTGGCGGCAGCAGCAGCCTTAGCGTCTCATGCCTGTCTCTGGGTCCGCGCTTTTAGCCGCGGCTCGCGCCCATCTCTGGAGCTCCTTTAAGCAGCGCTCTGAATCCCCTCTCCTCGCGCACCAGGAAGGAGGTAAGAAAAAGTCTCTTGCCTCTTCGGCAGGTCCAGACTTTTCCCCGGACTCCCTCCCGGCTAGCCGTGGCGCACTAACCCCCTGCAGGCTGTGTTCACGCTGCGAACCCCAGCCCTCTCCCTGCGCTCCGACCGAAGTCCGAGCCTCAGCTTCCAGCCCCGCCCGCCGCGGCGGGGGAGCAGACAAGCCTCTCGGGCTGGTGAGTGCCAGTCGGCCCTGATCCTCTGTGCGGGAATCTCCCCGCTTTGCCCCCCGCACCCCTGTTGCTGTGCTGTCCTCCGCGGCTCCGAAGCTTTCCCCCTGTGCCACCCGCAGTCTCCGCCCGCGAAGGGGCTTCCTAGTTTGTGGAAACTTCCTCCTTCACAGTTGCCTCCCACTGGTGCAGGTCCCGTCCCTATCCTTTTGTCTCTGTTTTTTCTTTTGCCCTACCCAGGTACGTGGAGGGGGGGGGGGGTTCTTGCCTTTTGGGAGGTCTGAGGTCTTCTGCCAGCGTTCAGTAGGTGTTCTGAAGGAGTTGTTCCACGTGTAGATGTATTTCTGGTGTATCTGTGGGGAGGCAGGTGATCTCCGCGTCTTACTCTTCCGCCATCTTCCCAGAAGCCTCTCAAAATAACATAAAATTTGAACCAAAAGTGAACATTGAAAATACCACGACTACTTAAAATACACACTCTATTTATCCAAATTCCACTTGACAAATTTAAATGAAAACTGTAAGTACTGTTGTACGTTTTTTAAAAAATATTGAATCTATTTTCTTTTAACTTGCTCATTTAAGTGGGTAAACTATTTTTGAAATGACATTTTGTCAAGAACATATCGGTATTTGGACCACCTGTTCTGATTTGCCTGAGACTGGAGGGTTTCCAGCATATAAGATTTTCAGCGCGAAAACCAGAAAACCCCAGGAAGTTCCAGGCATACCAGGATGAGTTGGTCACCCTAATACATTACTATTATAAATAATATAAAGTAGTAATCCCTTATACGCTAATAAATTATTAGTATTGTAGACTTTATTTTTGAGAAATGATTTTGAGCTAAATAAACTTATAGCTGTATCTGGAAGTGATTTCCTTGTCTTGGTCAAACTTGGCAGATAGAGTTCAGGCTTCCAAAATAGGTGAGGACACAACGCAAGCATTACACTTGATAGCTGAGAAAATGGCATTCTTATCCTTTTCTTTCTTTGTGGTTAAGCTTTAAGAACATTCTTCCTAATACAGCTGTAAGTAATCAATATAAAGGCATCCGAGTTTTGCTTTTCAGAGGCTTAGGGATGTGCTAGAACACAGCTGATATTGCATAAACACATGCCTCTAGTTAAAAGGTAAAACCCAGTTTAGATACAGTATTGCATTTAAGATCGGAAAATGTAAGTTAAGTATTGGGCTAAACAGTGCATTCGTTTCCCACCTGGCAGAGGTCTGACCCCTGAGATCGATGGTGCTATGTTTAGAATTTTAAAATAATGCCACACTATTTTCTGCACAAGAAGAGAGTTTATATGGTAATGTAGAAATTTTAACTTGAATTATTGTATTGGAAGCCACAATCCTTGACTGCTTAACGAAATATATTTGGTTTCCTAACTACTCCTCCTTTTTGGTATTTTTGTGTACTAATTAATTAAAATAGGGTACTTTGTTTTAAAAATGGACACAGATTATATGTGTAAAGAGCATAAAAGCAGCACTAACTCAAGGCAAAATGGTGGAATCATTAACGTGTGTGTTTTGGGTTTGCCCTGACCTTTGTCTTATTTTATTTCTTCCAATCTTAGTCTCCACACCTTTGGTACTCAAACCAGCTCATACCATATGTATTTCAAGCTCCGGACCTATCATTTCTATATCCTTCCATCAAACTTACCTATCCAGTGACCCATTTTGTCTGGAATTTCTAGATAGTTTAATAGAATAATTCACACTAGTGTTTTAATGTTAGTTATATCACACCTCCTATGGTATTTTCACTTTAACAGATTTCTCAAGGCATGGCTTAAAGGAATAGATCTAAAGATTGAATTCCAGTAAGTGGAGAAGGCTATACTAGGAGAGGTCCCTCCAATAACGTATTGATATTAGTGTCCTATTGTTGCTGTTACCACAAACTTCCTGCCTTAAAAACACCACAAATTTATTCTCTTAAAGTTTTCAATGTCAGAAGTCTGAAATCAGTTTCAATGAGCTGAAATAAAAATGCTCACAAGGTTGATTCCTACTTGGGATTCTAGGGGAGAATCTGTTTCCTTGCTTTTTCATCTCCTCATGGCTGCCTGTATTCCTTGTCCTGTGGACCTTCTTCCATCTTCAAAATGCATCTCCAGTGTCCTTCACTTCGGATTCTTGATTCACATCTAATGTTTTTCTGATCTCCTGCCTCTCTGAGGACCCCTGCAATTACATTTAGGACCCATCTGGATAATCCTAGCTAACCTCCTCATTACCCGATCTTTAATTAATCACATCTGGAAGTCCCTTTTGCTATGTAAGGTACATTCACAGTCCCAGGGATTAGGGTGAGGATAGCTTTTGAGAGGTCATTATTCAGCCTCCTACAAATAATATTCTCTCTGGTTATTTATGTCTATGGTGAGGTTGGCTCTGTAGGAAAGAAAAGCTATAATGATGACAAACCTTATCCCTCCATACAGCTGAGCATATAATTTGGGAACTGGGGATGGAGTACTGCATGGTGGTAACCACCAGCATCACATACCTTTATGGTCCCTGTTGTAGTGAGAATGGAGAGGTCATAGAATGAAGCCCTCCTGTCCACTTCCGTCCAGTCCTTTCTAAGGCCCCCTCTCAGTGCTGCTGGGATGGGGTTATAGGAGCTTCAGGAAAGGGGCCACAGACACAGAGATCAAAGTAATGGGGCCTATTGGATCTTGAGGCAAAAGTGGTATGTTTTAATGCTCAAGAAAGCCAAGAGAGAATATTTATCTTTTTCTTTATACGTGCGATTTTCCTCTCCTTTCCTTCCACAGTTCACATCCTATACATTCTTTGGGGCCCAGACAAGGTCTGCCTCTGGTCTCTCATGCCCCAGTGAGCTTTCCCTTGCCTGGGAATTGTCTACACTGCCTTCCTTACAATACAAGGCCATACCCAGGTGAGGAGTGGCTGTTGACATTTTAGAGAATATGTCTGTTTCCCCAACCAGGTTATAAACATAGTGACAGCAGGGACCGTGTCTCCTGTATCTGTGAGTTCTCCACCACACTCCTACTACAGTGACTTAGTAACAGAGTGGATGTGGATGTTGAATGAATGAGTATGGGAAAACTGTTTTCCTAAATCAGACTTGAGTCAAGATCTGTGCTTTCAGCACATTTGTAAATAAATATTTCTAAATATTTATGATGCTCTTAGGCAAAGAGGAGGAGAATAGTTGCTCAATAAATATGTGTTGATTGATCAATCAACAAATAGTTCCTTAAGTACTACAGAAGGAAAGTTATTCTGGGTTCATTTTCATGGCATTGGCTAGCTTTCTAGCCCTTTTCCCCCCAAATCTATGCCAAAATGGTTGAAGTTTTAAGTGTAAAACAAGTTTAGGAGGAGCTTACAATAATATTTTTCCCATTTATCTGCTCCTGGATAATGTGAGTTAAAAACAAGTACTTTATGCATATACCACATGTAGTACTGTTTTAAAACCTAAGGTTTATATAATCACATGATGTTTCATAAACCTTTGGTAGAGATACTATACCTTAAAGTCAGTAATGTGTCTATTTCACTATCACACCACTTTTAGATCTTTATTTTAATGCTACCTCAAAGCTCTGGTCACTGGATAAAAATATTTATAACAAAGAAAAGGAAGATTAATATACTTAATAAATAAAAGCCTCTTAAAATTATTTAGGAAAAGATGACTGTGGCCAAACCCCACCCATAACTAAACTGGTAAACATACTGTTTACAAAAGAAAAAATACAAACAAAAATAAACATACAAAAAGGCTCATTTCAATGTGATCAAATGGTGCAAATTCAAACAACAGGGTGACTCCACATTTCATTTATCCAGTTGGCAAATACTTAAAGAATATGTAATATCCAGTAGATGGGAATACTCTTGGTATTGGCAAAAATACTGCCTAATAAGTGTTCCCATGTGGGGTGGCTCTCAGTTGGTATAAACTTTATAGAGGGCAATTTGATCATTATCAAAGGACTATAAAATGTATACATTTGTCTAAGTGATTCAAAAAAGTTTTACCTAAATAATTCATTGGAATATACACTGCACTTATATGCCAAAACAATAACAACCAATTCCCCAAACTACTGACAAAAGAGAAATAATTAAATTAAAAACTAAGTAAATGAGATAATTAAATTGATACAACCATATAATTAAAAGACTTTGATTCATTAAAAATTATGTTTTCATGTAATAATTGCATAAGAAATCCTTATTTTTCACTAGTAAGTCAAACATATACGGTACAAATAGAGCATGATCTCACATACATTTGTACGTCTGTCTTACGCCCACATTTATATATATATGTACACGTGTTAACAAGAGTTATCTCTGAAAGATGGTTTTATTTGTATTTTACATTCCCTTCTTTGTTTTTGTTTTATTCAGAATTTCAACCATTAACAAGTTACCTTGTAATCAGATAAAAATCCAGTAAGTTCTATTTAAAAAGGACTGGAGACCCCAGCCTCTGCACTGATAAACACCCCTCCCCACCGCCGCTAGCCTGGGAGGTGCCCACCTGCGCAAATTCACTTTGTACTGGCTTGCCTCCCCCTTGTTCCCCCGTGGGAGAGTCAGCTGAAGAGGACCCAGCTGCAGCGTGGTGAGGTCCTGGGGAATATGCCAACCACAGAGGGGTCATGCAACCTGAGGTCCCTTGGCAAGCCTCTACTACTTCCTGCTTTTATTCCTCATCACCTTGGTCACCCTCGTCCAAAATTAGGATGAACATAGTCTTCTCATTGTGGTACAGCAGAGAGGTTTTCCACCAGACCCAGCTGGGGAAATGTTATTCTCATTGCTCTTCCCTCTGCAGTGTCTTGGCTCAGATGGGATGGAAGAAGTGTGCTTTACTGTGCAGTTGGCAGAGGATGGAAGTGGTAATAACACAAGCGTTGACTAGACTCAATATTAGTGATGGTGCTGGGGAGTCGTCCCAGCTTTGGGCTGCCTGAAGGCAGTGGTGATCCCCTGCTTGTCCTATCTGTCAGTCTATTTGATCTCCAAATGAATTGCTTTTGATAACAGCTATATAAATGCAGAACTGATCCGCTGGGCCTTCTTAAATGAGACTCCTCGCTTTCATCTTCCAGTCATTTCAAAAAGCAGATAGACTTGTTAGAGGTTTTAATGCAGTGATTTATGTTTTATCTTGCCTGGTTTGAGGCAGCATTTATTTAGCACTAAATTCCTCCCAAGCCTCGATGTGAGGGGAGGCTCACATATGTTGTATGTTGAACATACAACATTTGGGGTTTCTTTTTTAAAAAAAATCAATAATATATGTTTTTCTCCTTTATTATGGTCAGGAAAGGCAATAAACTTTATTTTAAGGAAGGAGGGAGGAAACAGAAAGTCACCATACAAAACACTTTCATTATCAGATACTTGGCAATGTTATAGGGAACCAGAAAGGAGCAGTATTAATTCTCCAATTCTATAGAACAAAGCATTAAGCTTCCCCCGCCCAATGACCACCAGAAAAAGAAACCAAAATTAATTTCAGTTAAAACAAAGGAAGACAAATTTTCTCATGGTTTTGTCCCATGTCGTTTGCATTTTCTATAAGAAAACAAACTGTGGAAGTCTTATTTCTCTTTCTTATAATTTTTCTCTGCTTACGCCGCATTTTCTAACCTCTTTCTGCTTTCACCCCTTTCCCATTGTATGAATGAAGAAAATTCTGTTAAAGAGAATGGAGCGTCATTTATAATACACAGAACCTTTTGTAAGAAGCTTTGTACATTTACCACTCAAAGGCTATAAGTAAGCTTATTTAAGGGATATATTTAGGGGAAAAGACACAGTGTATTGCAACTTGAGAATGAAATAGAGCTTGACCCCTTTTTTAAAAAATTAATTAATTAATTAATTATGTTTGGCTGCATTGGGTCTTCACTGCTATGCACAGGCTTTCTCTAGTTGTGGCAAGCCAGGGCTACTCTTTGTTGCAGTGTGCAGGCTTCTCATTGTGGTGGCTTCTCTTGTTGCAGAGCACGGGCTCTAGGTGCGTGGGCTTCAGTAGTTGTGGCTCGAGGTCTCAGAAGTTGTGGCTCGTGGGCTCTAGAGCGCAGGCTCAGTAGTTGTGGCGCACGGGCTTAGTTGTTCCGCTATGTGTGGCATCTTCCCGGACCAGGGCTCGAACCTGTGTCCCCTGCATTGGCAGGTGGATTCTTAAGCACTGCGTCACCAGGGAAGTCCCTTGATTTCATTTTCATTAGAGGAATATCTCGCTTCATGAAATATTGTTGTAAGAAGCACATTGTAAATTGTATATGTGTATATAATAGAACCATCTAAATGAATTGTGACAACTTGCTATTTGAAATTGTAGTTTTTAAATCAAGTATATTGTGATTTTCAAATAAAGCATCAGCCCAAATCTCAACTTTTCATTGATCATGTTTGGTTGAAAGGAGATTATTCTCCCATGAAACACCATAACAATTTATTCCAATCACTGTGCAGTATGACAAACTGCAATGGCATCTTCTTAAAAGTGATATATAATAGAGCAGAGAAAAAGAGACCACATGGTGTGAAATACTTGACATCTCCACTTATAGGAGATAGAATTCATTTTTGAGAACTAAGGGGACTCATAATTCAAAAGTGTCAAAGCTACCTGGAGATGGATTAAGATTTTTTTCTATGTGGTAGAAAACACATTTGTGTCCTGAGTAAGGCTTTCACTCTGTAATTTCCTTTTGAATCACAAGAACAGAGAAAAGAAGCGTTTTAAATGCTTGAACATTTGGTTAAAGTAGCTTAGATTGTAGTCCCTGCATTGCATGCAACAGGTTACAGCTGCTGATAATAATTAGATTGCTCGTGATTCCTTTTATCTTGTTACTCTTTCTAAATGTTTATATAAATACTGGAAAACTTATTAAGTTTTTTGAAATAGAATATTCAAGTTAAAGGAGAATTGACAAGTATATCAATTTCTTGAAAAAAATGCTTTGTATTGATAATTGTAAAAATAATAATTACACTTTGTAGTGATAAACATATTTTCCAATGAAGAAAACACAGTGATGAAATAGTTTGATTTCCATTTTTCAGATGAGGAAGGCAGTAAAGTTAACTAAAGGCCATACATCTTAGAAACAATATTATGATGATTATTCACCTGATATTCATTTTGCTGCCTTTCTGGTAGGATAACAGATAGTTTATAGTTTCTTTTGAATACAGGCATTTTTGTTGCATATATAGTGCCATATAAATAGCCATAAGAAAGTATATTCTTAAAAAGTACAGTACCATTTTATACCCTATAAAGAGAAATAATCATAATAATGAATTTTAAAAGCTTCGTAAATCACAATATCTACACTGATCCACTGTAAAAAACAATCCTATTTATTAGAGTCTATTATTAATTCCACATTATACAATGTGAAGTATTTTTTTAACATCTTTATTGGGGTATAATTGCTTTACAATGGTGTGTTAGTTTCTGCTTTATAACAAAGTGAATCAGTTATACATATACATATATCCCCATATCCCCTCCCTCTTGCGTCTCCCTCCCTCCCACCCTCCCTATCCCCCACTTCTAGCTGGTCACAAAGCACGAGCTGATCTCCCTGTGTTATGAGACTGCTTCCCACTAGCTATTTCACGTTTGGTAGTGTATACATGTCCAAGCCACTCTCTCACTTTGTCCTAACTTACCCTTCCTCCTCTCCATGTCCTCAAGTCCTTTCTCTAGCAGGTCTGCATCTTTACTCCCGTCTTGCCCCTAGATTCTTCATGACCTTTTTTTTTTTTTTTGGTTCCATATATATGTGTTAGCATATGGTATTTGTTTTTCTCTTTCTGACTTACTTCACTCTGTGTGACAGACTCTAGGTCCATCCACCTCACTACAAATAACTCAATTTTGTTTCTTTTTATGGCTGAGTAATATTCCATTGTATATATGTGCCACATCTTCTTTATCCATTCATCTGTCGATGGACTCTTAGGTTGCTTCCATGTCCTGGCTATTGTAAATAGTGCTGCAGTGAACATTTTGGTACATGACTCTTTTTGAATTATGCTTTTCTCAGGGTATATGCCCAGTAGTGGGATTGCTGGGTCATATGGTAGTTCTATTTTTAGTTTTTAAAGGAACTTCCATACTGTTCTCCATAGTGGCTATATCAATTTACATTCCCACCAACAGTGTATGAGGGTTCCCTTTTCTCCACACCCTCTCCAGCATTTATTGTTTGTAAATGTTTTGATGCTGACCGTTCTGACTGGTGTGAGATGATATCGCATTGTAGTTTTGATTTGCATTTCTCTAATGATTAATGATGTTGACCATTCTTTCATGTGTTTGTTGGCAATCTGTATATATTCCTTAGAGAAATGTCTATTTAAGTCTTCTGCCCATTTTTGGATTGGGTTATTTGATTTTTTGATATTTAGCTGCATGAGCTGCTTGTAAATTTTGGGGATTAATCCTTTGTCAGTTGCTTCATTTGCAAATATTTTCTCCCATTCTGAGGGTTGTCTTTTGGTCTTGTTTATGGTTTCCTTTGCTGTGCAAAAGCTTTGAAGTTTCATTAGCTCCCATTTGTTTATTTTTGTTTTTATTGCCATTTCTCTAGGAGGTGGGTCATAAAGGATCTTGCTGTGATTTATGTCATAGAGTGTTCTGCCTATGTTTTCCTCTAAGAGTTTGATAGTGTCTGGCCTTACGTTTAGGTCTTTAATCTATTTTGAGTTTATTTTTGTGTATGGTGTTGGTGAGTGTTCTAATTTCATCCTTTACATGTAACTGTCCTGTTTTCCCAGCACCACTTATTGAAGAGATTGTCTTTTCTCCATTGTATATTCTTGCCTCCTTTATCAAAGATAAGGTGACCATATGTGATGGGTTTATCTCTGGGCTTACTATCCTGTTCCATATATCTATATTTCTGTTTTTGTGCCAGTACCATACTGTCTTGCTTACTGTACCTTTGTAGTACATTTTGAAGTCCGGGAGCCTGATTCCTCCAGCTCTGTTTTTCTTTTTCAAGATTGCTTTGGCTATTCGGGGTCTTTTGTGTTTCCATAAAAATTGTGAACACTTTAGTTCTGTGAAAAATGCCTGTGGTAGTTTGACAGGAAGTGCACTGAATCTGTGGATTGCTTTGCGAAGTATAGTCATTTTCACAATGTTGATTCTTCCAATCCAAGAACATGGTATATCTCTCCATCTATTTGTAACATCTTTAATTTCTTTCATCAGTGTCTTATAATTTTCTGCATACAGGTCTTTTGTTCCTTAGGTAGGTTTATTCCTAGATATTTTATTCTTTTTGTTGCAATGGTAAATGGCAGTGTTTTCTTAATTTCACTTTCAGATTTTTCATCATTAACGTATAGGAATGCATGAGATTTCTGTGCATTAATTTTGTATCCTGCTACTTTACCAAATTCATTGATTAGCTCTAGTAGTTTTCGGGTAGCATCTTTAGGATTCTCTGTGTATGGTGTCATGTCATCTGCAAACAGTGACAGCTTTAATTCTTCTTTTCCGATTAGGATTCCATTAATTTCTTTTTCTTCTCTGATTGCTGTGGCTAAAACTTCCAAAACTATGTTGAATAATAGTGGTGAGAGTGGGTAACCTTGTCTTGTTCCTGAGTTTAGTGGAAAGGGTTTCACTTTTTCACCATTGAGGATGATGTTGGCTGTGGGTTTGTCATATATGGCCTTTATTATGTTGAGGTAAGTTCCCTCTATGCCTACTTTCTGGAGGGTTTTTATCATAAATCGGTGTTGAATTTTGTTGAAAGCTTTCTCTGCATCTATTGAGATGATCATATGGTTTTTCTCCTTCAATTTATTAATATGGTATATCACATTGATTGATTTGCATATGTTGAAGAATCCTTGCATTCCTGGGATAAACCCCACTTGATCATGGTGTATGATCCTTTTAATGTGCTGTTGGATTCTGTTTGCTCGTATTTTGTTGAGGATTTTTGCGTCTAGGTTCATCAGTGATATATGTCTGCAGTTTTCTTTTTTTGTGACATCTTTGTCTGGTTTTGGTATCAGGGTGATGGTGGCCTCGTAGAATGAGTTTGGGAGTGTTCTGCCCTCTGCTATATTTTGGAAGAGTTTGAGAAGGATAGGTGTTAACTCTTCTCTAAACGTTTGATAGAATTCGCCTGTGAAGCCATCTGGTCCTGCCTGGGCTTTTGTTTGTTGGAAGATTTTTAATCACAGTTTCCATTTCAGTGCTTGTGTTTGGTCTGTTCATATTTTCTATTTCTTCCTGGTTCAGTCTCGGAAGGTTGTGCATTTCTAAGAATTTGTCCATTTCTTCCAGGTTGTCCATTTTATTGGCATAGAGTTGCTTGTAGTAATCTCTCAGGATCCTTTGTATTTCTACAGTGTCAGTTGTTACTTTTCCTTTTTCATTTCTAATTCTATTGATTTGAGTCTTCTCCCTTTTTTTCTTGATGAGTCTGGCTAATGGTTTACCAATTCTGTTTATCTTCTCAACGAACCAGTTTTAGTTTTATTGATCTTTGCTATCGTTTCCTCCATTTCTTTTTCATTTATTTCTGATCTGATCTTTATGATTTCTTTTCTTCTGCTAACTTTGGGGTTTTTTTGTTCTTCTTTCTCTAATTGCTTTAGGTGTAAGGTTAGGTTGTTTATTTGAGATGTTTCTTGTTTCTTAAGGTAGGATTGTATTGCTATAAACTGCCCTCTTAGAAGTGCTTTTGCTGCATCCCATAGGTTTTGGGTGATCGTGTTTTCATTGTCATTTGTTTCTAGGTATTTTTTGATTTCCTCTTTGATTTCTTCAGTGATCTCTTGGTTCTTATGTAGTGTATTGTTTAGCCTCCATGCGTTTGTATTTTTTACAGATCTTTTCCTGTAATTGATAGCTAGTCTCATAGCGTTGTGGTCGGAAAAGATACTTGATACGATTTCAATTTTCTTACATTTACCAAGGCTTGATTTGTGACCCAAGATATGATCTATCCTGGAGAATGTTCCATGAGCACTTGAGAAGAAAGTGTATTGTGTTGTTTTTGGATGGAATGTCCTATAAATATCAATTAAGTCCATCTTGTTTAATGTATCATTTAAAGCTTGTGTTTCCTTATTTATTTTCATTTTGGATGATCTGTCCATTGGTGAAAGTGGGGTGTTAAAGTCCCCTACTATGAATGTGTTCCTGTTGATTTCCCCTTTTATGGCTGTTAGTGTTTGCCTTCTGTATTGAGATTCTTCTATATTGGGTGCAAAAATATTTACAATTGTTCTATCTTCTTCTTGGATTGATCCCTTGATCATTATGTAGTGTCCTTCTTTGTCTCTTGTAATAGTCTTTGTTGTAAAGTTTATTTTGTCTGATATGAGAATTGCTACTCCAGCTTTCTTTTGATTTCCATTTGCATGGAACGTCTTTTTCCATCCCTTCACTTTCAGTCTGTTTGTGTCCCTAGGTCTGAAGTGGGTCTCTTGTATACAGCATATATATGGGTCTTGATTTTGTATCCATTCAGCCAGTCTATGTCTTTTGGTTGGAGTAGTTAATCCATTTACACTTAAGATAATTATCGATATGTATGTTCCTATTACCATTTTCTTAATTGTTTTGGGTTTGTTATTGTAGGTCTTTTCCTTCTCTTGTGTTTCTTGCCTAGAGAAGTTCGTTTAGCGTTTGTTGTAAAGCTGGTTTGGTTGTGCTGAATTCTCTTAGCTTTTGCTTGTCTGTAAAGGTTTTAGTTTCTCCATCGAATCTGAATGAGATCCATGTTCAGTAGAGTAATATTGGTTGTAAGTTTTTCCCTTTCATCACTTTAAATATGTCCTGCCGCTGCCTTCTGTCTTGTAGGGTTTATGCTGAAAGATCAGCTGTTAGCCTTATGGGCATTCCCTTGTATGTTATTTGTTGTTTTTCCCTTGTTGCCTTTAATGTTTATCTTTGTATTTAATTTTTAATAGTTTGATTAATATGTGTCTTGAGGTGTTTCTCCTTGGATTTATCCTGTATGGGACTCTCTGTGCTTCCTGGACTTGATTAACTATTTTCTTTCCCATATTAGGGAAGTTTTCAACTATAATCTCTTCAAATATTTTCTCAGTCCCTTTCTTTTTCTCTTCATCTTCTGGGACCCCCTATAATTCGAATGTTGGTGCGTTTAATATTGTCCCAGAGGTCCTTGAGACTGTCCTCAATTCTTTTCATTCTTTTTTCTTTATTCTGCTCTGCAGTAGTTATTTCCACTATTTTATCTTCCAGGTCACTTATCCGTTCTTCTGCCTCAGTTATTCTGCTCTTGATCCCTTCTAGAGAATTTTTAATGTGACTTATTGTGTTGTTCATGATTGTTTGTTTGCTCTTTAATTCTTCTAGGTCCTTGTTAAACGTTTCTTGTATTTTCTCCATTCTATTTCCAAGATTTTGGATCATCTTTACTATCATTATTCTGAATTATTTTTCAGGTAGACTGCCTATTTCCTCTTCATTTGTTAGGTCTGGTGGGTTTTTATCTTGCTCCTTCATCTGCTGTGTGTTTCTTTTCCTTCTCATTTTGCTTGACCTACTGTGTTTGGGGTCTCCTTTTCACACACTGCAGGTTCGTAGTTCCTGTTGTTTTTCGTGTCTGCCCCCAGTGGCTAAGGTTGTTTCAGTGGGTTCTGTAGTCTTCCTGGTGGAGGGGAGTAGTGTCTGTGTTCTGGTGGATGAGGCTGGATCTTGTCTTTCTGGTGGGCAGGTCCATGTCTTGTGTGTTTTGTGGTGTCTGTGGCCTTATTATGATTTTATGCAGCCTCTCTGCCAGTGGGTGGGGGTTGTGTTCCTGTCTTGCTAGTTGTTTGGCATAGGGTGTCCAGCACTGTAGCTTGCTGGTGATTGAGTGGAGCTGGGTCTTGGCATTGAGATGGAGATCTCTGGGAGAGCTTCTTCTGTTTGATATTACATGGAGCCAGGAGGTCTCTGGTGGACCAATGTCCTGAATTCAGCTCTCCCACCTCAGAGGCACAGGACTGACACCCGGCTGGAGCACCAAGGCCCTGTCAGCCACACGGCTCAGAAGAAAAGGGAGAAAAAAAAGGAAAGAAAGAATAAAATAAAGTTATTAAAACAATTATTAAAGATTTAAAAGTCATTATAAAAATAAAGAATGAAAGTAGAGAGCAACCAAGCCAATAAACAAATCCATCAATCATAACAAGCGCTAAAAGCTATACTAATAAAAAAACAAAAAACAGACAGAACCCTAGGACAAATGGTAAAAGCAAATATCTACAGACAAAATCACACAAAGAAGCACACACATACACACTCACAATAGGAGTAGGAGGAAAAAATATATATACAAAAAAAAAGGAAGAGAGCAACCAAATCAATAAACAAATCTCCCAATGATAATAAGCTCTAAATACTAAACTAAGATAAACATAAAGCCAGAAACAAATTAGATGCAGAAAGCAAACCCCAATCTACAGTTGCTCCTGAAGTCCACCACCTCAATTTTGGGATGATTCGTTGTCTATTCAGGTATTCCACAGATGCAGGGTACATCAAGTTGATTATAGAGATTTAATCCGCTGCTCCTGAGGCTGGTGGGAGAGATTTCCCTTTCTCTCCTTTGTTCCCACAGCTCCTGGGGTTCAGCTTTGGATTTGGCCCCGCCTCTGTGTGTAGGTCACCTGAGGGCGTCTGTTCCCACTCGGACAAGACAGGGATAAAGGAGCAGCTGATTAGGGGGCTCTGGCTCACTCAGGCGGGAGGGAGGGGGGTACAGAATGCGGGGCGAGCCTGCGGCGGCAGAGGCCAGCATGACGTTGTACCAGCCTGAGGCACGCCGTGTGTTCTCCTGAGGAAGTTGTCCCTGGATTCACGGGACCCTGGCAGTAGCAGGCTGCACAGGCTCCTGGGAGGGGAGGTGTGGATAGTGACCTGGGCTTGCACACAGGCTTCTTGGTGGCCGCAGCCGTAGCGTCTCACGCCCGTCTCTGGTGTCCGCAATGATAGCCGCAGCTCGCGCCCATCTCTGGAGCTTGTTTAGGCGGTGCTCTGAATCCCCTCTCCTCGCGCACCCCGCAACAATGGTCTCTTGCCTCTTAGGCAGGTCCAGACTTTTTCCTGGACTCCCTCCCGGCTAGCCGTGGCGCACTAACCCCTTCAGGCTGTGTTCACGCCACCAACCCCAGTCCTCTCCCTGCGCTCCGACCGAAGTCCGAGCCTCAGCTCGCAGCCCCACCTGCCCTGGCGGGGGAGCAGACAAGCCTCTCGAGCTGGTGAGTGCTGATTGGCACCGATCCTCTGTGCGGGAATCTCCCCACTTTGCCCTCCGCACCCCTGTTGCTGTGCTCTCCTCCGCGGCTCCGAAGCTTTCCCCCTGTGCCACCCGCAGTCTCCGCCCGCGAAGGGGCTTCCTAGTGTGTGGAAACTTTTCCTCCTTCACGGCTTGTGTACGGCCCCGGGCGTCCCCGGGAGTCCCGACCAGCAGGACAAATCCTTGTGAGTCTGAGGAGGAACCTGTGGGGGTTGAAAAAAGGGGGAAGGGCAGGAGACGCGAAAGAATGGAGGCAAGACAGAATCCTGATCAAGCCTCAAACTTTTATTGCTGCGGTAGCTGTATTTATACACTGCAGAGAAAGGGGGGCGGGATTCAGAATGAGGGAAGTACTTGGCTAATCATCATTGGTGCTGCGTGCGCGGGCTTTCATTTTAGGCGCGAACTTCTATCTCATAAATCAGGAAGAGAAGCAGGGTGTCGGCCATCTTCTAATGGCGAAAACTTCTTGGCTCCCAACAACGGCTCCCTCCCACTGGTGCAGGTCCCGTCCCTATCCTTTTGTCTCTGTTTATGCTTTTTTTTCTTTTGCCCTACCCATGTACGTGGGGAGTTTCTTGCCTTTTGGGAGGTCTGAGGTCTTCTGCCAGCGTTCAGTGGGTGTTCTGTAGGAGTTGTTCCACGTGTAGATGTATTTCTGGTGTATCTGTGGGGAGGAAGGTGATCTCCACATCTTACTCCTCTGCCATCTTGAACGTCTCTCACAAGATCATATCTTGACTAAAGTACATTTTATTCTTTCTTGAAACTGCGCCAACTTCCTCATTCTACAAAATAATCTATATATACCATCTCTTTATGTAGCTGCACCCTTTCTCTCTTTCTGTCATATTTATCTAAGTACATTTCTGTCCCTTTGCCTATAAAGTTTTGAGGTCATAGGGGTCTTGATTTGCCTGCATAGGTTGGACTTAAAGAATCGTAAGGAACTTAAGAATTCTCCCCCATTTAATACCCTTGTATTAAAGAATAAAATCTAAATAGATTAAATCATTAAACTCCACAGAGAAGCAAAAGGATAATTTAAAAATCCATGATAAGTAGGCCTTCTGCTTATCCACTCACAAAGGTTTAGTGGTGGCTTTCAAACATCATTAGTGTATTTCTAAAATTATATACGGATTTCAACCAGAAAGCAGCATCTCTCCCTCCCCATCTTCTTCACCTTTCTTTTTTTTTTTTTTTTTTTTACACATATGCTTAGCTTCACACAGGCAGGTACCATAAGTCAGGTTAGAAAGGGAGGCTCTGGAGTCAGATTTTGGGGTTTGAATCTTCACAACTTACGAGCTCTGCAACCTTGGGCAAGTTGCTTAACTTCCCTATACCTTACTTTTTTCTTCTGTTAAATGGGCATAATAGTGGCCACCACCATGCGGGTTGTTTATAAATTAGTTAATCTATGCAAAAGAAAAAGAACGTGCCAGTAGGGTGAAAACATTCAATAAAGGGTAGTCATCATTATTATTGTAACCAATAAACGGAACAACATGGCAAGTGGTAATAAAATGTAACACATATTTCTCTTTCACCACCTTTTTGTACTTTATAGGCTGGAGAAAACCTTTCTCCTGCCACTAGATGAAAACTCAGCAGACCACATGAGTTTCCTGTCCTTCCACTTATACTAGATAGTTCTGTGTACTTTATGATACAAAAATGTAGTTTTATTAAAAAGAAAAGGTGTTCCATTCAACATAGCAGTAAACACTTCAGCTTCATGGGAAAGTAAGAGTCTCCCCACCTCCTGCTGACTTGTACGTGTGGACAGTTTGCCTTGTGTGCTTGGCTTCTGCTTTCTTATTCTGCTCATCGCTTCCTGCTCTAGCTGCTGGGTTGCACTTTGAAAAAAAAGACAAGAAAATACGTATTGGCCAAGTGGCAGGTATTATTGGAAGTTGACGTTTACCCTCCCTGGGCCACTCTCTCTGAGCCGATTTTCAAAGCTGATTTTTTTGTGATGTTGGAAGACAGTTGTTGGTGGGTCTCTTCTGTTTCTGGACACCTCATGAGTAGAGGCACTGATTGCCTTTGTTCTAGACTATCTTTTTCAGGGTGTTTATACAGTGTATAGCCTCAGAAGATAGGAATAGGGTCTCCCTCCAGAGAAAAAAATAGTCATGTGTACTTTCCAGTATAAAAGATTTAGATTCCTTGCGCTCAGGACTTCTCTTCTGTAATGCAACCCATTGCTCAGGTAGGTGTCGTTTGACCCTTTCTGCAATTCCCTGTAGAACCTGGGGCTTAGGGAACTAGTGCAAGAAAATGCTGATTTTTCTGGATATTGCTAGTGATGTGAGTAATAAAGCCCTTGGTTTCTGATGCAGGAGTCTTGTATCCTCTGCCAGCATCCATGAAACTGTGGGAAGTGAACTCCCCAGCTTGCAAAAAACCAAAATCTCAGACCTTTCACAGTTCTTAACAAAGGGATGTTCCTTGGGTCCTCAGAGTCCTCTGCTTTGGGAAACCTCCTCTTAATTACATTTCTCTTCTCATGGGTAATGTATTCCCTGGGACTCCTAACTCCCTTTTCAGTGCCTACTTTCCCATAAATTCACACTACACAGACTCTCTGTTAAAATGTATTCACTCTTGGAAGAATAGAACTAAAAAGCTCCAAGCTGGCTCTCTCTTCCATGTGACCAGCCCCTGGACCATAGGAAGTACTGATGCATACTTTGCCAGACTTTGCAAATGCAAGCCAATTCTGATGTTGACACATGCCACTGTAGCTCTCCGTGGCATGAATCAGGCACCAGTCCTCAGTGTTACCCAGGAGGTCATGTATTTCAAGTTCTCCAAGTGATCCCATAAAAGTCACTTTCATAGTTAGCAGCCTGGTCCCTCCCTAAATATTGTATTGTAAAAATGCAATAACCAAGATAAAACTCACTCAAAGTGCTCCACAGGAGAATGGAGATGACAAAGGAGTTAGTGAACTTGAAGATACACATATATCAGTAGAAATTATCTAATCTGAACAACAGAAAAATATTGAAAAAAACATACCCAAGATAAAAAAGATAACCTGCCTGTCCTATAATAATTGATAAAATTGAATTTATTGTTTGAAATCTCCTTAAGAAGACTCCTCCACACCCAGCTGGTTTCAACAAATTATATTGGCATAATTGGTCATCCAAAGGTGGAAAAAAGTAAACTGACTTTATACAAAATGTAACTCAAAATGGATTATGGACCGAAAAGTGAAATGTAAACCTATAATATTTGTGGAAGAAAACTTAAGAGAAAGTCTTAATGACTTAGATTAGAGGAATATTTCTTAGACATGACATAAAATCACAATTCATCAAAGAAAATATTGATAAATTGGACTTCATCAAAAATTTTAAAAATTGCTCTATAAAAAACTCTAGTAACATAATTAAAGGACAACTACGGGTTGACAAAAATATTTGCATGTCACGTATCCAAAAAAGGACTTGTGTTCGGAATACACTAAGGAACTCTCAAACTCTGCAATAGTAAAACAAACAACCTAATTTAAAATTGAACAAAGGGCTTAGACACTTCAGACAAAGGACAAAAATGGTAAATAAACTCGTGAGAAGATGTTCAGTATCATTCGCCATTAGTGAAATGCTAATTAAACCCAGCATACATCCATTTAGGTAGCTAAAATTTAAAAAATACTAGCACAGTATCAAGTGCTGGTGAAGATGTGGAGGAAATAAAAATCTCATACATTCTGGAGCAAATAAAAAGTAGTTCATCCACTATGGAAATGGCTTGCAGTTTCTTATAAAAATAAACATACATTTACCATACAATCCTCCAATGCCCTTCTGGATAATTACCCTAAAGAAATGAAAAGTGTTCACACAAAAATCTGTACATGAATGTGTGTAGCAACTCTGTTAATAAATGCCCCAAACTGGGGACTTCCCTAGTGGCACCGTGGTTAAGAATCCGCCTGTCAATGCAGGGGACACGGGTTCGAGCCCTGGCCCAGGAACATCCCACATGCTACGGAGCAGCTAAGCCTGTGTATCGCAACTACTGAGCCTGCACTCTAGAGCCTTCCAGCCACAACTACTGATCCTGCACGCCTAGAGCCCGTGCTCCGCAACAGGAGAAGCCACTGCAATGAGAAGCCCGTGCACCACAATGAAGAGTAGCCCCCGCTTGCGCGCAGCAGCGAAGACCCAATGCAGCCAAAAATAAATAAATGTATCTAAAAAAAAAGCTTTAAATGCCCCAAATTGGGAAAAAAAAAATGTCCTTCAGTGAATGAACAAACTACGTTGTACATTCATACAAAGGAATACTGCTCAGGAAAAACAAAGGTCTCAAGTCCATTATGCTGAATGAAGGAAGCCAGTGTCGGAAGGCACGTGGTTTCTGGAAGAATTCTGTCATACTACTAATGTAGATTTAGACACTCCTCATTTTATTTTTTGTTGCAGGGCAGCTGTTTTAGTTGTTTATAACCAGTGAGTGATAACGGTGGAGGCGGGTGGAGTGGGGAAGTAGCCAAGAATGAACAGTTAACAACCTATTGGAAACAAGAAGTTGCCAGAAATGAATGATCCCCTGAGTCTGCGATTCTTCGATGAGACAAAGAGACCTTGGTCACCACTTTTGCTGCATCAGAACGCTCCTGTTACCCTGTGTTAACCGGAGAACCAATATCCCTTCATCAGGAAACTACACTGGTTACCTTTGTTTCCATTTTGTTGAGTTTTTTAAAGGCTGTTAGTTTTTATGGGTGAAGAGAACAGACAAGTCAATTAGTCTTTGTGAATCTTTTGTTTACACATCCCTAGCCACACTTCAATAGCAAATAATACAGTTTTCAGTACTGTTGCTTGATTTTAGAAAAGAGAAAGTCGACATCGACCTTACTGCTGGTTCTGCTTGATTCTCCTCCTCTCTTCTTGCTGTTAGGTTCAAGCAACTTTCTGTTTCCAGTGTTAGGGAGGTTGCTTTAAAATAAAGAGCGTAGAGGAAGAGGCGTAGTGCTTTTGTATTTCCCCCTATGTATCACTTATTAAACTCCTGTTGCCCTGACCATTGTTGCTTCTCACTGAAGTCTGGTTTATTTACTTGAAAATCTGATTTGTTTCATTTTATTACTGTGTTTGTGAAGTAACTGATATCAGATTCGGAGGGGAAGAACTGCCATTTACCAGCAGGCTGTGATGGCTCTGCCTCAGTCTGCAGGCCTGATTTTGAGGCCTCGTCTGCCCCGGGGCTCCCACAGAAATAAGATTACTGGCAATAACTGCTTCAACTGCTTTGAATAACAGACACAACTCAGAGAGCATAAAATTAGCATAAACACAGCACTGGTGTGTTCTCTCAGCGGATGTGAGACAGGCAGGCTATGGAAAATTGACTGAAATGGGGTCAGACCACGTAGAAATCTGAAACATAGGAAATACCGCCTAAGAGACAGGAGGTAATACTACCTTTCTTGTTTTCTTTCATCTCTCTCTCTATATATATTCATGCAGTTTTAATGATAAAATGTTAGAACTGATGAAAATTAAAGATGCTAAATCACTACCCCCCTAAAATGCCTGTGTTATCTTTCTAGACAAATTATTATTAATCATTTCTCAGCTTTTTTAATCCTGAGGGTAGAAAAATAAACACATTTCCACAGTCATATAAAATTGATTTTCCTTTTTGGAGGGGGGATATTCGTTTGAGGGTAGAGTTTGCTTCAGAAGGGAGGCGAGCAGCTGAAGCAGTACAGGATTGTAGCTTGAAACAATTCGTTCTGTATCTATTTATCAAATATTAAAATAGAATATGCTGTCGACAAACGCAATAAAGCCTAACATTACAGGGAAAAGAGTGATGCCGTGCACCTCAACAGGCAGTAGGAAGCTATGATTTTGCTCTTTTAATAATATGTTGTCACGTATGGAATACAATTTTCGATACAGCTGCATATAGATGGGTCCCGTTGCTTATTTATTTATTTTTGGTGTGATACTGGCAAAGGCCCAAGCTCCCGTTCCAAAAAGTGGAAGTGCTCTTGGAATTGAGCATTTTCGGATCTTATCCTTCCAGAGATAGTTTCAAAGGTTGATAATCTAACACTTTAAATTTGGATTATGGGGAAAGGGTGTAAATGTTTGGTACTGTTCTCCTCCCATGAGTTAACTTTAGGTCACTCCATCATAGTCTGTATATGTTTTCTCTCGTAGCATTTTTTACATTTGGAACTATTTAACATCAGTCTTCCTCAGTACTCTGTAAATTCCGTAAAGCGAGGGACACTTATCTGTCTTATTCCCTTCTGTACTCCTAGTGCCTAGTACTGCACCTGGTATTGATTAAGCACACAACAAATATGGACTGAATGTGTGAATTAAATATGACTGAGGGATGGGGAATATAATATTCTGAAGGATGTTGCAAGTCTTAGGTGATGATTCTCACAGAATCTCTATCAAAATTTTTACTACAGTCTTGGGATTATTGTCTTTGGATTATAGAAGAAGGTGTCTTTAAAATATATTAAAATGAGCTGTCGAGTAGCCAGTACTATAATGTTTCTGTAAACACCAGTGATAGAAAGTATATCTCACAGAATAAGTCCAGGAGACCCTGAGGTTGTGAAGCGCATCTGACATGTGACATCACTTCCTTTAACAGATTTGTAGGCCGTAAGGAAGTTTAGGCTGTCAGGTCTATGCCCAGGTACTATAGTGGTGTCAAATAGTTGCAGACTACTGGATTCCATTCCACTCTGTGTTACAGAAGATTTTGGCAAGTCACTCCTTTATACATCTGTGTTTAGATGTGTCTTCTCAGACACTAACTCTGCGGTTGAATGGAGAACCATCACATATAGTTGTCTTTTGTCTAATTATAATACCTGCTTCACCTTGGGATCGAACTTGATCTGTCATTTTCAAACAAATTTTAATGACAACCATCTTCTTTCTTTTCTCTGATCTCTTATAACAACTGTGATCTAAATCATATTTTGGGGGCAGAGAAACTGGAACTTTATTTACCTTATTAATTACTTTTATGTGTATACCCTGCCTCCGTAGGTAAATTATAAGTATGAAATGACAGACACCATGTCTCCTATTGCTAGTATATTCCAGTCCTTGCATATAGGTGGTACACATGGTATACACAGTGTCCTGACTGAATTTGGCTCCCACTTATGTATAAATGAACCCCCCCACACACACACACAGAAATTCTGAAAAATGGATGCCAGATCAAGGACCCTCTTATACACATCTCTGATCTCAACTCAACTTCCAGGAAAGTTATTTCCACCCAGAAATGCTCCCTGCTAAGGAGAACTTAAATCATCAGGCACAATTGTATCTGCGCACACGTAACAGAAGTGATCAGAGAGTCAGCTGCTGTGGTTGAGTTCACTGAATCTAAATAAAGTGATAGCAATTCACACAGTTAGACTATCTTCTTCCTTTATGTTGAACCCTTTTCTCTGAAATCCTTCGGTGTTAGGGCCCGGGCAGCCATATTTATAGATGTTATCCTGCCCCTACACATAGTTATTTGGACCAGCCAGGCTCATCAGATTCTTTCTCTAATGAAGCTCACCTGCAATCTGAGAGATTCTAGTTCAGTCTGGACCATTCTCACCAACTGAGATAATATAAACTGCAAATACGTGGGCAGCCATCTTTCTCCAGGGACCAGAGCAACGGAGAATGTGTATCTGCCCAGAAAGAAAGAGCTAGTAGATGTTTTATCAATTAGAGATTTGTTGAAAGAATGAAACAGAAACCCAACTACTTCGGCTTACTTTAAAAAATTTTTTCCACATAATGAGAGGTACAGAGATAGGCAGTCCTGGGCTGGTAAAATACCCATAATTCTTCTAGTTTTCTGCTCCACGACCATTAGCATGTGGCTGTCACCCTCTCGGCCACAAGATGCGTACTCCATCTCCTTGCATGGTGGTTCATTCTAGGCAGAATGGAAAAAGGTCCACACCATCAGAGTTTTTTTCATTCACGGCTTTCTGAGATCATCACCCTGTGATGTCTGCTTCTGCTTACATCTCATTAGCTTGGACAATGTCCAGGATGCAAAGGTATCTGGGAAAGCTAGGCACATTGCTTCTCTGAGCACACTGGAGTTCTGTTAGTAATGGGGAAGAGACAACTATACAGAGAATAGACACTGAGCAAGCAACCACCAGTGTGGGTTACAGATGCTAGTTTGTTTTTTTTTTTTTTAGAAAAGCATAGACTAGGGATTGGTCTAAGAGGAAGGAAAAAAGAGAATGCCTGCCTGCATTCCAAATAGTTTTCTTGTTTTCTGCCCAGCCCCTTATCAAGCCTAGCTAACATCCTGCCCATGAACCATAAGTGTCCCTATAGCAAATTACTTTTTTTTGCTTACTTTCTGTCTATAAATTTTAATGGATGTTATATTTTAGAGTGGTTTTAGCTTTAGAAAAAATTGAGCTGAAAGTACAGTGCATTCCCATATAGTCCCCACCCCCAGACATTCATAGCCTTCCTTCCTGCCACCATCCTGCATCAGAGTGCAACATTTGTTACAATTGATGAACCCACATCGACACATCATTACTACTCGAAGTCTACAGTTTGTATTAGAATTCATTCTTGGTGTTGTACACTGTATGAACTTTAAAAAATTTATGATAACAAGTATCCACTATTACAGTGCCATGCAAAATAGTTTCACTGCCCTAAAGATCCTCTGTGTTCCGCCTGTTCATCCCTTCTGCTACTCTAAGTCCTGGCAACCACTGATCTTTTTACTATCTCCATAGTGTTGCCTTTTCTGAGAATGTCATATAGTTGGATTTCATACAGTATGTAGCCTTTTCAGATTGGCTCTTTCACTTGGTAATATTCATTTAAGTTTCCTTCCTGTCTTTTCATATCTTGAAAGCTCATTTCTTTTTGGCATTGAATAATATTTCATAGTTTGGATGTTTATTTATCCATTCACCTACTGAAGGACATCCTGGTTGTTTTTAACTTTGGGCGACGATGAATAAAGCTGCTATAAACATCGTTGTGCAGGTGTTTGTGTGGACGTAAGTTTTCGACTCATTTGGGTAAACACCAAGCAGCGTGATGGCTGGATCAGAGTCTTATTTGTACATACGGAATTTTGAACAGAAGTTTTGCAAGGACCAGGATTCTACGTATGTATGTGCACATTTTCCATATTACAGCCTATGGGCAGGGTATGAACTATCGCACACATTTGCCACAAATAAAACAATCTGATTGGATTTTATCAGCCCCCGGACTAATATCTGATTTAAGTTACATGTTGCATTTTCTTTTCTGCACATTCACTGAACTAAATTCAATTCATTTCAGCAGAAATCTATAAATGCTTGTGTTAAACTGGGATAACCCAATGGAATAATGACTGGGAAAAGTAATTTTCCTTCCAAAAGAAGTGTAAGGGCAGTATGTGCATCTACTTCAAAATAAATGAAAAACTTTTTTAAAAGTTTTAGAATTATGGAAATATGAGGAGAATAGAGTGTCAAATCATATCCACACCTTTTCCCCATGCTTCTGTATCTGGACACCTTCCTTGTGCTTCCTTTCCAAACTTGGTTATTTATGCATGAATTGTCTAATCAAGTAAAGACTCAAGATCTACCCAATGCTTTTTTTAAAAACGGATTCTGCACATTTCCTAGTTTTTGTGTTGACGTGCCAGGTACAAAATCAATGAAAGTCTTAATTAATAAGCCACCGAATATTTATGATATTCCTGGGTTCGAATATGTGCTTAATGAATATTGTTGAGTTGACTCATTCGTTCAACAAGTATTTATTGAGTACCTCTTTCTCTGCCAGTAAAGTCCTAAGTACTTGGAATACAGAGTTCAAGGAGGTAGACAAGGTCCCTATTCCCTTAGAATCCACAAAAAGCAGATGGGAAGGTGGACAGTCCATTAGAAAGATTTCCCCTCACCTCCATCAATAAGGCCGCCCCTGGCAGGCAGTCTGTTTTCAGTTTGCATCCACATACCGACCCAACTCATCCATGAACCAAGCTTGGCTTTTTCTCTCCTCTGTCAGCTGGTCATAAGGAACACACCCCATGTGGCCACAGGTCTAATCTGAGGGAGAGGTGCAATGTCACAGTGACAGGTGTAAGAGAGTCTGGGCTGCCTGCTTGTGCAGCTCGGTTGCACCCTTTGGTCTTGTTTGCTGCTGGTCACAAGAAGGTGGCAGCTAGTCATGAGGAGCAGATGTCTCTGTTAATAATTTTAGTGCTTTTCTAGATATGAGAAGATGCAAGAAATTGGGCTTATAAAATCTTCTCCTGAAAATATCTAATTATGTGAAGGCCTGTTCTGCCATTTTTCTCAGAGCACAGAGTGCCCCATTCCTGATCTCCACCGGGAACTCTTTTCAGGGTGTGTCGAAGGTCGGTGATTGCAGTGGCTAGTGGCTTCATCCTTGTAGAAACGGATGGCAAGTGACAATTTTTAGTTGGCACCTGGTACTCCAAAGGCACCTAGGAAGGGAGGAGTGGATGCCTGGGTCTAAAGTGAGATGGGGAAAGGGTGCAGAGAGAAGTGTTAACAGGGCAAAGGAGATCAATTTTCCTGCTATTTCTCTGTAGAGGTAGATGGCAAGGGACAATTTTTAGTTAACAATAAATATCTGACTTACCAAACTTTCCTTGTATTGAAGACACATATTGTCCCAAGCTTATGGCCAAGGAAATTGACACCCTTGAGAGTCTCTGAGGACTCTGTGGGTTCCGTCTCTGATTGGCTTTGTGTTTCCCAAGATTTGGGAGAAAAATTCCTTGTGCGTCCTTTATTTCTTTCAGTAATCTCCATCTTGTGTTTACTGACAAACAAACAACTTCAGAGTGAGAACTCCTTTTGCACGCCAGGCATTTTCTGTGAGCTAAATGTTTCACATATAGTTACTGTATTTCAAATATATGTAGATGTTAGGAAAAATAAAATGTAAATGTACTTAAAACATGACTTCATTCATAGAACTAGAGTTTTCAAAAGTATGTTTTCCAAATCAATAGATGCATCTCAAATAAAGTTACTATCAATTAAGAATCCATGATAATTTTCGACATTATGACTAGGTTTTCAATCTTTAGAAGATGGAGAGAGTGGGGAACTTATCTCATTTTCTTCGAATGTTGATGTTTTAAAGGGGGAAGACATACATTCATGTTGGTGATAATAAGGTTATGTAACAAACTACCAATTTGTCAAGTGGATAATACAGTTACACACTTATAAATAAGATAGGTACATTGGTTTGAGTTTATGCTGGGAATAAAGGTAATTATTATTATTTTTAAAACCTCAGATAAGAGGCTTAGTTTATCTTTCTGACTCCTGCAGAAAACTCTGTATGTGTGTGCATACCCAGGTGGGTGTGTACACTGATAAATTAGAAATATAGATAAAGCATACTGAAGATATGTTTTCGTAGGAAGAGAAGTCACTGCATGAAAGTATTGTCAGTTTGATATCATTCTCAGTTGTAAACTTCTTTTGGTGGGATGAAAATTGGTCTGTTGTGGAGACTAGAGAAAAGAGTAATACTTCCTCTGTTTTTAATGACAAAACTGAAGTCTTAACTAAGCACAGTGGAGGTGGAGATCATGAACAGATTTTAAAGTCTCTTTTCCTCTAGGCTTTAAAACACATGCATGCTATTGTAAGTTCCCAAGAAGGCAGGTTTTCCTCCAGAACAAAACCAGCCAATTCACTCTATTTTTCCTACCCATAGATTGAACACTGTTTCCTAAGCAGCATTGAATTAATCTTGAAATATCTTCATCACATTTCTACCTGTATCTAGTATAGCCCCTGGTATTAAATAGGGGCTAACATATTTTTAAATAAATAAAAGACTATATTCTCAACTTCCAGATACGTTCTCCTGATTCCCCCCTTTCATGGAGCATCACGTAAATAAATTTTCCAGTTTGCAGGTTAACAAATTATGACACCTTGAATCAATTAATGGGTGACACAGATATAGATAGGAGAATCCTCCAGATTGGTATGAAAAAGATTACTGCTCTAATAAACCAAATAATCAAGAAACAATAAAGTTACTGATTGATTAAATATATGCATCAGCCACCACTTTTACTTCCTTAGTGTTGCCCTCGTATCGTCTGGAGTAATTTCAACAACTGCTTTGGATTCATTTGATCTAAAATTTTTGAGATGGAAATCAAGAAAGAAAAAGGACTCTCTCTCTTTCTACCTCAGCATCTAAAAATGTTGTGATTTGGTATTTCTTTTCATAGCTGCAATGTACATGTATCTCACCATATGTGTCTCTACGCATATTTACTTAGACTTTCAATATTGATAAGCACGTGCTACAAGTAATTTTGGTGTGAACTCTGGAGGCTCAGAGCTTCATAAGACGAACTACTTTTAGAAACCCACTATTACAAGAATGTATACATACACGTACACACGTTTAAAATCATGGTCTCCTTTGAAATATGGTGTAGGCCAGTGATTGCCAACTGGGGGGTGAGGGGCGAGGGGTAAGGGGGTCTCTGCTGTCCAAGGGACATTTGGTAATGTCTGGAGACATTTTTGGCTGTCACAAGCTAGAGGTGGGGGGACAAAGTGCCACTGGTGTCTAGTGGGTCGAGACCAGAGAGGCAGCTTAACATCCTACAGTGCATGGGACAGACCTCACAACAAAGAAATATCCAGCACAAAATGTCAATAGTGCAGAAGTTGAGAAATTCTAGGGTAAGGGAAAAGGTACTGGGTACCTGGATTAGAACTCAGATCTGTTGACTAAGATTTGACCATAGGACAAATTACATCGTTGAGTCCATCTCCTTGTGGAATGCAAGACAAGCCCGTTTTGCCCCAATGGAGAAAATTCTACCTACCTTAAAGAGTTCTTACAAGCATTAAATGAGATACCTGTGGATATCCTAACACTTTTTGGTAACTCCTCTCTCTAACAAGGGCTCCAGCCCTCTGCAAAATTAAGGACTGATCCTTAATTTATTATTATCCTTATTTTCTAATTTTTCCCAGTAATAAAGGCAACATACCTGGCCCCTTTTCTTTAGGATTGCATTACTTCCCAAGGATCTCCTCAGTGCTCCTTATAAATTAGTTTACCTGAAATCTCTAAACTTATCTTAGCCCCAGCAAAGAATGAGTCTTAGACTCAATGTGAAATTCCACTACATATGAACAATTTTTAAGGGTAAAATATATTATATATAAATCATCATTAACTTTTATGTTCAGCTTAAGAAATAATAATAACATAAACACTATATCGCTACCACTTAGCTTAAGAAACGAAACATTACCAGCTTGCTGTATGTTCCAATACAGCTATCTCCTCCACACTAACCACTCATGAACCTTCACCCTCTCCAGGGAATGACAGTCCTGATCTGGTGTTAATCATTTACATGTTTTTAATTTTTTTTTTTCACTAAATTTGTGTGTATTTTTTGATAATATATTGTTTAGTTCTGCTAGTTTTGACTTTTATACAAACAACTTTATATGGCCTACATTTTTCTGTGACTTTTTTTTTTTTTACAACATCATATTTTTGTGATTTCTCCGTGTTGAAAGTTGTAGTTGGCTTTAAGACCACCAGCGGAAGATGAGAACTTTGAATGCATTAATCCTTACTAATGCATTGCTATGCTTTTCCTTTGTTTTCCAATTTAAAGGATATAAAATACTAGTGCATTTGGCTTTACTTTGTACTTGATAGAACTAATGAGATTGATTTCTTTTTATGTATTTATTGTTTGATTGCATTTCCTTATAAGTGAAATGCCTGCTTCTAGTGATCAGCCATTTTTTTCTTACTGATTCATAGGCCTCCTTTCTGTATTCTCTATACTAGTCCTTTTGTTATATGTATTCCAAGTATATTGTTGCCTTCATGGTATTGTTTGTTAAATAGTAAATCGTAAATTTAATGAGACTAAATGTCTTTACGTGGAATTGATTTTTGTAAGTGTGAGCTAGAAATTTAATTTTTTTCCCAATAAATAATTTTCCCCCATACCTTGTTTTAAATAGCCAGCCCTTTACCCGGCAATGTGAGCTTTGTCTCATGTCAAGATGGCATGTATGCCTCGGCCTGTTCTGTGGCTCAGCTTCTGTTTCCTTGGTCATTGTATTAGCTACCTCTGGGCCAAAACTACAATAGTTTCTCATTGTTAGTGTGTGTCATACACCCCTCGTGCCATACATTAGTCTTCTTTGTTCTTCTTCAGGAATGTTTGGTGCTTTTTTTTTTTTTTCTAATGCTTTGCTCTTCCATTCAAATTCAAGAAGCATCTGGTCAATTCTCTCTTTTTATTTAAAAAAAAACCCCAAAACAAAAAAAACTCCAAAACTCTAGCATTTTGACTAAAATGTCATTGAAATTGTACATAATTTGAGAAAATTTGACCTCATGATAGTGAGATTTTGTATTCATGAACATAGCATATACCTCCGTTTATTTAGATTTTTGAAATGTTTTTCAATAAAGTTTATAATATTCCCCAGAAAAGTCTTATATTTATTTTTATAGATTTATTCCTAGACATGTCATTTTTGGAATACCATTACAAAAGATATCACTTTCATTAATTTTTCCAACTGTAACTGATCTAGAGAAATTACTATGTGACATTTTGTATTTTGTGTGTGACAAAAATCAGCTGATGGTGTATAATCTTTTGATTATACAGAAGGTAATCAGCTTTCACCTTGTTATAATGTTATGTATTTAGTATCTACCTTAAAATAATGTAGAGTATTAGATTCTCTTCCATTCCATGGGTGATATGCATTAGACTGATGATCCCACTAATCCTAGGTATCGGAATTTTGGATTTATCCCGCGTTTCACCAGTGTCACCTTCCACGAAGTATTCTCTTTCCATCTTGTGGGGACAACACCCCTACTGAAAACCAAAACTTTATATGGATGTCTTATATGTAGTGACATGTAGGACCTACTAATGATGTATTTAAATAGCTATGGTGAATTCACTGGGTCATGTTTATACTTTTATTATAACCTCCATAACAATTTGTTTAAGTCTCATATAATTACATTTATCATAGCCTCTGCTTAAGAAGGAGTATACTTGAATTTCACAAGAGAGTGTGATTTTTCTGGTTTGACACTTTTATTGTAGGAAATTAGTCCAGACCTAGAGACACATGATCATTTCGGTAAAATGTTAGAACTCTTCCTTAACCTAAAAATTAACTTTTCCTCACATTTTTAAAGACAGGATCTTTAAAAAGTCCAACTAGTAAATTTTCTAAAGAATGTCAGGTGCCCTGTCTTAATTTACCACTTCCACTTTACTTCTTGTCCTTTCAGACATACACTAGCAAAAGGAAATAGATAGCCTAGAACCTTTGTGTTGTCTCAACAAAAACAGTTTGAGAAATAATGTTTGGGGAAAATATTGATGTGAAAAATCAAAAGATATGCCCAGACTAATCTCCTAATTCTTATGGTCAGGAAGCAAACAAACAACAACAACAAAAAATCAAATAACCTGTAACCTATTCTCATCCCAGAGCTGCAGGCATTTGACTTGCATTTGGGTCGAGAAGCCTCTCTTTAGCTAATTCTGTTTTTATTGGCCAGTTCTTCTTTCATTATTTTTATATAAACTGATCAATGTAAGCCCTAGTCTAGACAGCAAAATCAGCAAGAGTCCCTTCTGTGTACCTCTGTCTGACATCCAAGGGGCTGCTACCATGCATCTCTAAAAGATACGTGTTAAAACTTCCTACCACATTTAATAGAAATAGGAGTAAGGATTAATGAAATATTATATAGTTCCTGCTTTTTCATGCCATATTTATTTGCATCTACTATTATTCCTACTTTTTAATTTCTTATTTCATTTTGTGTAGTCTTTATAGTATACTTGTAAACTAGGGGGCTAATGATAGTCACCTAATGACATGTAACACTCTCTAACCCATCAGAGGAAAACAAGTCCATCTGATAATCCTTTTCTCTACCACTTACGTCTTTGTTAATAGTCTTCATGATCTCAGGTAGAGAAGCTCTGATATGTTTCCCTGTTTGCCACCATTCTGTGTTTTATACCCCATTTCATCAGGTGGAGCAGAAGAGAGGGGAAGTGTTATTTATGCTATTTCTCCCAGGCTGGAGGAAATAAACCTGGCAGGAGCAGATGTTAAATTGAAGACTATGAAAAGTTAACACTATCTTCCGTAATTGAAACCTTAGGGAGGAAGGCTTGAGACAATTGTCAGTGGACAGAGAATACCAAAGCAAGAGTATATTCCCTGGGTCATTTCTTGCATAAGAAATAAGAAATCTTCTCATACATGAAAGCAAAGTAACCAATTGATGGGCGGTGGGCATGGACAGGAAGTGATTGGCCCTAATGAATAAAAGACTTCAAAAACAACCCTCCTCAGTTTCAGTTCCACGGAACTCCCATGGCCAGCCTTTCACAATGGATCTTTCCTAGGCATTTCAGGCAGGAGAGCCCACTAACTTTCATATCCTTTATAAAGTGGACTCCCTTCCAGTTTTCCAATTCAAAGAATTTTTGGAATGAATCCTTCCTTCCAATGTTTGCCTACAGGATGAGCACCTAGAGGATACAACCAGACCAGAGCTGCTGAAAATACCGTGGTCTTTCACTTTTTTGGTAATTCTTTTTAGTCTCATTGTCATGCCTTTAGCACCCAGTCCCTCCAGATTATTTTTTATTAAGTCCCTCATGATCATATATGTTGGGTTTGTTTTCTATAACCCTTTCATTTGAACACACAGAGTGTTCATTTTGCATAAATCAAAGTTTTATGTATTTGTTGCCTCTGAGTTTGGGGTATGTAGGTACATATATTCCACTTATCATTTTTTAAGTTAAAAAAACACACCATTTGAAGTTATTAAGACTTAAGGACTGTGAACTTAGCAGTTAGAATTACTGCTTCATCTCTTCTTCATTGTTTTTGTTGTATGATTCAGTTTTCACATCTGTAAAATGAGGATAATTATTATATCTATGTCCCAGTTCTGTTTTGATAATTAAATGTTTTAATGCATGAAAAGCACCTAAACAGTTCCTGGCTCACAGTAAAAGCAAAAAACAATTAGCTATTATTTTAATAATCATTTTACTTGACTTGCATACTGTAGACAAAATATAATAATGATTCTAGTATTTTAATATTCAGGATAGAATGACTATCTGCAAGTCTCTTATCTACACCATATCACACAGAAAATGGGAGCAAGCTCAAAAAAATTTTTTTTTAAACCACGAAGATGTAGTCTTGAAGTGAAAAGAAAGATGCAAGTTCACTTAAAATATGTAGGTGAACAAAACAGCAGAAAGAAGTGCAGAACAAAATCCACAGACAGGATTATTCTCAGCATGCCTCATTTGTGGGTAACATGTTTCAATAAAAAGTATGATGATGCCCAACCACTAAAAAGAGATGATAATTATGTAACCTGATGGAGGTGCTAATTATTGCTACAATGGCATTCACATTACACTATACATACGTATCAAATTAACATGCTGCACATCTTAAATTTACACAATATATCAAATATATGTCAAAATATTTTTTAAGTAGGATGAAGAACACTCTTCAACACAAGTATGTCTGCAAAACCACTGTACAACATTTTCCTGGGAGAGTAATTGTTCCCACCGTCCTTGGTACTGAGGATGAGAATTACATTCAGAAATCTTAAGTCTCAAGTCTTAAGAGAATATGGGAGAGGAAAGGGCAGCAGAAGATGAAACTGTATGTACAGTGAGAGTTGCAGACGAAGACATTGCTATGGAGAGCCCAAGAAGCTGTTTCTTTATCTGTGTTCCTTGCATTTCCCTCAGGTGTGTTTCCCCAGTTACTAAGAAATCTCCTGACCCACCTCCTTCCCACCTACCCTTGTTCTTACTAAGTCCATCTGTTTTGGTAAACCTCAGTTCTTGCCTGTAGTAAAGAACTCTACTTCATTTCTATCTTTCTTGAAACTTCCATTGTTGGCTTCTAGTTTTGTACCATGTCCCTTAGAGGGACATGAGTCCCAGTGTTCTCATGCTTCATGTTGATAAGAGGAAAAAGTTGTGCAGAAATATTCTTAAAGATTTAAGCCCGACCCCCTCATATATATTTCTTCCAGTGGTATCAAAAAATCCTACTGGGACTTACTGCACAAGATCTATTTTTAATTTTAGTCCTATTAATTCAGGACTCAGAGCATTCTCCAGGTTTCAACATCACATTCTCTTTTGTTCTTTCAGTGTCTTGCAGTTCCATTTTTTCTCTCTTCCTCCTTCATTTACCTAGATCTTGCTTTGTTCCTTCCTGAGGAGAAAGCCTTCAACAGAATTAGCGAGGCATCCCCAGCCAGGGGCCACATCTTTCAAAGAGCTTGTTGTAATTTTACCCGGGTTTGTCAGCACCATCCCTCTGCTGGACACCTAATTGTGAATTGCGTTCCCTAACTCTCCTGCTGCCACCAGCCGGAAAGGGGCCGTGGCTCAGGCCAAGGTCCACCTTGGCAGGTGAATGCAGTAGTAGGAATCCACCTATTAACACATATGCAGAGTAGGAAGTGAATTCACTCTGCCAATTTTCCAAGAATTAACTTTTCAGCTTGTTTCTCGTTCTCATCAACTGGTGGATAGGAGTTTTAGCTTTCAGGATCAGAATAGATTTTTCCACGGTGCTCCCTTTTTTTCACTTGTAAAAGAAAGAAAATGCATTTGAGCAAGAAGGACTTGCACCATATATCAGTGCCCCTGAATTGTAAATAGAAAACAGAGAATCAATTGGTCACTGTGGCAGTTACAGGAGCAGGAGAAATTATTTTTGTAGTTCTCACAAAGCTCCTGATTTCTCTGGGGCTGGTTCTTAGAAAAGGTGGTTTTGAGGGATTTTTCATTTTATTTTTTGTTCTCAAGATGGCGCATGCTCTGTGAAGGCCATCTCTACCCACACAACTCAGAAATGTCTGTAATCTTATGTTAGTAGTGTAGTTGCATTATTTATAATTAATAGTTACCTCACTATTTTTTTAAAAACTGGAAAAGTTTAGGGATCTTGGCTAGGCATTCAAAAGCTCTTTAAATTATCCTTCCAGATTTTTCTCCAAACACTCCTCACCTTTAGCAGAACCAGTTGGCTATTTTTCCCCCATCAGCATTTTTTAATGTTACATCCCTATCTTTTGTATTATCTTCCCACCACTGCCAAAATACTGCTCATTATTCAAAACCAAGTTCAAATCTCACATACTCAGCCACCTTTCCTGATCATCTGGATATAATCTCCCCCTTCTACCGCTGGCTGAGAGAACTTCTAGTTCTTAATATTTTCTGGTAGTTCCATATACTACAAAAAAAAAAAAAAAAAGGTGCAAACTTTGGAGTGCCTGTAACATGTAGCTTCTTAGGCCCTATTCCCATGAATTTCTGACTCAGTAAATCTGTGATGGGACCTAGGCACATCTGTTTTAACAGCATACTAAATGCATCTGATACAGATCACCTGTAGACCATATTTTTAGAAGTATCAGCATAATGTTTTATATATTTGTTACTTTTTTTTTTTTTTTTTTGCGGTACGCGGGCCTCTCACTGTTGTGGCCTCTCCCGTTGCGGAGCACAGGCTCCGGACGCTCAGCCTCAGCGGCCACGGCTCACGGGCCCAGCCGCTCTGCGTCATGTGGGATCTTCCCGGACCGGGGCACCAACCCGTATCCCCTGCATCGGCAGGCGGACTCTCAACCACTGTGCCACCAGGGAAGCCCTATTTGTTACTTTTATAAGCATATATGTTTTATTTCCCTGTTCAGTTACATGCTATTAAAGGGCAGGGATTATATTTTATACTGCTATTTATTTTACACAATGTCTTAAGTATTATTTAATATTAATAGCACTAATTTATGTAGCTCTCCATAGACATGTCAAAAGTCCATTTTCTTAGTACTAAGTATAATATTAGGAAAAGGGTTGATCTGTAAAGTTACTCAAAAGGGAAGAATAAAGAAAACAGCAATATTGGGGTTTTTATAATAAGAAGAGGGCAAGAAGAAGGTTCAGACCAATGGTTATAATTAAATATTGATTTACTTGGGGTCAGATACTCTCCTAATCGTTTGGTACACTTCCTTTTAGGGGACATCTAGGATTCTTTATTTTCTGAATGTCATCCCTTGTGGTAAAAGTTAGTACTGAAAACTGAAACCTAAAAATTATAAGGATGCCGTAGGACATCTTGCTGAACGGAAACTAATTTTTCCCGGTGAGAAACTTGGTTTCATTTTTTATTTTATAAATGTTGGCTTAATACCGGTTATGTGTCATGGAAGAGCCCCACCACATTCACTACATCAAATGCTGTGAAAATTATCCAGCTCATATTATACCTCTAAGCACTTCACTAAAATGTAATAATTTCCTGAAACATAAAAGAAACCTTTCACCATCTTTATTTTTTGTCAAGTTAGCGGACGATGTTTGTACTTTAGTGCTCACATTCAAAACCAGAGGCACTGAATTCACTTGATTTCCTCTCAGTGGCTGTGAAGTTGGGAGGCTGGTGACATACCTGCCCCTGGGACCACTGGTTCCAGCTTCCTGGGTATAAACGGAGGCAAACCATCTCTGTGATTCTCAGACAAGGTGAGAATCCAAATCCCTGACTTAAAGAATGAGAACATCCAATTTTTGGAAGGTTCAATAACTATGTTTCCCTGATCTGGAAAGAGTTGTATAGATACTCTATAAAAATAACTGTAAACTCCCTTCCAGAGAAGATGGCTCCATGGCATCCCTGAAGGCAGTAGAGAAGGTTTGTACTTCTCTTGCTGGATCTGGGCTGTTTCTCCCAGTGACTGCCACACGTGAAGTGCTTTCCTGTTTAAACTCATCACAATGCACTCCAGAGATGTGAGCTAGGGGAAGGATTTAGAGATGGGTCCTCGTCCTCTCCACAAATAGCAAATAAACTGCCAACAAGAGGCATTTTACGAACATCATGTCTACTGCCTGGTTCTCTGATGTCCTATTTCTGGAGGTTAGCAGCTCTGACTCGATATTCGTTGAGTTGTGGGTTTTGTTTTTTTTTTAAGTTTGACTCTGGAGTGAAGATGCTTTTTGATGAGAGGTCTGGTTGACTGCTACATCTTCCCAGTTCCTTGTCTCTCACCATGGCTTAGTTCACACACTACATCTTAAAACAGTGGAGGTCTACCTACTACACTTTGGGTCAGATTAGACCTTGCATGCCTTCCTTGGAGAGGGTCTCACTTTGGTTTTGTCATGCTTTTTAGGCTTCACAAGAAAGTTCTAAGCCTCTCGGCCATCTTCCTAGCAGATTGCCTGAGGCCTTACACTTCTGATACCATCTTCAGGTTGAAAGTATGATGATGGAAGTCTTTGTTTTACATAGAAGAGGTTAGATGCCAGGGTTTCTTCTAAGATTGAGGCTCCGTAGAAGCGATTTTCTCTTTCTTTATTCTTATTCCTTCCTTCCTTCATCTCATTTTCTTTTATCTCTTCTTTCCTTTCTCTGTCTCTTTCCTTCTTTCTTACTTTGTTTTCTGAAGTTTAGGACAAAGACTTTTTAATATCTCACTTAAGAAACCAGAGTTATTCCCATAATTCTTCAATTTTCTAAATGCATGTAATTTCCCTTTACCTTCTTATATACCATGACCCTCTTCCCCTACCCCATACATGTCTAGTGCCTATTTTTTTCTCTAAGAATATCTTTTGGTGGTCCTCATTCCTTTATTCTCTTAGCATTGCCCAGTAACCATTCCCCAAAATGATTGTTCTAAGTCAATCATGGTTATAGTATTTTTCTTGCAATGATTGGCTTAGAAATGGACATGTGACCTAATACTGGCTTATGATATTTGAGACGTCCAATGGGGGCTTCTGGAAAAAGACAATTTTGCAGAATTTTTTTTCAGTTAGCTGTCTTATCAAATAATTTCACATTGTTAAAATCTTCATAATTTTCATTCACAAAAATTTTATTTGTACAGGAAGACTAGCTAATTCATTTAATTATTTAAATGATGAACAATAAACTGTACCACTTAACTATTTCTAATTTTTTTTAAAAAATACATACTTTTAGAGATATAGTCACTTCCTTTTTAAAAAATATTATTTAAATTGTATGCTCAGAAGTGGAATTACTAGGTCCAAATTAGAAACTTTTATGTCTCTCGGTTTCCAAGAAGTTTATACTAACTTCACCTGCCATTGCCAGTTTAGAAATTTTCAGTCTCTCCATACCTTGAAAGCACAAGGCATTATCCATTTTTGCTAACTTGTTTGAATTCGCTTTTCTCTGATTCTTGGCAAGTTTGAACACTTTTGCCTTCACGCATTTATTAGTTGTATTTCTTTGTGGACACTTCTCATCTATTTCCTTTCTGTCAATTGTCTATGGGGTCTTATTTTACTTAAAAATAAACATCTGGGAGCTTTTAAATAACATAGTTATTGGCCCTTGTCTTATTTGCTGAAAATATTATTTGCTTTCTTATTTGGGTTACCTTACTTTGACTGCAGAAGTTTGTAACTTTTATGTCATCAAATTTGTTTATTCTTCCTTCATGATTTCTTTTACTGTTTTTCTGTGTTGTGTCCTCTCTCAAATCCTCCAAATCCAGTGAATATTAAATTCCTCATCTGGTTTTCCTAACATTTTGATTTTCATATTTATATTTAATTATTTTATCCATCTGGAATTACTTTTGACCAATATTCAGAGTTACAAGTCTTGATTTATTTTTCTTCCCAAAATGCTAAGCAACCATTCAACTACCATTTACTGAATAATCCTTCTCTTCCCTGCTGCTCTGATAAAATAAATCTTATATATAATAAAGTCAGTTTCAGAGGACCCTCTTCTGCTTCATTTAACTTTGCTTTGTAGTTCACAAGACACTTTAACCTACATTATCTCATTTCATCCTTCTTCCTCCAGTCTGATTGCCTGGGTCCCTCCCCACCGCTCCTCCTGCAATGCTAACATCAAGCAATCTGATTTGTCCCATGTCTGTCTTATAGATGGAAAACAAAACCCTGAAACATGAAGCCACTTATTACCTAGACTTCCCAGCCATTTACTATTAGGCAGAAATGGAAAATTGCAGTTTCCACTCACCCTATGCCCAGGACATCTCATCCCCACACTGGGAAGACATTTGCTACCACCTTGGCTAGTGTTTGTTTTGGCTTCAGGGTCATCCATGAGCCTCCTTTTGGGTTTCCCCAGACGAGGACCTACTTCCTACACACACATTTATTTCTCAGGATTCTTTGGTAACTTCTGCTTCCATAGCAGTGGGGAAACAAGCAGTGGGTGCAGACAGCCGTCTGCCTCTGAGCTTCCCAGCCTGTGTGTACTTGGCACTGACTGAGGACTCTGCTTTCCGTCAGTGCATTTGCGAGGTGACACATATTCTCCGGTGATTAGATTAGCGCTGGCAAAGCCAATATGAAAAACCCACACAGATTACCACTGTCACCCGCAGTAATTACATTTATTCATTTCCATTTAGCCAAGTTTTTACAAGCCGAGCAAAGGGCCAAATAAGCAATAAACACAGAGGCAAGAAATTAAAATGCTGATCTGTTTGCTGTGAAAACAATCAAACTATCATCTTTCTTTAGGCACCTCATTCATCATCAGACGGGGCCACACTGGTGAAGTGGAGGCAGGGAGCCTAATGTTATTACATGTAAATTCACTAACATGAAATTACTGCCCCTGATGTGATTTTACTAATAAATTAGTTCATTTCTACCTTTTCGCTAGAGACTTTAGGGGCCATGGAGAATTGTACATGTGTCTTGTAATCGCGCCTGCTTTATTTCAGGCTGGCTAGCTGTTAAATTTCTATTTCTTTGCACTCCCTCCCAGCTGATTCTTTACTTTTCTTGCTATGCCTTATTGGATCAACATGCCATACAATTTGTTGTCTTCACATGTAGTTTGAAAATAAGCAGCTTAAGGACAGATTCTCTCTTGCGGGTGATGGGCACAGCATCGGGAGCATTATGAATATAATGGCCCTAGCAGCTAGTTGGCAGTTATTATTAATTCATTGTTGGGTGTGGTGGGTTTTTTTTTTTCATTTCTGTATCCATTTTCAATTGGAAAAGAGAATGGAGCCAAACTTTGCCATGTCAAGGAGCTATTGAAGCAAGGAAATCAATCTGCAAGCGGTTCCCTTGACCTGCTAACCCCTCTGCTGTGTCTTCAGAGGAGCAAAGAGCTCACAGTGGAAGGGCAGCCAATGGTTCACAGAAGACAGATGTAGGGTCTCCCTGGACCCGCTCCCTCCTTGGGACTTGCATGGTGCTTCCTTGCTTATTGTTAATGGCCCATGTCTGGATCTAGAATATTTTATTTATGCTTAAAGATTTCATCTGCTCTGCTGTTTAGCCCAACCCCAAATCACAATCCATTTTTGAAAGAGTACAAATGGTTTCTATGAAAATGACTTTGATGCTGCCAATGACAGAGTGGAGATGCTAAGAGAACAGGAGAGGGAGGGAGAGACAAGAGAGACAAGTCTTTGGTGGAGACGCCCCTCCCTTTTCCAATACTTCTCCTTCTGACCCTAAATGGAGATTCTGTATGATATGACTCAATTTTAAGCCTTAGAGAAATACAAAATATGCACAATAGTATATTCCTGCTTTGTACAGTAAAAATGTGTTAAAAAGAGTTTCTTTGAGGCAGTGGTTCAGTGAAAATCTAAGGCATAGTAATGGTAGACATGACTCATGACGCCCACTTCACACTTGAGCATTGAATAGAGTTCCCTCACCCCTTCCATAGAAATAGCATTAATTAAATTTATGTGTTAAGGAAATGTACAGGAAATAACTCCTCCTTGATTTGAATTTAACTTTGCACCATGCAAAGTTATATATGAGGGGAATTGTGTATCTAATTTTTTTCTCTTTTTTTTTTTGGAAAAAAGAAATGAGAATAAGTACCTGTTTCTGGATTTATTAAGTAAGATTGTACTCTGGCTAACTGACTATTCTCATTAATGAGTGAAATATTTGGATTATCAATTTTAAAATAACTCCATTCAATAAATACCTATTGATCAATTACTGTAGACAGAACGCCAAGTTAAATGCTGTCCCCAAAGACAAAAATAAATGTCTAGCTTTTCAGGATTTAAGGTAATTCAGACTCTTCCAGTTTCTGGGGTTGCCACAGAGACCCACGTCTATGGGTACTCCCCTAGAACCTTGTACTTAGCTTTCATAGTTCTTACCACGGAGTTTGCTATTTTCTTTCATTTGTTTGTAATTTTCTTAATATCTAGATTCTTAATTAGATGATTATTCTCCATTACGGCAAGGGCTGTTTCAGGTTTTCTCACCATAGTATCCCCATTGAGATACATACCAAGTATTAAATAAATATCAAATAAACAAATGAAAAATTGAATTATACAGTCCTGTAGAAACAGAGATAGTGTAGAATATTGCTTTAAATCAGCATTGTTGCAAGACAAATCACTGCACAAATATGGTTAAGAATTACATCCTGAGCATCTATTATGTGTTAGCATCTATTATGTCGACCTGCTGAGGATACTGCAGTGAACAAGATGGATAAAAACTTGTACCCTTGCAGAGCTTACATTTTTTTAGTGCGTGAATAGAATAAGGAAGATGTTTCAAATAATGAGCAATATTGTTTGTTATAGTTTTAAATATAAACCTCTCTATTAGATGTTGATCTTATATTTTGGAGCCAATAATTATTTACCATTTCAGCTTTCTTAGTGCAACACTAAGAAATCATGTATAATTAATAATATAGCAACTTAATTATAATAATTTCTTAAAATTAAGTATAAGAAATTACAGCAGTGAAAATACTCTTTATGACACTATAATGGTGGATACGTGTCATCATACAGTGGTCAAAATCCATCGAATATACAACACCAAGAGTAAACAGTGATGTCAATATGGACTTCAGTTCATTAAAAAAAAAAAGATAGGGCTTCCCTGCTGGCGCAGTGGTTGAGAGTCTGCCTGCTGATGCAGGGGACACGGGTTCGTGCCCCGGTCTGGGAAGATCCCACATGCCGCGGAGCGGCTGGGCCCGTGAGCCGTGGCCACTGTGCTTGCGCGTTCGGAGCCTGTGCTCCGCAACGGGAGAGGCCACAACAGTGAGAGGCCCGCCTACCGCAAAAAAAAAAACTTGGATGGAATAGGTGAATGGACGCAGATATAATCACCTGTAGTTTAAGCCTTCTCCAGACAAAATTTCTTTCCGTAAATTGTCTGTCTACATTAAATTTCTAATCATTGAATGTTAATATATCAAAACTATTATATAAATGTAGAAGGCAAACAGTGCTTTAGAACACGTTACTTCCGTGTTATGGTAAAATGAATATAAGATAAAATTTACTATTTTAACCATTTTTAAGTGTATAGTTCAGTGGCATTAAGTACATTAATATTGCTATGCAACCATCACCACTATCTTCAGAACTTTTTCATCATCTCACTCTGAAGCTATATAAATTAAACAGTAGCTGCTCATTCCCCTCTCTGCTCTAGAAAGTATTACTTTTTTTCTTTTTTTTATTGAGTTTATTTTTATATATGGTGTTATGGAGTGTTCTGATTTCATTCTTTTACATGTAGCTGTCCAGTTCTCCCAGCACCACTTATTGAAGAGACTGTCTTCTCCATTGTATATCTTTGCCTCCTTTGCATAGATTAGTTGACCATAGGTTTGTGGGTTTATCTCTGGGCTTTCTATCTTGTTCCATTGATCTATGTTTCTGTTTTTGTGCCAGTACCATATTGTCTTGATTACTGTAGCTTTGTAGTGTAGTCTGAAGTCAGGGAGTCTGATTCCTCCAGCTCCATTTTTTTCCCCTCAATGCTGCTTTGGCTATTCAGGGTCTTTTGTGTCTCCATACAAATTTTAAGATGATTTGTTCTGATTCCGTAAAAAATGCCATTTGATAGGGATTACAAAAATGTAATTTGATAGGGATTGCACTGAATCTGTAGATTGCTTTGGGTAGTATAGTCATTTTCACAATATTGATTCTTCCAATCCAAGAACATGGTATATCTCTCCATCTGTTGGTATCATCTTTAATTTCTTTCATCAGTGTCTTATAGTTTTCTGCATACAGGTCTTTTGTCTCCTTAGGTAGGTTTATTCCTAGGTATTTTATTCTTTTTGTTGCAGTGGTAAATGGGAGTGTTTCCATAATTTCTCTTTCAGATTTTTCATCATTAGTGTATAGGAATGCAAGAGATTTCTGTGCATTAATTTTGTATCCTGAAACTTTACCAAATTCATTGATTAGCTCTAGTAGTTCTCTGGTGGCATTTTTAGGATTCTCTATTTATAGTATCATGTCATCTGCAAACAGTGACAGTTTTACTTCTTCTTTTCCAATGTGTATTCCTTTTATTTCTTTTTCTTCTCTGATTGCCATGGCTAGGACTTCCAAAACTGTGTTGAATAATAGTGGTGAGAGTGGACATCCTTGTCTGGTTCCTGATCTTAGAGGAAATGCTTTCAGTTTTTCACCTTTCAGAATGATGTTTCCTGTGGGTTTGTCATATATGGCCTTTATTATGGTGAGGTAGTTCCCTCTATGCCCACTTTCTGGAGAGTTTTTATCATAAATGGGTGTTGAATTTGTCAGAAGCTTTTTCTGCATCTATTGAGATGATCATATGATTTTTATTCTTAAATTTGTTAATATGGTGTATCCCATTGATTGATTTGCGTATATTGAAGAATCCTTGCATCCCTGGGATAAGTCCCACTTGATCATGGTGTATGATCCTTTTAATGTGTTGTTGGATTCTGTTTGCTAGTATTTTGTTGAGGATTTTTGCATCTATATTCATCAGTGGTATTGGTCGGTAGTTTTCTTTTTTTGTAGTATCTTTGTCTGGTTTTGGTATCAGGGTGATTGTGGCCTCATAGAATGAGTTTGGGAATGTTCCTTCCTCTGCAATTTTTTGGAAGAGTTTGAGAAGGATGGGTGTTAGCTCTTCTCTAAATGTTTGGTAGAATTCACCTGTGAAGCCATCTGTCCTGGACTTTTGTTTGTCGGAAGATTTTTAATCACAGTTTCAATTTCAGTGCTTGTGATTGGTCTGTTCATATTTTCTATTTCTTCCTAGTTCAGACTTGGAAGGTTACACCTTTCTAAGAATTTGTCCATTTGTTCCAGGTTGTCCATTTTATTGGCATAGTTGCTTGTAGTAGTCTCTTAGGATGCTCAGTATTTCTGCGGTGTCTGTTGTAAATTCTCCTTTTTCATTTCTAATTTTATTGATTTGAGTCCTCTCCCTCATTTTCTTGATGAGTCTGGCTAATGGTTTATCAATTTTGTTTCTCTTCCCAATGAACCAGCTTTTAGTTTTATTGATATTTCCTATTGTTTTCTTTATTTTTATTTCATTAATTTCTGCTCTGATCTTTATGATTGCTTTCCTTCTGCTAACTTTGGGTTTTGTTTGTTCTTTTTTCTAGTTCCTTTAGGTGTAAAGTTAGATTGTTTACTTGAGATGTTTCTTGTTTCTTGAGGTAGGCTTGTATAACTATAAACTTCCCTCTTAGAACTACTTTTGCTGCATCCCATAGCTTTTGGATCGTTGTGCTTTCATTGCCATTTGTCTCTAGGTTTTTGTTGTTGTTGTTGTTTTTTTTTTGCAGTACACGGGCCTCTCACTGCTGTGGTCTCTCTCGTTGCGGAGCACAGGCTCTGGACACACAGACTCAGCGGCCATGGCTCACGGGCCCAGCCGCTCCGTGGCATGTGGGATCGTCCCAGACCGGGGCACGAACCCATATCCCCTGCATCGGCAGGCGGACTCTCAACCACTGCACCACCAGGGAAGCCCATGTCCCTAGGTATCTTTGATTTCCTCTTTGATTTCTTCAGTGACCTCTTGGTTGTTTAGTAATGTATTGTTTAGCCTCCATGTGTTTGTGTTTTTTATGTTTTTTCCCCTGTAATTAATTTCTAATCTCATAGCATTGTGGTCAGAAAAGATACTTGATATGATTTCAATTTTCTTAAATTTACTGAGGCTTGATCTGTGACCCAAGATGTGACGTATCCTGGAGAATGTTCCGTGCACACTTGAGAAGAAAGTGTAATCTGCTGTTTTTGGATGGAATGTCCTATAAATATCAATTAAATCTGTCTGGTCTATTGTGTCATTTAAAGCTTCTGTTTCCTTATTTGTTTTCTTTTTGGATGATCTGTCCATTGGTGTAAGTGAGGTGTTAAAAGTCCCCCAGTATTATTGTGTTACTGTTGATTTCCTCTTTTATAGCTGTTAGCAGTTGCCTTATGTATTGAGGTTTCCTATGTGTGTGCATAGATATTTATAATTGTTATATCTTCTTCTTGGATTGATCCCTTGATCATTATGTAGTGTCCTTCCTTGTCTCTTGTAACCTTCTTTAAAGTCAATTTCATCTGATATGAGTATAGCTACTCCAGCTTTCTTCTGATTTCCATTTGCATGGAATATCTTTTTCCATCCCCTCACTTTCAGTCTGTATGTGTCCGTAGGTCTGAAGTCGGTCTCTTGTAGACAGCATATATATGGGTCTTGTTTTTGTATCTATTCAGCGAGCCTGTGTCTTTTGATTGGAGCATTTAATCCATTCACGTTAAGGTAATTATTGATATGTATGTTCCTATGACCATTTTCTTAATTGTTTTGGGTTTGTTTTTGTAGGTCCTTTTCTTCTCTTGTGTTTCCCACTTGGAGAAGTTCCTTTAGCATTTGTTGTAGAGCTGGTTTGGTAATGCTGAATTCTCTTAGCTTTTGCTTGTCTGTAAAGCTTTTGATTTCTCCATCGAATCTGAATGAGATCCTTGCTGGCTAGAGTAATCTTGGTTGTAAGTTCTCCCCTTTCATCACTTTAAGTATATCATGCCACTCCCTTCTGGGTTATAGAGTTTCTGCTGAGAAATCAGCTGTTAACCTTATGGGAGTACCCTTGTATGTTATTTTTCCCTTGCTGCTTTCAATAATTTTTCTTTGTCTTTAATTTTTGCCAATTTGATTACTATGTGTCTCGGCGTGTTTCTCCTTGGGTTTATCCTGTATGGGACTTGCTGCGCTTTCTGGACTTGGGTGGCTATTTCCTTTCCCATGTTAGGGAAGTTTTCAACTATAATCTCTTCAAATATTTTCTCTGTTTCTTTCTCTCTCTCTTCTCCTTCTGGGACCCCTATAATGCGAATGTTGTTGTGTTTAATGTTGTCCCAGAGGTCTCTTCGGCTGTCTTCATTTCTTTTCATTCTTTTTTCTTTGTTCTGTTCCACAGAAGTGAATTCCACCATTCTGTCTTCCAGGTCACTTATCCGTTCTTCTGCCTCAGTTATTCTGCTATTGATTCCTTCTAGTGTATTTTTCATTTCAGTTATTGTATTATTCATCTCTGTTTGTTTGTTCTTTAATTCTTCTAGGTCTTTGTTAAACATTTCTTGCATCTTCTCGGTCTTTGCCTCCATTCTTTTTCCGAGGTCCTGGATCATCTTCACTATCATTATTCTGAATCCTTTTTCTGGAAGGTTGCCTATCTCCCCTTCATTTAGTTGTTTTTCTAGGGTTTTATCTTGTTCCTCCATCTGGTACATAGCCCTCTGCCTCTTCATCTTGTCTACCTTTCTTGAAATTAATCTCTTATTAAGAGAGATGTTTTCACCCTTTATCTTATGTGATTATTGCAAATCATTTTGCTGAATGTGTGCTTTAATTTTCTACATTCTGACGATTCGATTTTGAACTGTGTCTTATCCACCTATAGTGCCTTACTAGTTTTTCTAATGTTATCTTGTACAACTAAGACTTCAAAAAAAAAAACAAGAAAACTGGAAAAGTAACACTGTTGTCCCAAAAGATAGACCCTGCTGCTTGACTCAACCGTTGTCTTGGGCTCACCATTCTCATTGCTTTATTAGTTGAGAACAAGGGAAGGGATGACAAACAATTTTGGTTTTCCTCAAAGAAGAACTGATTGAAAATCTATAGATGGGGAAAAGTGGAATGTGTCATTGGAAGAACCAGCATTTATTCCTCTATGAGCAGTTGAGAAAGATGAGTGACCACCAGAAAGAAATTAGACCCAGAGAACAAAGCAAAAAGACTAAGGTTCTATGCCAGTAAGAAGGCTGAAGTCTCAACCATCAAGAAATCAGTAAGGAAGCCCTGGCCACCAGTAAAAGTAAGGACGGAGACACAGTGTGATGTCCTGAATCAATTCTGATCCACTAAGAGAGACAGCTATGCTATGCAACTCTGAACACCAACAGTTCCACCAGACTGGCTGGTGGTGCTATTTAGGGAAGAAATTAAATGTGTGTGTGTGTGTATATATATATATATATATATATATATATATACACACACACACACACACACACTCTCACACACACATACATATACATACATATATATACACATATATATAAATTAAATGTACGCATATATAAAATTGGACATAGCTACATAAAGTACTATAGTGAAGTTTTCCTAAGTAGAAAGTAGAAAATTGCTCCTGGCCAACAAGGCGCTTTTAATAAGTTGGATGACTTTATCTGGAAATTCCAAGGGTTAGTCAGTTCATCATCTGTGTTCATGAATTCAAGTATTGCTTTTGCTAAGTTATGATTTGTGAGAAAGTGTGGTAGGATCAGATTAAAGACATGAAAAGGTGGAGAGCCATGTGCTGTCTGTGCTTGTGTGCTGGTCCCGTAGATTCTCTCCATGGTCAAGGAACATAGCACAATTCCTCTATCTTTTTGAAATGGGCTTTAAGTATAAGTATACCGAGTCCCACAGTTTTCCTCCTGATCCATGACTTTCTGGGTTAATTGTGAGAATCATTAAATGGATTTGCAAACCCTCCATACGTATAGTAAGCAAAGGTGTGGTCTAATGTTTGTTTAATAATACAGTGTTATGTCTCTCAACTACTGTAATTTCCATGTTCTTATTGATTGTAATTTATAACATCATTAGCTTTCTAAACTGCCATTAACTAATGATGGACTCTGTAGGCTAAACAGCTCTTTGAAATCAGTTACTGACAAGTTAGCCCCAGAAGCATTTATCAAAAGGGTAATGGATCCCTATTGGAGTGACAATAAATTAGGTTATGCTCTTATCGAATTAAACAATGGATGAAGGAAAATTAGCTATCAATAAACATCCATAAAACCTTCTCGATTATTCCCAGTCAATTATATCAATTAGAGATCAAACAGGGAACCCCTGCAGTAAGTTAAATAAGACTAACCAGAGCCCAAAGAGGCCAAATTGTGTTACAAAAATGCAACACCAGGGGCAGCTGCAAAAGAGGTAATTATTACTGCCATTGAGAAAAGGGCTGCTTTATTAGAACATGGGGTATTGCCTGGAGGCTGGCTTCTGGCTAAAGGACAAAGACTCCCTAATAAAGGCAAAAGGAAAGAGAGGAGGAGACAGGGTACTCGGGAGAACAGGAGAAAGAAAGGGAGAGTTGTGTGATGCAGAGTGCATTGTTGGGTAAGAAAGAGGACTGCAGAATTATTTGTATATATGCAGCCTATCCTTTTACTGATACAATTTTTAAAATTTATTTCTTTATTGAAGTACAGTTGATTTACAATGTTGTATTAATTTCTGCTGTACAGCAAATTTAATTAAACCTTTGGCTTGTAAGGATGTTTCCTTAGCTCTCTGCAAAACACCGACTTTTGTGAAGGCCATTATCATCTTGAAAGTCTTAGTTATACATACATATATATGTATATGTATGTGTGTACATGGACAGACACGTCGGTAGATAGATATCCACATTCAGTTTTGTTGGAGAAGGGTCTTAATAAACCTGTGTTGATTTTCATTAAATTTCTTCCTTAAAAGAACTAGAAAGCTTTAAAAAATGGCTTAAAGTATGCTTTCAAGTGATTTGAGATCACTGATGAGATTCAAGGGGAAATAAAAAACAGGTGAGTTTTCCTAATGGTCAGACCTTAATTTCCAAACACCTCTTACACAGGAGACTCTCAGTAAACACCTGTTGTTCAGATTTGTCATAAGGCCTGAATTTTACTTATGGCTAAGAGGAAATCACAAAGGAGAGGAGTTTTGAGAGGTCATCTGAGGCTGTGTGTCCAAAGCTCTTCTGACACATGTGCCTTTCGGTCTTGCTGGTATTTTTCATAAGGGATGTATATCCTTTTGTTCCATGCCTTTGGATTGTGTGGACAATTTATCATGTGTTTCCGACAGATTCCACTTTATTGTTTTCCATGAGAAATTGCTCACCAGGAGCTGCCTCAGATTCTTGGCCTTTGCATGTGTTTCACCCCTCTTGGAGCCCAACTTGATATCCATCTAAGGACCTTAAATTACCTCTTCCCATTTATGATCTTTATAAAGCTCTTCTGGGATTGGCTGATGGTGCACAGACACTAAATAGACCTTAAAGAGGGAAAGGGAATGTTGGTGGGGAGGCAGCGTGTGGTGCTGTGGGCCTTGGAGCTAGGAATGAAGAGCTCAGATTCAGTATCTGCTGCTTGTCTGCTCTGTTTTCAGTTGGTTTGCTTAGATTCTCTCTCTTCATCAGTAACATGGAGATGATACACCCAGCCTTGCAAAGTTGTCCGCAGGTGACATCTGCATCATGCTTACTGGCCATGTCAGCCTTCCCATGAGTTCACTTAATTTTGAGCCTTCAGTCTCCTCATCTGTGAAGTGAAACAATGATCCTCAGAATCTTGCAAGGCTTTTGTGAGGCTCAGAAGTGAGAAACCGTTAGAAAAATACCATGTCAACTATAAAGCACTCAGCAACTGTTAGCTGCTATAAAAATCATAAAACCACAATTGTGACCTCTCTTTTATTCCGGTGTTGATTCTAATGGGATGCTTCTCAGAAAAAAGGCCATTTTACATGGAACCAAGAAAGAATTCACCCTTTTCCTACCCCGATGCTGACCACGGTCTCGCAGTCGCTCACACCACCATTGATCCCCATCAATCTTCTGCTGGTAAGCGTGCATGCTGTAACCTTGACTCTGCATTGACCTCTGAGGCACTGGGGGCTGCTCCCATCCTCTAGGAGTTGTAGGGCTTCTAATTCCTAAGTTCCCATGTTCTCCTGGTGTCCTTCTCAATGCCCCATCCTGACAAGGAAGTCCTCCAACAGCACTGATCTAGCCTTCTTTTCCACTTTGATTTGGGGATGGAAGGATATCAGAATTGCTACAGAGAATCAGAACAGGACTTTATCTGAACGGGGCAAAAAGTCATTCATGAGAGGGCAGTCTTAGCCTTACATAAGAAGATACCTAAAAGGTTCACATCTATAAGGCCGAATATCTTATTCCTTTACTGTTTAAGGAAAGACCAAATTCAGGGGAAATGTCCTTGGCTGCAGAAAATGAACTTGGGAATATCGGCAGCTACCTACGAGTCAGATTCTGCAAAACAAAATACACCTCATTTAGTGTTGATGTCTCAGGAATATATGGGGTTTATTTAGAAAGATCTAAAACATGACTCAATGTGTAACTGCCCTTTGTAGTACGAAGGGAGCTTAAGGGTTTGGGTTTTGTACTGGGGTTAAAAAATCAGGGAACCTAAATCTCAGTGTTGGCGCCACGGCAGAGTCTTTGACAAGTGCTCACTGCTGTGGTCTTTCCCAGGGAAAAGCAAAGGCTTCGTAACTGCAGGTAAGATTTTTATTGTTATTTTGGGGGAGTGACATTTGTCAAGCTTTTACCATGCGGTAAGTACTTTACTTACATATTTTTCTTTTGTAAACCTTCTGCGTCTTTCCTTCTTCCTCTGTATAATCAGTATGTAGTACCCATGTCAAAGTGAGTGAGTGCCAACTTACTAAAGATGACACACAGTTTGTAAGTAGTGGACCTAAAATTTAAACTTAGCTTGTTTCACCAAACACCATACTCTTCCTATCACCCTTTGCTGTCTTCCAGCAAAGTCTGTTGTGAACCCTTTTATTTACTATTATTCTTTCCTTCATGCATTCATTACTTTTACTACAACTTGGTCCAGTCCCTGAAAGGTATTTTATAGATATTCATTCAAAGGAAATGCAAATTATGCTTAAGAAAAGAGGGTAAGGGAATGCAACTCTTCATCCTTCCTGTGTTGTAAAAGTGAGGAAATACACTTCCCTGCAAATAACAGAGCCATTCTTTTCCAACATTTATTCTAAGAATATTTTCTGTCTACAGATGGTATAACACAAGCCCTTCCTACTAGTAAGCATCAAAAGCCTATGTGCAATCTCACAATTGGGGAAATAAATCGTGAAAAGATATGACCCCTCCCTGAAAAAGTAGGTAGTTTAATAGTTGTAGAAGCAGCCTGAAAAATAACTTGACCTCCAGTCTGAGGATATGGTAACCTTGCCGTGATATGAGTATATCTGTTTCTATATAGAGGCCAGGAGCAAGTAGGCACACACACACATATACAGACATCTAAAAATTTTTGTTTTTATAAACAATGATTTATTGAGATTATTTCTACATATGTAGCACTGTTTTCTGCAGCAGATGATTCAAGGCAGGAAGAAAAGATGTGTCTGCGGGGGATTGGTTGGAGGCAAGGGTCATAGATGAAATTCCGGCATGAATTTGAGAAGCAAGGGAGAAAGAATGAACATACATGAAACATGGGTGGGAGTTCTAAAGCATCTTATCAACATACATAGGGTTATAGGACAGTAATGAGGTTTAAATGGGAGCAGATCATTAGAAAAATGACACAAATGAACTTACTTACAAAACAGAAATAGACTCACAGACAGAGAAAACCAACATGGTTACCAACGGGGAGAGGGGGAGGGAGGGATAAATTAGGAGTTTAGGATTAACATATACACACGACCATATATAAAAGAGATAACCAACAAGGGCCTACTGTATAGCACAGGGAGCTCTACTCAATATCTTGTAATAATCTACAAGGGAAAAGAACCTGAAAAAGAATATATACAAAAAACGGAATCACTGTGCTGTACACCTGAAACTAACGCGGCATTGTAAATCAACTAGACTGCAATTAAAAAATTAAAATAAAAGAATAAATAAATGGGAGCAGAGAAAAGGACCTTAATACATAGTGTTCTTCAAGAATGCTTGCAGGGACTTTCCTGGAGGTCCACTGGTTAGGACTCTGCACTTCCATTGCAGGAGGCACAAGTTTGATCCGTAGTTGGGGAGCTAAGATCCTACCTGCTGCGGGATGCGGCCAAAAAAAAAAAAAAAGGCTTGCAGACCAGCTATGATATTGTTTGAAGACCATTTGCCAATGACGCTCCCTTCTTTTTTTTGGCAACACAGCTCCTTTATGCCCTCATCCCATTAGTCTGAGGGGTCACAGGTAGACACCAGCTGCAAGGTTTTCAGCGTCCTTCCCCAAAACCACATTTTCTTGCTACTCCAGTAAGAGGAGAGAAGGGAAGAGTTTACTGATTTCCCATCAGGCCTTCAGACCCAGGGTCCCTCCCGACTGGCTCCATGCAGAACTAAGCATGTTTTCACATGCTCTGCCTGGTGGATGTATGGTCTGAAGGACAGCCTCTAAAATGTACAGAAGAAAAGAAACCTAGTTAACACAAACGCTTCTGAAAGCCTAAATATGTATTTAAAACATCTGTGGTTCCACATTACAAAATGCATATTAATGTTAGCAGTACACAAAATGATACACAATAAAATGCAGGTTTTCATTCAACACGATGCCTGAAATTAGCGAGTTAAATTAGCTACAGTAGTTAAGGTTTGTAAATGAGCTTCACTGAAGCTACACACGATTTCTGAAGGCAGCGTTAGCAGTTGCACAGGCATTTATCACTCGGAAACAGACACACATTGCCACGTTGCTTTTGAAATCATCTGGGCGGTCTTGAATGAACTTGTGGCCGTTTCATTAAAGTCTCGATGGCATAATTTGGTCTGTGATTTCCACTTGTTCAACTGGCCACTTAAAGAAAGTTATCTCTCTGCGTGCTTAAACTCACTGCCTGGTGCCTCCACATTTACGCATCAGATTTCTGTGAACAATTTCTGCCTTTGATCCCCAGGACTTTCTGAAGATTCCTTTAACTCATGTCTCTTGAGCACCTGCTCAGTGCCAGATACTGTTCTCGGTCCTGAGGATAGAGCAGTGAACAAAGCAACCATTCCTGATGGTGTACGCTTCTGTCTTACTTGGGGGATACCAATGCTAAACAAGACAAAGAAGTCAGATGTAGACAATATCAGGTTTATAAGAGCGCCAAGAAGAAAACTATGGCAGAGTTGGAGGAGGGGAAGCCTTCGGGGTTTGGGAAGGGAAAGGAACATTGAAAAATTGGTTGAAGGCCAGGGAAGACCCCCCCCTCGGAATGCGACGCTTAAGTCAAGACCTGAAGGAAGTGAGAGAAGGAGCTATGTAGATATCCGGGGAAACACAAGATTGGAGAAATGGCAAGGGCAAAGGCCCTGAGGCAGGTGCGTTTCTCAAGTGCTTTAGGAACAGCAGGGAAGCCCGAGTGGAGTGAATGACTGGGCGAGTGTAGGAGCTGAGGTCAGAGGGATGACGGGGACAGACCAGCCAGGAACCTGTTAGCTGTGGTAAGGACTTTGGCTTGTTTGTTTGTTTGTTTGCTTTCAGATACTAAAATATTGACTCTAAACTCAAATACCACAGTTATTTTGATACTAAGGTAACAGGCCAGTGTTTAGGATAAAATCAGAGTACCTTGTTTTTCTTATTTAATGTCACGGCTCATGGCGAAACTATTATTCATTGCTTGCATGTTTTTACTCTATTTTTTTTTACTTTTTTTAAAAAAATTGAAGTATAGTTGATTTACAATGTTGTGGGAGTTTCAGGTGTACAGCACAGTGATTCATATATATGTATATATGTATACATATATATATTCTTTTTCAGATTCTTTTCCCTTATAGGCTATTATAAAATATTGAATATAGTTCCCTGTGCTATACAGTAGGTCCTCGTTGATTATCTATTTTATATATAATAGTGTGTACATATTAATCCCAAACTCCTAATTTTCCCACCCCCTTTTCCCCTTTGGTAACTGTAGGATTCTTTTCTATGTCTGTGAATTGGCTCTTATTCTACACGAGATAAGAAGTCACTGGAGAGTTTTGGACAAAGGAGAGATGCTTATGTTAAGAGTGTGTCTTAATCTTTTGAACCAGAGGACAGTCCATACTCATGGTTGGATGACAGAACCAACTGGTTGCTGCTGCGATCAACAAAAGGAAGTGAGGGTCCTAAGTGGGGAGAGAGACAGCCAAACTGAGGGAGAAACTTGCTGAGTTCTGCCTTCAACTCATTCCAAATGTTTTATTGAAATAAAATTTTGTTTCAAAGAATACAGAACTGGAAATGACCCTCCAAGGCTGCGAGTCCTAAAAATAAGTCTTTCTTAGTAAAACCCTTCGTTTTTAGTTCCTACACATGTTCTTTTATATCACTGGCTGCTTTGCACATGGGAACGTATCTCCAGTGCATGACAGTGTTTTAACTATCCAACTTCCTCTTCACCCAGGAGGCATATAGCCTTAAAAAAAAGAGGGGAACACATATTTGTTAATATTCACCTGGTATAAATTGTTTCTGTCTTAGGCAAGTAGCTGCATATCTGTAGGAAAAGACAGTACACTAAAAGCTTGATGCTAAATTCTTCTCTTAAATCATAGACGTATAAATGGTAATATCCACAAGCTGAACCGGGTCCTGAAACTAAAAGAAGCCTAGTGCCATACTGATGGATATTGGATGCCTCCACTCTCAGCACTATTTGATGATGAAGCTGTCTCCAATTTTTGAAGGGAGTGGCTTTCAAAATTGTCTTTTTGTCCCGTAATTGGGAACTTTATTATTTTCCCTGATAAGCAAGATTATTGGTGGTATTTGGGCTTCCTGGTGAGCTTCTGAAGGCTCCTTAACCCAAAGCATAGTTGGATGATAGCAAAGAGGTGATGTCTGGGAACAGCAGGCCAAGCTAAGGGCAGAGAGAGGAGAAGAAAGAGGGAGAGAAAGGGGTTTCTTCCCTCATTGAGTCATGGAGACAGAGCCAGGCAACATCTTGAGTGATGGTTTTCTGGGTACCTGTCCCTAGACACCTCTTTCCCTCTAACCAGTAGTCCCCCTCCCAAGTCTCCACAGGTCTTATGTCCAGTAACACTTCAGCCTGCCTCTCACCAAAGTGAACCACAGGTGCAAACGGCTCCAACACCTCAAATCAAAGTCCACTGGATCCAGGACACCTGGTCCCAGCTACATGTTGGGAGGGAAATTGACCAATGATTTCCTTCCAATGGATGAATGACTAATAAACTGGTCATGTATGAAGTCTAAAAAATAGAATATCTTCTAAGCTAATAAATTTAGAATTAGTACAGTTTCTGTCAGTATGGCAATATGAAGTGAAAGAAAAAAAAACCAAGTTACTAGAGAATAGAAGAAGGGGACCCACTAGGACAGGTGCCGAGGCATCAGATCTGCTCGTTGGCCCTGCTTGTCTAAGTATTTCCTTTTCCTCTAACTTTGAGCCTAAGTCTAGGGTTTAATTTTCCTCGAATATGCAAATGAGGTAGCAGTGTTTGTGGTGACAGATGTGGGTTCTTGATGTGCCTGGGATTGTGGGGGGAAGAGTAATAGTGCCCAGGGAGGTCAAGGTCAAGTTGGTAACTTTTAATTTTGGTGTCAACTCCAGAAGATAAGTACCTCTAAGTCCCCAACAGCCATTTGTGCTCGCTTAGGTTCACTTTACTTTGCTGTTACCTTTTTTCAAACCCAATGAGTACAAGAGTTTTGAGCAAAATAAGTTGTTTTAAAGGTAGCTTACTGTTAGCCTCATAAAAACAAAGCACACAATAACTTCTACGAAGAATATAAAGCATTTCGTGAGTCTTCTGTCATGTCTTGGCGTCTGCAAGCTGGTGGTTTGCTTGGCGCTTTGCTTTTCAAGTAGAATATTGCCTTTCAGCTTAGAAATGAACGGTGAGTCTCAGAAGTGTTAGCGCCATGAAAATAAATAAGAATCATGCCTAAAATAAGAACCTAGAATAGCAGCACTTCAAAAAAATAACAGCTGAGCCAAGACTAGGAGGGTTCGAAAGATAGTCAATTTATATAGCTACACTCAGGGACATAGTTTAAATTCCACAGCCTCCAAGAGTATTTTTGCATAGAAACTTGGCTGGAGTTTCTCCTTCTCTCCCCTTCTCTGCACCCCCTTCCAAGTTCCCACCTCCACCATAAACAAAGAAAGTGTCTCCATCGTGAATCCAAGGGCTGTCCTCCCATCACAGCCCCTGAACAACCACCAGGAATGCCCAGGCAGGGGAAAACCCTGAGCAAGAAGCTTTGTAAATGGGGTAGCAAAGAAAAGCTTGGATATTTTATTGATAACTCCCTCCCTCCAGTTTCCTATGTGCCTTTGCCTAAGTTACGAACAACCAAATTAGTTGATGTTCAGGCCCTCGGAACTTGTGAAATAATCATTCCTCACTAAAGAGCACAGTGGGGGTAATTCTTAGTTTTATTTGTTTTCTTTAACATTCACCGTACCTCTTTTTTTTTTCCCATCCTTAATTCATGCTCCTATGGTTTCCCCCTCCGTGCAACAGCTATATATATTGCTTTGAAAAATCAATAAATCCTTTGCACATAATAATGCTTGCCTACTCTACCTCACAGGGGTGCTGTGATGAGTAATTAATTAATGTGTGTAAAGTGCTGGGAGATCATACGACTCAAGACACCCTATAAGTGTGAGGAATTATTATTAATAAGTGTTATTACCCAAATGCCTCTAGATGTCAGCAAAACATCTTTTTAAAAATATAATTGGCAGCGAGTTTCGAATCGCCCAAGTTCATTCTTTCTCCAGTGTCAGGCAGACACGGGGAGCGTGGCAGCCATGCCTGTGGAGCCTTTTCTTTTGGCTGAAGAAGGTTCCTTTAATCTGAGACTCTGAACTTCGTATGGAAGTAAGCGTTGGAACAAAGCAGCGCTTGACTGCCCGGAGGTCTGAATGTGTGGCAGGCTGGGTCAGTCTCTGGACACTCAGTATGTGAGATCAGTCTTTTCTCCAAAAAGAGCACTTCATCTCCTCATTAATGAAGCAATTGGTGTTGGAAACAAGGGGAGAGGAAGAGGATATAGATCCTTTACGTGCATATTGAAATGTATGCATGTTTTCTCTCTCCTTGTTCAAATATATGCACGAGAAGTCTGTAATAGAGAAACAGGCATGGGCAATTCTAACTACACTGAACCCGTCGCTGGCTGCTGTAGGGGTTTTATTCCCTGGGGGAAAGAGGAAAATGAAAATTATGGGAATTTTCCACAAAATGTGGTGGTGGCACCTCAGACTGACGTTTAACAGAGCGTCAAGTAACCTAAGTGACTTGGTGTTTATCTCAGTAACCAGTTGCTCATGCCTCTGCTTTCTTCTCGTGCATCATTTGGTCCAGGGAGACAGAATTGTGCGATGCAGTACAGGAGAGGGAAGCCGTGGCCAGGGGACACAGTGTGTGAGTGCTAGGTGATGGTGAACTGGGACAGCAGACAGTAAAGCTCCTCTGAGAAAGAGACCTCCACTCAACTTACTGTAGTTCCACTCAACGCCCCTTGATTTTGTAGTGGGGTGTTAAGACCATTTAGCTCAGCGAATACTTCTCAGAGTGGTTAAAATTTTATTTAGAAGTCCCCAGGATTAAAAAAAAAAAAAACAGTTCCTACACGTTATATTTAAGTATAGTAAATTTCAAATTATTTTTCCCATTATCCAACATCACACAGACTTTATTTCTCAAGGGAGTTTCACAAAGATGAGGTGGAACTGTTTATTCTGTTTTGTTTTCTTCGGTGATTAGGGGAGTCCTTTAAAGAACCTGGCTCCCCAGGGCAGTGCAGGCACCAGCCTGTGCCCCGGGCAATATGCCTGTACAGGCACTCGGTCCTCTTGGGCAAGAGCGGAAATGCCCTTGAAAACTCTAGAATAGCCTTCTCCAGGCCGGAGCTTGAGGCTCTGACCGCTGGGATAGGAATAGGGTCTGGGCTTGGCATTGGCAATGAACGTGAGCATTTGCTACACTTGATTGTGCCGCGGTCAGTCTTGTTGCTGACAGATTTGAGCCCCAGAGAGGTGGCCAAGGAGGGGGGGGAGCAGCAAGAGAGAGAGGAAACAAATATAAACATTGTTTAATCAGCATTTTCTCTAGTAAATTTAAAATCGCACCTAGAACATTGGATCGCATAGAACACTTCTTATTTTGGAGTGACAAAGTCAAACTCCACAGGAGCATTTCGGAAGGATTCAGATACGAGGAGAATTTCCTCCAGGTATGAGGCTGGTGGCTGGTCAGTAAGGTTTCGGTGCACATCTGCCATCGGTCCCTCTTCTCTGCTTAACCTGCCAGCCTGTCTCCTCCTGACACGTCTCTTTACCCGCGCGGAGGTGAAGCCAATCTTTCAGTTTCCCAGTTCCCCTCCCGGGATCGTCATAAGGCTTAATTAAATAATGTTCATAAAGCATTCGGCTGTTCAGGTGTCCCTGGATAAAATGCAAAGCACAATATTATTGTGATTATTATTAACTAAGATGATCCTGTCAGAGGCAAGGGATGCTTCCTGTCAGCTTTGGAGAGTTCTACCCTGGCCTTTATCTCTGCAGAGAGGATTTGCCAGTGAGATGGCGGAACTGTAATTCTTGATGTTAGAGGAAACTTAGAAAGGCCAGAAGAATTGACGACCTGGAGTTGTCAGGATGATTTTTGAGAGGAATAAAGAAAGATTTTGCGAACAACCTACGAGGGTCCTTCGTTCTAGTACTTCTCCCCTGAAAATAATCAGGACTTTTTATTAAGGGGGCTGGATTAAGGATCTCTGGAGAATGTAGTAGTGATTGTTAAGAACCAACACGGGGTCACCAAAAACAAGCAGTTTCTTCAGTCTTCAGGTTTTTCCTTTGATAGGATCCTTAGACTAAGAATTAGGGAAATGTGATCAACATAGAAGCGAGACTTTAGTAAAATGTTTGAAAAGCCTCTCAGGAGAGCTTTTCATCGGGCTTTCAGTGGATGAGTTTGAGGACCACTGACTGTTTATGGGTAAATAATCAGCGTGCAAACAGCAGGAGCCATAGGGCAGTGGGTACTGGGTGGGATTAGTGCTGGGTGCTAGGGTTCCCTCCTTGACTGCCCTGTCCAACATTTTAAATTGATGACTTAAAGTGCCGTATCATCTAGAGTGACAGTGAATATATTGAATACTTTTAAATCGATAACTGGGGCTTGATAGACTAAATCTTAGAAGATAAAATTCAGCAGGGACAAATGTAGGCTATACCAATTGCCAAAGCCTGGGCAGAGAGCAATGAGGCTAAGCACAGAATACATGATTTGGGGCACTCACCAAGCTTGGCAGGAGGCCAAGGCAATCAAGAAAGATAGATGCCATTCAGATTCCATCAACCAAGTATGCTGTTGAGTCCTGGGCAAAATAGAAGGGTATTCAACACGCTGGGGCATGGACTGTACGGTCTTCGAGGGCAGAGGCTGTACCTTATTAAGCGTGGTATCGACGAAGCCCCTGACACAGTCACGACTCCATAAGTGTTGAATGAACAAATTTAGGATTTGGAAACATGCCAAGTGAAGCAGGATTGATGAAAGTCATGATGCTTAACTTGGAAAAGAGAAGACTTGGAATAATATGATCACTCTCTCTAAGTATTTGAAGGAGCATTGCCACGTGACAGAGGGACGAGATGGGTCCTAACGGAGCAAGGGATTACCCAGGGGCTGGTGTGTTCAGGCCTTCCCAGTTACACACTTCTGGTGGCAGTGTTCACATAGGAAGCAGCTCAGGAGCCCTGGAGATGTGCAGTATACAGCCTGTACAACTGTACAAAGCAGCTCTGACAGTGTGTAGGCTTGAAAGGAGTGGAGACTTTTTCCCTATATTGAGTGAAAATCAAATCAAGCTTTCCCAAGGGTCTATGAGCTGCCTTCAGAGCTAGAGATATTGCCGGCCTGCTTTTCTAAATCATGGGGTTTGGAAGCATGTTTAAAACAGGAAACTCCTGTTTTAAAATGTGGCAATGAAGTTAGTTTCAACTTCAGTTAAAAAGTAATTATCTTAATGTTTTCCCTTAAAGAAGGAGGAGCTTGAACATTTGCAAATAAGGACAGAATCTGCATGCTGGCTGAGAGATTCTGAGTATGCATGAGACCCAGCCCCTGGAGCTGGCCATCCAGTAGAAAAAAAACATTGTTATTTAAAGAGTTATACATTTTAAAATCATTTTTACTCTTAGACATCAGGATATAATTTATACAAATAATAGACATTAAAAAATACCACTGGTATTTTAATTTTAATACAAATTAGCAAGAAGAACATAAATGATTATCTAATATCTTTAATACTGGTATGCACTATATGCCAAGTGCTGCTCTAATAGCTCTAAAACTTATAATTCACTAAATCCTCCTAGTAATCACAGAGGGTAGGCACTACTGTTATCTCAAATTTACAGATGAGGCTACTGAGGCACAGAGAGGTTAAGTCACTTACTCAAGGTCACACAGCTAGAACGTGGGGAAGGGGAGTTTAAATTCAGGTGCCTGGCCTTAGGGTCCCTCTTTTAACAGCACACTGTGCTGGCTCTCTATAAAAGCTCCCCAGAACCCACATACACTCATCCGATCAGAGTTCTTATATTACTTTATCTCCAGTCCTTCAAAACAAATATTAGAAATGTAGCATGTATTATGGCTGGTTTTGCTGCTCATTTGTTGGGAACAAGGACTACCCATATCTAAGATATATTATTTTCAGAGACACAACGCAAGTAGCAGCCCCAAACCTTTTCTCTTATCTTGTCCTTTATAAACACAACAGAAAAAAAGGTTTTAAAGATAATTACTTTAGCATGAAGTGCAAAATTCCAAACAAAAGGTTATAATAGTATTTGTAAGGGTTTTAATGCTGTAAAACATAGTTAATTTTTAATCCATGGCTTCATACAAAGGCCCCCAAACCAAATTTAATATATTAAAAAAAATTTGTACACAAATAATGTTTTGTCTTACATAAATAAATAGTAAATTAACCTCCTCACACTGGTCAGAATGGCCATTATTAAAAGGTCTACAAATAACAAATGCTGGAGAGGGTGTGGAGAAAAGGGAACCCCCCTACACTGTTGGTGAAAATGTAAATTGATACAGCCATCGTGGAGAAGAGTATGGAGGTTTTTTTAAAAAACTAAAAATAGAACTACCATACGACCCAGCAATCCCACTACTGGGCATATATCCTGAGAAAACTCTAATTCAAAAAGATACATGCACCCCAATGTTCATAGGAGCACTATTTACAATAGCTGGGTCATGGAAGCAACCTAAACGTCCATCTACAGATGAATGGATAAAGAGGATGTGGTATATATACACAGTGGAATACTACTCAGCCATAAAAGAGAATGAAATAATGCCATTTGCAGCAACATGGATGGACCTGGAGATTATCATACTAAGTGAAGTAAGTCAGGCAGAGAAAGACAAATACCATATGATATCACTTATATGCAGAATCTAAAATAAGGCACAAATGAACTTATTTACAAAACAGAAACAGACTCACAGACATATGAAACAAACTTTTGGTTACCAAAGGGGAAAGAGGGTGGAGGAGGGATAAATTAGGAGTTTGGAATTAGCAGATACAAACTACTATATATAAAATAAACAAGGTCCTACCATATAGCACAGGGAACTAGATTCAATACCTTGTAATAAACCATAATGGAAAAGAAAAAAAGAGTAAATGAAACAGTACATACTTATTAAATGGGAATAAGTAAAACTTACTTTTACATGTCATAAATGTTATTAAATACGATATTGGAATGTACTTTATCAGACGATTTTAAGTTATATACAGTCCTTAAATGAAATATATTTTATTTGTAAAATTTTCTTACCCTGTACCAGGCAGCAATGGTGAAATGATTAATAAATGGCTTAGGGGGTTCTCGAGATTATGTTTCTGTGAAAGGGATTCACAGTTTTAAAATGTTGCAAAATCCCATTACGGACTAATCCAGAGACAAGTGATTGAAATCACAGAATGTGGAAGGCCTTTCTCACTGTGGCGTTCTACTGTCTGACAACGCCAGCATTTCACTCTGCTCAGAGGGTGAGTTCAGAATATTTATTGGCACCTGTTAGGTTTATTCAGAAGAGAAAACAGCCAGGACTTAAGGTATTTTCTAAAAGATGGAGCCAAGGTAGCTCATAGTTTATGGTTTCAGGAGGGAGACATATTAAAAGGGCTCCTTCTGTCTATAATACTTCTAGCTATTATACTTATCCAAATCCTACTCATTTCTCATTCCCAGTGATATTATGACCACACTCAGGCCATCTCCAACTACCACAGCCTCCTCGATCTTCTTTAGGGATTAATGCAGGCTCTTTGTCACCTGGTGACTGGCATTGTTATTACAAGAGTCTCCTGCCTTTCTCTTGTAATCTCCTTAAGGACCTTTGCCATCCTCTGTATTATGGTTTAAAATTCAGGTACCTGTCTCCGGGGGCCTTAAAATAAAAAAAAAAAAGTTGTGAAATGTCTCCTTTGGGGTATGGTAGTGTACACCTCAGTCGTGCGCGTGAGTAGGTGCTCAAAGTTGTCTTGGTCTTAATTTGCTGTGAAAACACTAGGTGAGATTCTGTAACCTTACCTTTCCTTACCTTGCTTTTAGTGTCCTTGGCAAAAGACAAACCAACAAAAAACTTAGTGAACATTTGGAGTTTCTTTATTCTGGCTCTCAGCCCTATGGACTAGAAGGGAACAAAAAAGGCAGTTGAGACCCTGAAGGGGACAAGATTGGAAGGTGGTAACCCTTTTCTAATGACCAAGATTCTTTGGGGGTCTCTTCTCAACTTGCAGTGCTAATTTATCACCTGAAGTATCACCAGAGCCATCTGATCTGTTTAATTTTACAAAGTTTTACTTCCTTTCCATCCAGAAATCTCCTCATTCCCAGTTTCATGCCAAGGATGATGCTCTGTGTGTGCATTAAGTAGAAGTGTAATGGAAAGTTAGAAAGTAACTGAGGACCCAAAGCTTTCCTGGGAGAACTTCTAAAAATAGCCCCAAGGATTGAATTTCTGACCTTCATACTCTCACTCTGTTGCAAAAGCCCCGCCCCCGACAAATGTCTTCTTCACTTGAACATATTTCTATTGTGATTTGATTGAAAAATCTTTTCTGAGGATTGAAAAATAGCAGCAGATATCCCCTCCAAGGAGGGGACGTGAGAAGACATGAATAAAGAAACATATAACCAAGCATCTGCAAAAGTGGTCCATAAAGAATGGAGAAGATGCAACTTACTCAGTGTTCTCTCTCCCTCTCTCTCTCTTTCTCTGCCTCTCAACAAAAGCCTAAACGGTTAAAAATGGAGACACCCTATGCCACTTAATAGCATCTCTGTTGATCTGCCTCCAGTAGGTGTATGTCCGGAGAGCAACAGCACCTTTTGTCACCAGCTGTGGCTGGGGAGTGGCTGCCTCAGGGGATCTGAGCCTAAAAAAATCCACCACTGAGAAAAGGCAATAACAGAAGTCTGTTGCTGTCTAACCTGCCATATAAATGAAACAATCAAACAAGACAACAAAGGAAACTCCAGTCACCACCAGAGGCAAAAGCAGTTGGTGTAATATATCCTGGCTTCAGTGACTATTTTTAGTTTCCTCCCATCCCCCCTCCACCAAAAAACAACAACAACAAACAACAACTCTAATTTAGATTAACTGGGGAAAAACATTAAATAATTCAAGAGAGTCAGAGAGAGAGAGGGGAGTAGCAGAAAGACAGAGAAGACACACACCTGAATGAAATGAAAAACACACTGGTGCCTCCAAATGTAGGTGTGAACGTGCTCATAATCAGTGGAGATGGAGATTGTTGAAGAATCAGAGGAGGGATGAATGAACAGTTTCATACTCTGTTATTTTCTTTTAGATCATGAATCCATACTCTAAATACGATCCACTCAGAGAAAGCCCTTTCACAAATGGAGGGAAGAGAAATGATTATTAATCTCAACCATTTTTATCAGCTGACTGTAGCCTTCCTCTGGGCTCACTCCTGCACGCCTTGGACCAGGAGATCCAAGACTATCTCCCAGAACTTCTGTGGGAACAGTGTCTGCAAATGTTACTAAATCACTCCTTAGCAAAGCACATATTTTTTCCAGTTTTATTGAGATAGAATTGACCTATAGCACTGTATAAGTCTCAGGTGTACAGCGTAATGATCTCACTTACGTCCATCATGAAATGATGAGCACAGTAATGAACATCCATCTTCTCATATAGATACAAAATTAAAGACATAGAAAAAAAATTCTTTTCCTCACGATGAGAACTCTTAGATCTACTCTCTTAACTTTCACATATAGCATACAGCAGGGTTAACTATAGTCATCATGTTGTATGTTACATCCTTAGTACTTGTTTATCTTATGATTGAACATTTGTACCTTTTGACTACCTTCATCCAATTTTTCCTCCCCCCACCTCCTGCTTCTGGTAACCACAAATCATATCTTTTTTCTGTGAGTTTTTTGCTGTTGTTTTTAGAGTCCACATGTAAGTAAGATCATACACTATTTCTATTCTTCTGTCTGACTTAATTTCACTTAATATAATGCCCACAAAGTTCATCCATGTTGTGGCAGATTTCAGTATTCCCCCCCCCTTTTTTTTTTTTTTTGTGGTACGCGGGCCTCTCACTGTTGTGGCCTCTCCTGTTGCGGAGCACAGGCTCCGGACGCGCAGCCTCAGTGGCCATGGCGCACGGGCCCAGCCACTCCGTGGCATGTGGGATCTTCCCAGACCGGGACATGAACCCGTGTTCCCTGCATTGGCAGGCGGACTCTCAACCACTGCGCCACCAGGGAAGCCCTCCCCCTTTCTTAATGCTGAACGGTATTCCATTGTATATATTCCATCTCCTTGTAGTTCACATCTTTTTAATCCATTCGTCTATTTCTTTTCTTTTTTTCCTTTAACATCTTTATTGGAGTATAATTGCTTTACAATGTTGTGTTAGTTTCTGCTGTATTGTTTCCATAACTTGGCTATTGTAAATGAACATGGGTGTGCAGATATCTCTTCGACATAATGTTTCCTGTTTCTTTGGATACATTCCCAGAAGCAGAATTGCTGTATCTTAGAGTACGATTTTTAATTTCTCGAGGAAGCTCCATAATGTTTTTCAGAGTGGTTGTACAGTTTATGATCCCACCAACAGGGCACAAGGGTTTCCTTTTCTCCACATTCTCACCAACATTGTGCATCTCTTCTCTTCTTGATAATGGCCATTCTAACACAGGTGAGGTGATATCTCATTGTGGTTTGATTTGCATCCAAGGCACAAGTTTTTAGTAACACTTGATCCAGTACCCTGGTTCCAGTTGGCAAGGCTATTAACTGAATTCTTGGTGGACCTGTGTAGCCCTTTGGACTCAAGAAAGAGTTAAATACTTCAAACACAAATCCACAAAATCTCATATGTAAGATTATTTTAGAGGACTCTGGCAATGATCTTGCTGCTGTAATTAACACCTGGATATAACTGAAGCAGAATGGAGTTTTCTAAGAATCCCCTCATTATGCCTCATTTATTGCAAAATGCAGCCACTTGAGGATTGAGTCCTGACTAGAGCCCACTTACCTTTTCTCCTGGCATAGTGACACTTGTTCCAATAAGAACTTGTAGAATTTTGCTCCATCCAGTCAAATCTTAAACATTTTAAGGTGCTGGGTCCCCTTTCACCAACCTCTCCCAAATGGTTATTAATGGCTTAATTACTGATACTCCTCTGAGAGGTATTTATATTAAGAAATGGATGCATAAGGGTAGAATTCAGACACCAAGGCAGACCAGTCTAAGTAGAATAGAGTACAATGATGGAGTACCATGCTCAACATAGGACAGAATGAGAACACGGAGGGAAGGGACGGGAGCCTCCAAAGTGAGGAGAAAGGTTGGATTGTAAACAGGGAAGGACAACACTTAAAATTCCCTGGGTGGAGAAGTCTCCTGGGACTAGCCTTGCTCATCATTACTGGCACTTTCCTATCAATCCTGTCCAAAGCTATCTGCAAAAATCATGACCCAGGCAGACATCAAACACTCCCTCCCAGGATACTGGACAGAAGAAGATTCTGGGAAGGAGGATGGTGACTTAAAGCAGATGTAGGGAGCTGGGAGCCATGGCTGGAATGAGAGGTGGCCCTGGAGCCATGGCTGGAATAGGGATTCCTGGCCACAGGAAAAGGGCCACGGCAGGATTTTACAGAATTCCTGGTGGTCTCCTATGCGGTCAGGACGTAAGGTCAAGGGTCTGGCTTAGTACTGAAAGCAAAAACTTCCATACAGAGAGGAGAGTGATAGTATTAAACACAGGCATATAGAGCTCTTTCTGGAGATGTTAGGTAAGTACATTTCAATGCATTTCCATAATTTTGTTGTGTTGCGTAAAACCATGTTCTTATCAACGTGGGTTGGTTTATTTAAGGACATGGCACAATGGCTTATTGATGTAATATGTAGAATTAGCCTCCACGCACAGTGTCAATTCTGTCATTGCAGGTGGCCTATCACCTGATGGAAGATTCTACTCTACGTTTGCTCTGATCTATGGCAAATAATCACTTGCTTGCAGTGATACCCTTCAGATGCTTATTTTTCTAGAAACAAATTTATCTTCTCAGGGCTGCCTTTCACTTAAACCTACCTCTTATTCAAAGTCTTTGTATCTCTGGGTCTCTATTTATCTGTCTGTTTCTCTTTCCTTTTCTTCTGTCCACTCTGAAATGCCTCTGAGTTTCTTCCCTGATCATTCATCGCATGTCTCTGTGTTTCCCTTACAGAGGATGTAGATAAAACCCCCAGATGTCAAGCTACCCACACTTAGCAGTGATCATAGCTGATATTTATGGAGATTACAAACATTTATGGACAAGCGGTAATCTAGCTGACGTTTATAGGACATGTTTAGGCTAGCCATATACATTAATTCTTTCACTCGTTATGACAGCCTGATCAGAGTAGTAGGTAGGTTCTATTACAAACTAGGAAGCTGAGTTAAATGTGGTCAGCCCAGCAAGTGGCAACTCTAGGATCTGAACCCCAGCAATCTGCTCTGAGTCCGCACTCTTAACCTTTAGACTACAGTGCTGGCCCCTTTATGAATAGCGTGTGTTCAGAAATCGCCCCTTGGGGAGCAAGACCTTAGGCATAGCTTTAATGCTTTATAGCTCATAATGTTCCTTTACATGTACTATTTCATTTGGCCTCTGCATCCAGGAAAAGGGGTGTTATTAGAGAAATGAAGAGACTTATTTTCAGGATTCTGCAGAACCAAGGCTTGGATTTGGTTCTTCTGATCTGAACTGAGTGCTTTCCCCACTTCCACTGCTCTAACTGCAGAATGGGCATTCTCCTGGCAGGATCCAGATGGCCAGGAGGGCAGAATGTATGAGCTGGGTGGGCATAGAGAAGATGTAGAGAAGGGCATAGAGGGAGAGAGTGGCGAAAGGGGGGATGAGGCTGATATGAGAAGAGGTTTGGTGGAGGCCTGGTTCTGAGCCCAAGAAAGAGCTCTGAGTATAGAAATTCTTTTTTTTTTTTTTAGTGACCCTTCTCTCATAAAGCATCCTTGTAGTCAAGGATATAGACCAGACCAGGGCTTTTCAAATGTTAAGATGCACAGGAATCACCTGATCATTTTATTAGAATATAGACTCTGACCTAGAGGGCTGGGGTAGAGCCTGAGATTCTGCATTTCTAACCAACTCCCCAGGGCTGCTGTACTCTGAGTGACAGCTTCTCCTGCCCAGGTTCTCAACATTCCATGAACTTTTTTGAATCCCCACTGCTCTAGCATCTCCTTTAGTTCACAGAGCCCACCTGCCCATCTCCCTCTGACAGAAATTTGCTAGGCCGAGGGCCTTGATTCTGAAAGCCCAGTTACGGAAACAAACTACCACTTTTACAAAGGAAGCATTTCCTTCACGTGGCCACTACTCTCAGACACCTCGAGGGAGAACTGAGATCCTTCTATGAGTTAATGAGGCAAGGGCACTTCCTGACAAGACAACCCCCAGCCCCCCTCAAAGTAAAAAGAAGTTTCCAGAAGTTTTCTTTTTACATGCCTCAGGATACCACCTGCCTGGAGTGACCTACATTTTGGGAGCAAGGTTAGTCAGGAATGGACCCCCACACACCCCCCCCAGTGCAAGCCCTTCCTCTCCACTGGGAGCGCCCAGAGCTTCACTCACAGATCATGCAGGCTGAGCGGCTCTCCTAGGGTGCTCTCCCCACTTGGACACAAGTCCTTTGAAATGACATTAGCGCTGGCTAATAGTCTGTAAATGTGTCAGATGATGCCCCCTAGTGCCACGGGTGCCATTTTCCCCTGTGAAGTCACACTGGCTGCACCACAGCAAGCCAGGATATAATTAGTGCTAATGTGGTTCTTCGCTGAATGACTGCTGCACAGCAATCGTGGTCTCCACTCTGTGCTGATTTGGGAGATGTTTGTTTGTTTTTTAACACGTTGAAGAGCTGGAGCAAGAATATTAGGACGGAGGCACTGCACGGTCGCCTCTTTTCTGGCTGATGTCTCGGAGGCGCTGGATCAGTGTATGCGAATGGAATGTGTGCAATTGGCTATTTTTATTTTGCTTTCATTTTGACTTTTATGGCTCCATATAGGTTTAGAAAGAATCCCAGAAGGACAGGTAGTCTACGTCCTTCATTCTGCCCCCCTGGGCAAGCTAACACCAGAAATTTTCCAGCTAGACCAGTACCCCTTGGCTTTGTAAACTAGTTCAAAAAGCCTTCCAGGCAATTAATATGCTTACCAACAGTAGACTCTAACAGTGCACCTAATAGGATCTTTAGCTTAAAGTACGATTCTAAGACCCATGTCACATCTTTTTTAAAAAAATAACAGTTATATGGTTCTACTGCCTGGTTTCTTTAAGACTGGACTGGTTTCTTTCAGATTCAGATGTTCTAGCTTCAAAATAATTTTGTGGATATTCTAACTTATATATAAAGAGTTCTTATGTAGCCCAATGAGTTACAACCCCCTCAATAAGGAAGCTGATCTAAAAGTACAACCTGCCTTTTTGCTGAGACCTGGTTAGCCCATTTCTTCTGGTTAAGGTCCCAGGAGAAAGAGAGAACATCCAGGCCCATCTGATTGCTTCTATCTAGTGGTAGGGTTACCTGGTAATGAGCCCTACCTGGGCCTTCCACACGTTAGCATGTGATGGTTTGCTTGTGGAAATTTCCTGGAACTCTATGTCTACATGTTCAAAGACTTACAAAGGGAAATTTTCCAGATACTTTGCTTCATTTGGTGGGGTGCCAGTCTATGGGGATCACTGATGAGGTGTTGGGACAAGGAATAGTGACTTTATTTGGAAAGCCAGCAGACTGAGAAAATGGTGGACTAGTGTCTCAAAGAACCATCCTACCTGAGTTAAAATTCAGGCTTCTTTTATACCAAAAGGGGAAGGGGTGTGGCTGGTAGCTGCAAACTTCTTGGTGCTGGAATCCTTTGTTCTTGCAGCTGTGCACATAGGTCTGGTCACAATGTTCCTATAAACCTCCAACAAGACAACGGTTATTTTCTGTCCTGCAACTTTTTAATGGAAAAGTGTTATACCCTTAAAGGTCAGAGCCTTAAGAATGGGCTATCCTGTACTTCAGGCTATAGGCAACATTCTTTTACTAAAGGTGCAGAGCCAGCATGACTAAGCACAGGCTGCAGAGCACAAGGGTTAGAGCTAAAGGGATAGATCCACTATGGAGTCGGGTTTGTTCTTCTCTGTTACAAATGTGATAGGTGGTTCCGATACTGGGGAAAGGCTGTATTGCGAAGGTATTGTATTGTGAAGGGCCTTTACAAACTGCATGATGAGTGCATATACAAGCTGGTTGATACTGAGTCATTCCCATCCTCTTGGCCTTCCCCTATGTCCACCCTCTTCCTCTCTTGCTAGGGCTGCCTGGCATCTTCACCAGGATCCTTTCTATTTCTTCCTCAAAGCTCAGCTAAGGAACGCTTCCCTGCAATTCCCCATGACCACCCAGTGTACAGGGTGACCCTCCAAGGCGTTTCCCTATACGTAACCTCTCAAATAAGCACTTAGGGCACAGTCTCCTAACTATGTGTTTGCCTTTTACCCCACTGGACTTGGAGCGTCTGAGAAATTAGAAGTGTGCCTTTTATCTCCGCATCTCCAGTGTCTAGCCTGGCCTGAAGTTGTTTGATATGTTTGTTGAGTTCAAGTGCTCTCCCTTGAACTGAACTTGCCCTCCCTTGACTCCCCAGGTGGCTCCAGGTCCTTCATCTGGGCTCACGTTATTAAGACATCCTCACTGGGTCTAAGTGCATTGTCTATGGGTCTCCAACCCAGGGCTGTCCAGGAAGGAGAGGGGGTCAGGAGCTGGTGGAGCCTCAAGTATTAGATCTGTTTTATCCATACAAAGCAATCTTTTTTGTTTAATTTTGTTTGGCTTGTTTTTGAGTGATATAGGCTGGATCTTCCACCCAAAGCAATATATCACCAGAGCATCCAGGGAGGCCCTGGGCCAATTAGAACCCTGGAACTTGTTTATCAGTCAGTCAACAACCGTTAGTGGAACCCACTGGGTGGCAGGGCTCTGTGCGCAGCATGCAGCAGCAGTTATATTGGAGTTAGGCTGAATTAGTTTCATTTTCACAAACATATAAAGTCCCTAAGAATCCTCACAAACTGTTAATTCGACTCTTGTTTTACGAGTGGACTCATGGGGCAAACAGATGTAAACTACACCGGACTCTAAAGGAAAAAAATAATAACAAAGTGATTGTGAATTTAGCACAAACCCTTCTGCAGAGGGTGCCTGGGGTGCTCTCATAAACCCACTCTCAGAAGGTGGCCTTCAAACACTGCCACCTGTCAAGCATTAACCAGGCTAGTTTAAAAACAGAGATCTCGGTTACAATTTTAACTAGGGTAATATTGGGGATTCCCAGCTGCCCAGTGCTATAAAAAGAACCTAGAATCCCAGAAGAACAATAGCAAACTTTGGAATAAAATCTTGCCTCCTCTACTGGTCCAGGGTACAACTTGGGGGCTGTTTGTAGGCACCCTATATTATATACACACACATATACAATTGCAGCTTCAGAGCCGAGCCCTTGTGTTCAGATGTTGACTTGTATTTTTCCACCTATTTCTAACTAGTCACTCACTATAAAGAAGGAGGAGATAAAATATCATTCTATAGAAGGTGTTGTGTCCACCAGCCTGATAATTCAAAACCTTTCTCCAGAGTTGCTGGCTTTTGGTTTCTTGCTTAGATGATCTTTTCTCTTAGAACTTTGACAAAACCATTATGTGGAATATAGCCTGTTTCCTCCCCATCTGTATCCACCCCTGACTTGGGGAGTCTTGGGATGAAGAATTTGCGGTATTGTGGACTCATGCACATCCATGCCACACCTCTTCTTTTCCTCCCTCCGATCTGCCATCAGTTCCTCAGGCTGCCATGGGTGGAAAGTTCCAAGAGGACACGCGGAGTTCCAGATGCTGTACCCAATGCTAGTATGAGGCTTTGGAAAACCATTTGCCAAGTGATATAAATGAGATCCCACTCATCGCTGTGAAAATCAACAAAATATTATTATTGGAAATAAGGTGTACAATGTTGATGCCTGACTGGCGAGACAGGCTTCAGAGAAAGTGTCTGGAAAGTTTAATTCTGTTCAATATGTATTGGACACCTGGGTATACAAAGATGGAGAGGACGCAGGCCCTGCCCCTGGGAAGTTAATGCCTGCTGTAGTATAGACAAACATCACTGGCCTGGCAAACATTGACTTTGAGGGTTCTGATCTCTGTTCTGATACTGGTATTCTTCATGACCCTTAGTTTCTCCTGAAACACATGTAGTTGTTTGTCAAAGACAAACTAAAGAAACTCACTGTTCCACCTTGGGCACAACTAGATACATTTCTTAGAAGTCTCTCAACTCCCGGGGATGGTGGCTTCAGTAAAAATTGCCAGACTCACCTCTCTCTCCCTGGGTAACCACTCATTCTTGCAGCTCTGCCTGGGATGGAGTCTCAGGCGGCAGCCAGGGTTTGGGGTGAGCAAGCGTAGCGGAGGGGAGGCAACCTCAGGGACTTCACAGAGGGTGAGCCCCTTGGAGCCAGTGGAAGCTAAAAGTCCTTGAAGGAGACTTCTGATACTAAGGGTGAGATATCTATATACCTTCCAGAAACAGTGGGCTGGTGGTTTCTCTCTATCAGATCCAGTGGTAACCAGAGAGAGAACTACAAAGGCTCCATTTTTATCCTTGGGCTGGCATGTCCTGGAGAATGTGTGTTACATTCAGTGAGAGTCAGTGAGTAAACCTCCAAAGTCCCTTGCAGGTTTAGACACCCAATTCTTTTTCTAAACGTAATGATGACTCTCTCCTCCTTTGCTTCTCACTCCTCTCACACCAGCATCTGTCTATCTATCTATCATCTTCTATCATCTATCTATCTATCTATCATCTATCTATCTGTCATCTTCTATCATCTATCTATCTATCATCTATCATCTTCTATCATCTATCTATCATCTATCTATCCATCTATCATCTTCTATCTATCATCTATCTATCATCTTCTATCATCTATCTATCTATTATCTATCCATCTATCATCTATCTATCCATATATTATCTATATCTATCTATCTATCTATCTATCTATCTATCTATCTATCTATCTATCTATCTATCTACCTATCTATCTTCCAGACACCCCTTATCTCTTGAGTTCTGACTGGGAAGAGAATTCAGACTTTATGCAATGCTAACTCCTAGTAAATGCCCTCTGTGTAGAGGGACTTAAAACATGACGGCTCATTCTCTTAAAGACTCTCTCTAATGGTCCCAGATTTTGTGGCCTAGGGTTCAAGGTTACTACTTCCTCAGTGGCTCTTCCTAACCAGTATTACAAACAATCTATCCTCGGAATTACTAGAATGGATGGGAGACTCTGGTTTTCGACATGAGCAGGAACTTCTGTAGCCAGCCCTCTCACACTCCCTGAGCTGCGTGACTGGTACCTGCCTTCTTAATTTTTGAGTTTTCACTTCCTTATCTGTAAATAATAGGTAATAATGGAGAAATAATATCAATCTCACAATATGGAAGTGAGGATCAACTCGATGTGAAGGACCTACCGCCATGCCTAAGCCCTGGTAGTTTGCCTATAGCTGTAAGGCTGCTTCCCTCTCTTAAAATGCGAGTTAAAATGTATACTGGAGATTTAGTAACTTCCGCAAAACAACAGCTTATTAGGTTTTCCCTCCCTGACAGTTCCGCAGATCGGAGCTCTCCAGATCTCGAGTCTGCTGTCACAGCTCCATGCACGTGGAGTACTCTCAGGACTTATTCTGTGAATGAGTAGGTGAATAAAATATAAAACATGTTGCAATATTAAAAACTGCAAGTTAGAGACAGAGTAAAACCAGCAGATCATAACATGCACTTGCTTTACTCTTAGACTGTTTTTTTTAACTTTTAAGAAGTTCCAAGAACCCCCAAACTCTCCCCCCGAAACTCCACAACCTAAGAGTGAGCTCTCTTGCTGAGGACCTCGTATCTCACCACAATAAACCATGAGATGCTGGGAGGGCAGGGGGCTCTGAGTGTCACTTGGGATGGGCGAGTGTCGGGGCTTCTGGGATGCTAGGTGAACATTTAGGGCACGGGAATGGTGATGCTCTTGTCGCCCGTATCACCTGAGAAAACCGTTCAGCTTCTACAAGGACCTGGCTCACTCCCAGAGAAGAGCTTATGAGGCCAGCTAACCTGATTCCCTATGTCATTATCCTCCCGGGGGAGGGACTGCTTCTTTCTGGGGCCACTTTTCAGATCAGGATACTGAGACCCTGGGTAGTCGTATGGTATCCAGAGTTAGTGATGACATGGCCAACGGGCTCTGCAGAAGGGTATGGGCTCCATAAACATTTCCCAGAGTGTACGGTGATTTCTGTTCAAGCATGTACTATGGGCCACCATGGTGAGTATTTAATGCACAAGCAGCAATGAGGAAATATTAACTAGAGGCCATTAGCATGGTAGTTAAGAATGTGATCATGGAATCAGGCGTTTTGAGTCTGTAGCCAAGCCTGTCATATACTAGCTGTGTAACTTTGCATGATACTAAAACTCCTTATGCCTCTGTTTCTTTGGTTGTAAATCTGTGTGGTGAGAGTACTAACCTCATATAGTTGCTGTGACAACTACATAGGATAAAGCATCAGGAGAAGGTAGCCTGTAAAGATCATCTCTTACCACGTACACGAAAGTGTGTTCTTTCCCATTTGCCACTAGATCCATAGAATAGTCATCTGTGTCACAGAAAAACATTTCAAGACTCAAAACAAATTTGAGAAGCAGTATCTTAAATAAATATCAGTAAACCACAGATGAAATAAATGTTAGTAGTTCTACACCTGCACGTTTCAGGTACAGTTTCTAAACTCTGATAATTACACTTGTCAGAACAGATTCCCAAGTAGGTGCTCAGCTGATATCGTTACCATGCTGATAACCACAGAGCTTCGTGAAGAGGCACCCCATTACTGGAATGGGGGAAGTGGCTCTAGGCAATTGCATCATCCTCTTAAAAAGGGACCCCCAAATTGCCTTGTGCCAGATGGAAACCGCTTTTAGTGAACAGCTGGGTCAGAAAGTGGGAGAAAGAGAGGGGGTCATCAAATTCTAGTATCCTCAACTGTCCCTGACTCTTTAGCGCAAGTCAGTGTCCTGACCTCCAGGTATTCCTGTGACTCCCTCTGGGACTCTCCTTGCTAATAAATACCATTTCACTACTAAGTCTGAAACGTATATAGCCCACCATCTCACAGGTGGTGAATATCACCTTTATCAACAGCAGTGACAGTTTTCATTTTCTCTGTACTTTTCCATACAGTATAGGTCTAATGAAGACATTCCTTAATTTTAAAGGCTATCCCTAGAGAGCCGGAACAATCAATTAAAGAACTGCTCAAGTATTCTATAAAAATATTAGATTGGTTGTGAAAATTATTATACTTGAATAATCCTGAAAATTCCATTAGGTGGAAAACTTAAACCTGCAAGTATCTCTTCGTTCAAAAGGAACCTAGTGATTGCTTGTAAGATCATAATATCCATATAATCCTCATATCTTCATGGTTGAATCCAGGCTAATATTAAGTCCTATGACTTTATGAAATAAAATGCAAGGCACCACTGTCACTGATTTGCTGGGTATCTGTACCCTTACTTTGATAGAACAACTAAGTCTATGTGATAGTTCCCTTTTGGAGCACATTTTCAAACCTGTCTATCTCATAGTGTTACTCTGAGAATCAAATAAAATAATTGATAGGAAGGAAGATGTTTCCCCCTAAAACGACAGACTCTTCGTTTGTAAAGTCAGTCTCCTACCCCCTGTGATTTTAGGGACATCAGGGAGAACAGTTCCACTCCGCCTCTCTCCCTCAAAATAATCCTCCCAATCCAAAACCTAATTGAGCCCATTGCCTTTATATTTTGAACCTGATATTTAGCATGAGGAGCAGGTGCCTTCTCCTGCATTGGGCGACTGCAGACTTACAGCAGGTCTTAGGATACCTGGACACAGGTCTGGTATTTGGATGGAGTGTGTAGTGATGGTTAGAAATGAGGTTAGAGTGGACGTGTGGAGGGGGCATTGATAGCTGAAGGGACTATTGAAATAGGAAAGCATTAGTCAGGACTAGTCGGTTTTTATTGATCGATTGATGATTTAGCACGGGCACTTCAGTAGCTGCAGCACGAGGGCTCAGAAATCGTGGCTCATTAGCTCTAGAGCACAGGCTCAGTAGTTGTGGCACACGGGCTTAGTTGCTCTGCGGCATGTGGGATCTTCCCAGACCAGGGCTCAAACCTGCGTCCGCTGCATTGGTAGGCGGACTGCACCACCAGGGAAATCCACTGCACCACCAGGGAAATCCCAGGACTAGTCGGTTTTTAAGTAAGAAACTCTCACCCTCCTTAAACAAAAAACTCTTGGACTTTATACGCTGGTGGAAGTCTCTTGGTGCTGGGTTCTGTGCTAATACTTCAGTCACTTAAGCTTTCTTTAACTATTTGAATCCAGAATTTATTTCATTTATTGAATTTTATTTTTTTAGTTCAATGACTATACTTTTAACTTGCAAAATTTCCAGTTGGTCCCTTTCATATTTGTTTTCAGTTAATTTGTACCTATTTTTGATAGGTAGGTTTTGATAGGTTTCTTGTGTTTTTAAACGGAAGTTATACTTTCACTTGTCTCTTTGAAAATCCCAAGAATAAGCAAACCCATAGAGACAGAAAATAGGTTAGTGGTTGCAGGGCTGGAAGGAGCGGGGAATGGGAGTGACTGCTGATGATATAGAATTTCTTTTTTTTGGTGACTAAAGTGTTCTGGGTTTAGATAGTGGGGATGATTGTACAACTCTGTGAATATATTAAAATTTACTGATTAGTACACTTAAAAAAAAAGAAAATCCCAAACATATATATATATATATATATTTTTTGAAGGCTTTGTCATCTGTCTGGGTTTAATTTACTGTTTATTAGTACTTAAGTTTTCATCTAAATGATGAAACTTTGGAACTTTGGTTTTCAGGCTTATTTTGAGGGAGTGGGTCTTCTGTTGTTTTCTCACTTTTCCCTCTATATTTATTTCTTCTGCTAGCATTTTTTCCCGGGAACTTCCTCTATATAAATTAGATCTTAAAAATATGTTTAAGAACTCCCATGCTATGCTCTTAGTTTTCTCCCTCATCAATTATTACCTGGATTGTTGCCTCAGTCGGTGTAACATCCCAAAGGTTTCCTCGCCTCCAATTTTATCCTTAATTCACCAGCATCTCTTCCTCCAAGTCTGACTCATTCTGGTGTTCGTCACACTTCTATCAATGTGACGTTTCTTTAAAGAAAAAGCGAATGTGATCACAACACTCAACCTCCTTAATATCCTTCAGTAGCTCCTCACTGCTTTTTATTTCTAGGATAATATTTTTGTAGGACTTTCAAAGTATTTCATAGTGGGCTTCCTGCCACCTTTACCAGCTTCATCATTCACTGTCTTCCTCCTTAATACCATAACGGCCATACCTAACTTCTTGAAATACCTTGAACGTGCTGTGTTTTCTCACAATCTCTATGTATTTTCTTACTCAAACCCTTGTTCCTGCACCTCCCCTTGCTCCATTCACAGTCCCTGTGCAGTTGACGCCTACTCGAAATACTACTCAGGTATGATCTCTTCCAGGAAACTTTATAAATTTATCCTCCCAGCTATCTCCTGACCCTTAGAATTGCCATTCATAGAAAATTATGCCCATGATCGTGCATATCCCCACCATCATGTTTATTTGCTTGCTGTCTTTGCTGTTATCCTGTGAGTTTCTTGAGGTCAGAAGCTATTTCGTTCTTTTATCTTTTTAACCTCTGTATTCCCAGCACCTAGCATAGCACCTACCCTAGAGCAAATACTCAATATTTGCTGAATTATTACGTGAATGAATAAATTGAAGCCAGAGCCATGTTAGGTAACTGGTATATGTTACATTAAGGATGGAAAGCAAGGGGGAACCGGTTGGCATCTGAGAAAGAATCCTGGAGCTTATTCACAGACAGGCCTCTTTAGAGTTCCCAGACACTGACATTATAGACAAGGGGCTTACTTATCAGTAAGGATGACTCAGTTTATCACATGGAGCCCCAGATATCTCCTGACAGATACTATGTGCCAGGTTCCATAGTAAATGTTGGGACACAGACATTGATGAGATAAGACCTCTCCCAGAAGGAACTCACAGGCTAAAGGTAGATATAGATGAGTTAAAATGGTAATGCCAACGGTGGGATGAATTGGGAGATTGGGATTGACATAGATACACTAATATGTATAAAATAGATAACTAATAAGAACCTGCTGTATAAAAAATAAATAAAATTCAAAAATTCAAAAAAAAATGGTAATGCCAATATAACATGGTAACTGCTAAATTCGAGGAATGAATGGAGTGCAGAGAGAATACAGAGGGGAAAATGAATGACTGCTTATGAGAATCAGAAAAGGCTTCATGGAGGAGGTGACATTTCATCAGAGTTTTCAAGGATGAGCAGGAATTTGGGCAGAGAAGTAGATGAAGACGTTGTGGATGAAGAAGGTGTAGAGCACAATGTATAAGAGCTCAATGTGCAGAATTGTATAGTTTAGGCCATAAACGGACGGGAAATTTTTAAGTTATGAAGTACAGGTGATACACCACAAAATCCCAGGTTTAGTTTTTGAAAAAGTGGGTGCAATTCATGGCTTTCTCCTTGACCAAGTGTGTTACCCTGTGATGGTTCTGGTGAGTGTGATGTCAGCTTGGGCAAGTCTCTTTATATTTCTGAGCTCTAGTTTCTTCATCTGCAAAACAAGAACAACTACAAACTACCCTCTGGAGTGATGGGAAGCATCACGTTAGTTAATGGTTATAATAACTTTTTATAAACTATGAAGTTTTTATTTATTTTGATTAGGATAACAAATATTTAAGGTTAACTAAATAGTGAGGTCTTTATCTTTAGCCAGGATGCCCAATGATTAAATATGCTATATACATTTTAATGTGTTGCAACTTAAACCAAAATAGTCAAAAAGCAAAATCTCTTAGACCCGTTCGCTTCTCCCTGAGAGCTGGGCAGTCATCTATCTTTTTATATGTTCCAACCTTCAACAGAATTGGCGGTGCCTTAAGGTCTAAGTCAGGTGCTTCTGAGTACAAAAGTCTCAACAGTTCTAAAACAGGATGAAATTTCCACTTTACAAGTGCCATTGCCACAAGGGGGTAGGGGTGCTCTGCGTAAGTTTTTGCCTGTGCTCTTCCTAACCAAATCTTTTGACAAAAAATTAAGATTAAAAAACCATTGAGTTTTAATAGACATCTTCTATACCATATACATTTCTACTATCATTTTTTTCTTGTAATTAACATCTATCCAGAGACATTAGCCAAGATGTCAAAGTCCAACATATTTAAGGTTTGTCTTTCTGTCTCATGTTCAGCAGGACAGTTCTAGAGGGCCAGAGAGGGTGACCCTGGGATTGGAAGATTTGGTTACAAAGGCCACCTTTCATTAATCTGAACAGACAGCCACAGGGCAATGTGTATTCTCCACAACTGGATTTTATCACAGTGAGTTCCTTCGATGTACACACATTAAAAAGAATGCAATGATTAAAAAAAAAAAAAAACCTAGTTTTCTTCTTCTGTTCATTATGCACTTCTTCAATGAAGAAGAAAACAAAAATAACTAGATGAAAAGAACCAACTAATCCCTTAAAAAAGCATGCATTAAAAAAATTATACACAATGTGTGTGTCTCTTAAGCAGCATTACTTTAAAAAAATAACCAGTTGAAATATGCAGCAGTAAGGCTATGACATCATTTCTGGATAAGGTGTCCTTCCTCCGTGCTGGTGTTGTCCAGGACATAAATCCACAGAGGTACTTCGTGTGGCGCAGAAAAACACAGCTGGGACACCAGGGAATTCCTCCCAGCGTCCACAGAACGAGTCCTGTGATTCACCTCCAGTGTTACGGAGCTAACAGATTCCACCTGCGGCATGCACGCCAGCTACGACGCCCCCTTTTCTTCCAGCTCCGGAAAGGCTGAACCCCTAACTCCCACCTTTTCTTTGTATTTCTTACTCTTTAGCTTGGGATATGAACCCATCCGTACCCCGGGTTCAGATGGTTTCATTTGTTGGTGGACTTCAACGTGATGTCATTAGGAATTCACGTCAATATTTTTTAAGAGAGGAAAAACAAAGCTCTGTGTGCAGGATGGCTTGGCTGGAGATGCAGGCTGTCGTAGTGTTTCCCTATCCCTCGGTGGCGCACAGCCGTTCTGGGCCCACGAGCAATCTGTCTGTAATAAGTGACAGATTCCCCTTCGTATAAAGGAAGGGGCCGGAGGAGAGCAGCGCAGACCTAGTACAATATAGCAAAGCAGGTGCTCCGGTCAGACCCCGCTCTACCAGGAAACGCTTCTGGAATGCATGACCAATTCGGTTTCAGAACAGAATACTCTCTTTAATGGACAGAAAACACTAACCTTTTCTTTTTCCTTTTGCCTTCCCTCCTCCCCCCACCCTCCCAACTCCCCAGTTTCAACAAGCCCCCTTTTCACTTTAACCCTTTCAGAGGAGAAGGGGCCAGGCTCCACTCCGCACACACCCATCCATCTAGATGTTGCTAACAACCCAGGAAGAGGAGAAACATTCATTAGCCAGGACGACAAACACCCTGTGCCCAGAAGCGCTGAGGCACGGTGGGAGAGGGGTGAACTCAGGAACTGGGAAACCCAGACTCCCCAAACTACAAGTTTCACTTTTTCTTTTAGATGCTCATTCAGAAACAACTTCAGGAAACATAGCTTTAGAGAAAGGGCTAGAGTATAAAAATGGGAATAAGAAGGGCTCTGAAAGGAAGAAATAAACTATGAAATCTGAAATAGTCAAAATCGCATTAAAATCACATATTGTTTTAAAGATCATGTAGCATTTGAATGAAACTAAAAAAAAAACTCACTTTAAGGAGTCTCTGAATTGGGCCAATTCTGCATAATACTGATTGCATCAGATAGTAAAATAATACTTTTAGCATCATAAGGTTGAGTTTTGTTCATACACACACAGACACACAGACACACACACACACACACACACACACACGGGTGGTGTCATTGGATTGTATAGAATTAAATATCCCCATTTCCCCACACACAAAGAAAATAGCTAGAATTCAGGGAAGAAATAATTACCCAAGATTTCAGTTAAATTCTACATATGCATACCCTTACTCTATTGACAAAGGAACATGTAAACAGTCTTGTATGGTTCCTTTTCCATGCAACAGTATTTGAAATGCAGTGATGGAGACTAACGTATATTAACAGTAATAAGGGTTTCCCCTCCAGAGAGTTGTTGTAACTTATCTTTGAAGTTAAGCTCATTTATCATGGGGAGAATAGACCCCAAAAATACAGCAGCCACGGCATCCTGCCCGAGGCAGAGTTAGAGATTTCCAATAGCTGCTGCAAAGAAACATTCTGAAAATGCGTTCACTACTGCACCGATAAATCTTAAGACAGAAGAGTTTTAATTACAGAGGATGGCAAAACCCAGATTTTTCAAATGAACCCAAAACTATGACTTGAGACAGAGCTTTCCCCCATGTGACCCAACCTTTGGTAAATTTATGTTTTCTTCATCTGGGAACAAGAATCTGCTTTTTAAGCCAGACTCCTGGAGGATATCTTCATTTGTAACATAGTAGCAGGAGAAACAATGGAAGTGAAATAGAGTAAAGCCAATCTATATGCATTCATGAAGAGCCAAGAATATGCTAGGTGCGCTGTGAATTCTTTGGGGGCATACTGCAGATCGCCACACATGTGTATGTACTTTGCACGTATGTATGGACATGTGCTCCTACGTGGCTTAATACTCAGTAGCCTGCTTCTTTAAGGAAAGAAAAAAAAAAATTAGTGTCATTCGCATCCCTGTGCCAAAACTGAACTCTTATTCCTTGAAGAAAAGAAGTTAAGGCTAATGAAATTAAGGATTGTTTAAATCAGAGGCCATTAAAATGCACACGTTTCTTTTCGTGGAATCTGCAATTGTATTCAACGTTTGCAGTACAACGCCTGCCTGTAGGATAAATAATTTAATGGGTCTTGTGATTTGGTATGAAAAGCGTAAGAAAATCCTACAGCTGTAGCTTCATTTTTCTCCCCACTCAAACTGTTCCCTTCTTAAATTGCATATTTTGTACAGTTTTTTTTTAAGAACACAAAGTAGGTTCTACGTCTTCGAGAACCAATTTCAGACATAATAGGTAATTGCACATAATTACAGGAGTTTCAGAAACTGAAACAAAAACAAAAATCAAAATCTCTTCTCATTCCAACCCTTCTTTCTTTTCAAAGATTGGAATGAAATCACTATCTGATTCTCTTCAACTTCTTTTGCCCTTTATTACAACTAATGATATATGCTGAGAATAACCAAAAGTGAAAAACACTCTGTTTCTTAATCATTCAGTGTTAATTTGGCGTTGTGATTATACAGGCATGAAGACAGGTTTTTATAAATTTCATTCAATTTTACATTTTATCACTTGAGCCATGCTACAAGGGAATGTGGTCAGTTTAAGGCTTTGACATAGTGTGAGGTGCAGTTTGAATTATCTTGCTATTTTCCACATCCACTCTCTTCAAAGTAGTTTCTGATATTCGTGAACACTCACACACTCGGAATGAGACCAAAGACCAAAAGAATATCCGGCCTCCATGCCCCAAGAAAGAGGATATCGAACTTTCAGGAGAGGAAAGTATATTAAATGAGTGAACTCTGTCCTTCTTCATCTTTTTATATTTCCTTGGGGTTATTGTGATAGAAGTGGGGTTGGGACCTCAGGTAGAGGTAAGGTCTTTCTCCAAGGCTTTCTTGGAAGCGAGTTTCCCAGGCAGATATCAGCCCTTCCGGATTTTCTGCTTTGGATGGCAGATTGATGGCGATATTTCCTCTCTGCTCCCTCCCGGTGACACAAGGTTGTGGCTCTGAGGCTGGACGAGTGTTTTTAGAGCTTCCTATCATCTTCCTACCTGTCCAACTAAAAACTAAATGCCTCTCAGTCAATGAGTAAAAGTAGCCAGATTGTCTTTTAGTTTGTGTTGTGGCTGATGAGGGCCCCCAAGCAGCTTACAAACCCGTCACTGATCAGAGTCCAGGAGGAAGAAGTGGAGAGTGGGTTTAGAACCCAGAAAATGGGCTGATAGTTATTTTCAGGGTGTATCTTTTATGCCTGGTTTTAACTTATTCCTTTTTCTCCTATGACACTAAAACATCACTCAATGGCACTAAAAATGAATAAAGTGCAAATCAGAAGTGTGCAGATATGGCTTTTCTTAAACCACAGACTTAAAAGTCAAAGTAAATGTGTGAAGTAAAAGTATAGAAAGGGTAATTTACTAGGGAGTTCAGGTGGCTCTTTCTCCAGCCAATCCAGGGAGCGTTAGAGATATTGGCAATTCAGTGTGTGTCTCTTTATGCAGGGTTAGAGGTGAGGAAGCGGGTCTGTGGGGTTGATCGTGAGGACAACGTTTGGAGATTCTGATCCCCATCAATTAGTAAATAATTTCACAACTAAAAAGACCCAACCGGGGGAGAGGGATAAACTGGGAGATTGGGACTGACATACACACACTACCATACATAAAATAGATAACTAATAAGAACCTGCTGTGTAGCACAGAGAACTCTATTAAATACTCTGTAATGGCCTATATGGGAAAAGAATCTAAAAAAAAAAGAGTGGATATATGTATAACTGATTCACTTTGCTGTACACCTGAAACTAACATAACATTATAAATCAACTATACTCAAATAAAAATTAAAAAAAAAAAAACCAACCAGCAAAACTAAAGATGAATAGCAAAGGAACCAGTATTTCCAGAACAAAAAGCATCGATTTCAGGATGCAGGTAAGAAAAGGTTAAGCATCCTTACTCATAGGTCTGCACTATGATAGTGCAGATGAGAGCCACTCACAGAGCCAGAGTCCAGCTGGAAGATAAGTGTGAGATGGCTGCCTGGGGAAGAGAAAATTGTCTTTCTCTTTAAGAATCTGGAGTAACTTCCTTCAATAGGTGACTTTGCGAAAGTCTCTGAACCTGATCTTCCTCAACTGCAAAATGGGAATAATAAAAATAATGAGCCTATAGGAAGGCAGGGTCTGGACCACATGATGCCTTTACGATAAGTCATATCCTTTGATCTTGGGCTCACCTCTATTCTGCTACCCAGTGAGGTGTTCATCGTCACCCTAAGCCTTCCAGTGTGCGTTGCACACAAACACTCCTCAGTATTTGATAAGTGACTGAATGAATGGGGGATGAACTTGAGGACCCCATCCATTTTTTACATCTATGATCTTATAGCAGTCAAGTTAAGAGAGCATACTTTATAAACTCTTTTGTTTTGCATGTGATCTCACAATTGCTTCTTACCTAATTCTTCCCCCAAGGCATCATACTCCATCCAAAAAATATATATAAAATTATTGAATGTGGTAAAGTTGTCATACATTTTTTTCTTATATTCCACATAATACGTGACACAATTTGGGAACTTATTTAATACATGTTGAAATGAATTGAATAGTGAACCTATAACTTAAGGCAAGATAAGTAAACTAGCCCAAGATGGCCTAGAGCCTATTTTTGTAAAAAAAAAAAAAAAGTTTGTTGGAATACAGCCACGCCCGTTCATTTATGTATTGTCTATGGCTGTTTCTGACTATAATGGTGGAGGTGAGTAGTTACATCAGAGACCAGATGGCCTGCAAATACTAAAATATTTACTGTCTGGCCCTGTAAAGAAAACATCTGCCAGCTACTGAGTTAGAGGATTTCCTCTTTTCTCCACTCACATTAACTTACTAGGACTATGAATTCTGGTCTTCTATCTCTGGTCAGAGAATTGGGATCAGTTTTATTAATAGTGATGTGATTAACAGGAGTTATTCAGTGTCCCTTTGTAGATCCTAAACTAAACATAGTGTTATCATATGTTCCTTTGGCTTCTTGAGTAATATACAGCCTCTTTTCCCACCCTCATCAAATTGTTTTAAAAATAAAATTATCTCATACTTAATTCTACGGCATAGAAATTTGTGTTTTGAGATGCCAGTGTATAAATTATGTTAGGATCAAATAACAAATATTTGTCTTAGCCTAGATATGGATGACTCTGGGAGATGTGAAGAAAGGTTAGTTTGGGGAACACAAATAAAGGATTTAATGATATGTGCGTAATATTGTATGTTAATAGAATGAAGTTACCTTTCATCATACTGAAATCATCTTTTTTCTCCAAATAATGTTTATTGTTCTCAGAAATTTGTTATATACAGAGTTATACAGAGACTTCAAATTGGAAATTTACACCACCTATGATTGTGTTTATTACTCTACAAAGGCATTTACAGTACAATTTTAGACTTTGTAGATTGTGGGTTTATGGGGTATCACAGGTAAAATACGTATATGTCCTTGGTAGAAACACATAAGCTATATTTGTACTATGTTGATTAGGGTTAAGTATTAGGATTGACATTTTAGCTAGTATTATAGAAAAGCTCGTATATCCATAATATGCTTTTGTGAAGCCATAAAATATAGAAAAGAAGTATGTGGCAGTGTTTCAGAATCCTTCTCAAGATTAAACACAGACAGTCAACATCTGGGGCTAAAAAGTACAGATCTGTCTAGATTTACATAAAGTGGATTGATATAGTGGGAAAAAACCCCATATTCGCATGGTTTCTGAATGGAGAGGTTATAAGCATGGGATTAGTATTCATACATTCAGATCCTGACCTTCAATCTTGACTCCATCCCTTAGACCATGTGTGGCTTTTAAAGATTACTCACAATTCTGTTCCTCGGTTTCCTCATCTACAAAATAGGGAAACTAATAATGCCACCTGGTAATACTGTCTTGATGAGTACATGAGTTCCTCCAGATGAAGCTTTCAGAACAGTGCTTGGCTCTATAAATGACAATTGCTACTTCTGTTTCCCAATCCAGCACTAGCTGCTTCTTTTTGAGCCTCATTTATGTTTTTCTAAAATGGAGTTTGTAGGAGAACGGTCTATCTATCTTATAGCTTTCATTTTTTTGTTATCATTTCATGGGGGATATGGGAGAAAGTGTAAAGAATAGGAGGAGGTGATTGGGAAACTGGACTGGTCAAAAGCAGAGGTGACAGAGGTAGTAAGTATAGCCATAGATCTGCACAGGTACCTGAGTGTTAATACACATCTGGATACACACACACACACACACACACACACACATTTACACATATACATTCACAAACACACTCACACATAAACACTCACTCACGCATTCTCACACAGATATTCCATGTTTGACATCAACTTGTATCATCTCTTGAAGAAACCTTAATGTTATGGTTATCAGACATCAACAGGCAAGGCATTGCTTCTCATAATAAATTGAGGTTTGTTTTATTTTCTTACATTTGCTAAAAAAAAATATTTACAGGAAATATAACAACCGCAATTTTCCATGCCAGTAGCTTTTAGGAAATGGTGATTTTTAGGAAAACACTTCAGGGCAAAAGGTTTGAAGAAGGAAGCAGATTTCAGCACATCTGAAATTCACAGGGAATTTCAAATCTATTTTTTCTGCATGTACGTAAAATTAGACCATAGAGAAGAATCTTGAGAGTTACCGGAAAAAGAGCTAAGATTTTGGATTGAGTTTTTGAGGTCAAAAAGATTCAGTATAAGACAAAACTCTAGAAAGCATTTAGCAGTGGGCTGCATTTTTCACCAGTTAGATTCATCCACAAGAGGTCATTGGATGACTGGATGACATATTTCCCACCACTTTTTGAAATAAAAGGTTACTACACCCTCTGGGCTTCTTAAAGAAATTTCAGTTTAGTCCCCAAAATAAGTTTAATGGAGATGAAGACTTCTGAGGACCATAAAACTGCGTTATGATAGTTTGTTTTAAGATGAATTACCTCAATCCTGTTGGGGCACTGGTGTCATGACTGACTACACAATCACATAAAATCAGGAAAAGAATTTTCTATAAGTGTACATTTTATAACCATCCTACCTACTCCTAGTTATGTCACGTGCAGCACTGTGTTAGGGAGCAAAGTCACATTTTTTGGTTAATAGCTCTACCACCTACTCACTATTTAATCTTGGGCAATCATTTAAGACTTATAAACCTCAGTTTTCTCACCTATAAAGTAGACATAATGATACTTACCACATAGTGTTATTGTGAAGGCTAACCAAAATATACCATGTGTATTAGTTATTATGTCTGTGTAACAAACGACCCCTTCCTCCAAAACTTAGTGGCTTAAAAACAACACTTATTATATCCTGGTTTCTGTGGGTCAGAACTCCAGGCATGGCTTAGCTGTGTTCCCTCACTCAGAAGCTTCAACAAGGCTGCAGTCAAGGTGTTGGCTGGGGCAGTGATCATCTCAAGGCTCCGTTGGGGAAGGATTTACTTCTAAACCCACTCATGTGACTGACTGTTGGCAGATTGCGGGAATGATGGCCTAAGTTACTCATTGGATGTTGTCAGAAGCCGCTTCCAGTTCCTTGCCATGTGGGTCCCTCCACTGGGCCACTCACAACATGGCATCTCATTCCTCAGAGTGAGCAGGGGAGAGGCAAGAGAGAGGGCAAGCAAGACAGGAGTCCCGACCTTTCCTAACCTAATCTTGGAAATGCTTTTCCACCACTTTCGCCATCTTCTATGCACTAGAAGTAGATCACTAGATCCAGCCCACTCTCACAATGGAGGGAATGAAACATGGGTGTTAACACCAGGAGGTGGTGATCATTGGAAACAGTTTTGGAAACTATCATATAATATAAAGTAGTTAGCACAATACTTTGTACAAAGGAAGTATTCAGTATTTTTTTTCTGAGTTAGTATATATTTCTAAGAATTTTTCTCTCCTGGCAGGTCCAAACACAAAGAGGTATGGGGTCAGGTTTAAATTGGGCTGAGGGTTTTTTTAAAGGTGTACAGCTTCTGTGTGACTGAATTTCTCTATTTGTGCCTGAGTTTCTCCCATATATCCATGAAAAATATAAAATAATCATGTGAGCTAAAATGATAGGATATGTCACTCAGAATTTAATGATGAAGAACAATGCAAATGTGGGTGCTGTTATTCTTTCCAATTCTTCCAATCCAGTCATCGGGTACATCGGCTGAAACTAGAAAAAGGAGAATTCCATATGTCCAATTTGCTTCCCAAATTTACCCCAATGCCTGCTCCATGAAAAAATAGGAGACTTCCTGGCTTGTTCAGTACAAGAGTGATATCTTTCATCTTTAAATGAATCACGTAGATTTTCATTGCATCACTTCTATTGCCCTGACTTCAATTATTCAAACTCAGAAACCTCACTTCTGCCTGTTTCAGTAGATGCTGCCTGAATGTCTGTGTGTCAGACCTCACTACTTTGCAACTCCACGTATGTGACCTTAAACTCTAAAATAGTTCTCTCTGAATATGTCTGTTCTACTCTTTCACTCTATTAAACTTGTTACTGCTCTTATGAAAGATCCAACCACAGCTCACGTTCACTTAATTTGTCATCTTACTTTTTCTTGCTTTTCTTCCATTTAAAACAATTTAAAACAATTCCACCACTAGATTTCTCAATTTCTGAACTTACGCCATTTCCAGTCCTGCGTAAATCCTTTAGTTACTACCCCTACTCTAGCTTCCAGGATCGTAAGAATTATTGGACCAAGATAAAGAAAAATACTGACTTGATCCTCAGCAGTTTTCACTGGTTAACCCCTGCGTGATCCTCATTGCTACTTAAAGGTCCACACTTTAATAGTCAAATAAACATATTTAAATTCTGGATCTCCATTTTCTGGTTATAGGAACCTAAGCAAGTTATTTAAACTCTTTATGTCTCAGTTTCCTCATCTGTAAAAGGGGGATGGAGTAAATCTCAAAAAAAAATTTCTTGTTTTCCTTCCCTATATTTTTTATATTTATTTATTTATTTATTTATTTTGGCTGCATTGGGTCTTCATTGCTGTGCATGTGCTTTCTCTAGTTGTGGCAAGCAGGGGCTACTCTTCGTTGCGGTGTGTGGGCTTCTCATGGGGGTGGCTTCTCTTGTAGCGGAGCATGGGCTCTAGACACGCAGGCTTCAGTAGTTGTGGCGCACAGGCTCAGTAGTTGTGGCTTGCGGGCTCTAGAGCGCACGCTCAGTAGCTGTGGCGCACGGGCTTAGTTGCCCCATGGCATGTGGGATCTTCCTGGACCAGGGCTCGAGCCCGTGTCCCCTGCATTGGCAGGCAGATTCTTAACCACTGTGCCACCAGGGAAGCCCCTCCTTCCCTTTAAACTCCCTGAAGCATTTAATTCTTTTGGTCCTAGGCTCCTCTATTGACTCTTCTTTTACTTATTGTAAACTATCCCTGTTCTTCTCCTACCTACATATCAAGCCCTTGTAAAGCTTTTGCATAGTTTCTCATAATCTGCCTTATAATAATGGTTGGTATGTTTTACTTGGTCTATGCTTGATCACAAGTGCCCCAAATACACAACTGTATTGAACCAGGTTTGCCTGTATTACACTCAGCACAGGGTCCTGCACATGGTAGTCACTTAATAAATGATGTTCAACAGGGATGGATTTAATATTTAAGATGCTTGCCTGCATGCTCTTGCATTTTGGCTGCATTCACTGTGTGTGTAAACAAGAAGAGCAGTTCTCTTCTTCAGCTTACTGTATGCCATTCCCCAACTGAAAAATCTGAAAACCATGCTTATTTTGTTGTCCATTCCTAGTTGGTAGCCATTGTTCTACACGTAAAGAATGTATCAAAAACCAGAGTGTAACACCAGGAAATGAGCTTAATATCCAGGTACCATGTGTCCCAACTGCTATAGTGTTTGATAACTTTAGGTCACAAGATCATAAAATACAAAAATATGTGAAAAAATAAAAACAATCACAGCATTTTGCCCACCCCCAATGAGATGAAAGCTCTTCTCACTTGAACTTGGGAAATGACACAAAAGTAAAACTAGGGGAAAAATGACTAAAAATTGTACATTATCTAATATCAAGAGATTACCTGTTTGTAAACAGAACACTTCAGCAAGCAAACCAGATATCTCATTTTGATTTCTTACATTGTAGAAATTCCTTGCAGCCAGAGCTTTAAAAACTAATATTTGATCATTTTAATTTTCAAATGCTCTGACACCCTCTGTGCCTTTGGAGTCAGCTGTAAACTAATGAATCTGGAAATGATCAATTCATATTTCTTTCCTCAGTAACTTCTTATCAGAGCTCGCCTGAAGCCATGCATCTTCCTTAGTGCATGTCCAGGATGTCTGAGGCATTTTCTCCTTTGTGACCCAGATTCTCTGATCTGTGTGTCTATATCTAGCTTTCAATTATGTAGAGCATCTCCTTGAACATGCTGTGTAGTCCTTATTAGTAACTGAGAAAAACAAGTAGCTAAAATATGATAAGTTGTATTCTCCAAAGGACACTTGAAGGAAACATTTGATTTATGATACGTTTCTTGCCATTTAATACTTACTCTAAAAATATGAGTAACCAAGATTTCTCTATTTCTCTCAACATTCCAAAGTCCCAATTTTAAAGTAAACTTGGGAGTTTTCACAAGCTAGTGAATATAATGAAAAAGAAATGCACTCACATATATAGAGAACAAACTAGTGGTTACCAGTGGGAAGAGGGGAGAGGCAGCATAGGAGGAGGGGATTAAGAGATACAAACTACTCTAAATAAAGAAGCTACAAGGATATACTGTACAGCACTGGGAATGTAGCCAATATTTTATAATAACTATAAATTGAATATAACCTTTAACAATTGTGAATGACTATGTTGAAACATATAATAGTGTACATCAACTACGCCTCAATTAAAAAAAACTTGGGGGCTTCCCTGGTGGTGCAGTCGTTGAGAGTCCGCCTGACGATGCAGGGGATGTGGGTTCGTGCCCCGGTCTGGGAAGATCCCACGTGCTGCGGAGCGGCTGGGCCCGTGAGCCATGGCCGCTGAGCCTGCGCGTCCGGAGCCTGCGCTCCGCAGCGGGAGAGGCCACAGCAGTGAGAGGCCTGCGTACCGCAAAAAAAAAAAAAAAAAAAAAAAAAAGAAAGAAAGAAAGAAAGAAAAACAACTTGGGAGTTTTCAGAGGGTGTTTCACCTGTGCTCTTGAGCATTCATTCAGTTATCACCCACTGCTCCCGCCAGATACCACTGCCACTTCTAGGTACCACCTTGTCCACTGCACACTGCTGTTTTCCTCCGGACACCACAGATTCCTACTTGATACTGATGCCCAAGCATGGGAACTCTAATGGTACCAAAGCCATGTGAGCATGTGAGGGGAGGGGAGGGGAAATGCCTCATATCCCACCTATGGATGCTCTGCTAAAAGGATGCCAGGGCACTGCTGTTTGCATGGAGTTTGAGTTCAACTTTTTTCAGTTGCTGTTATCCTTCCTGGTTCCTCCCATGCCATCTGGTCTCTTTGGATTCAAACATGACTCAGTTGTTATTTTAGCCAAAAGGCAAGGCTGAAGGACAATAGTGTACTCAGATGACTAAAGCTGTGTTCCTTGGTCACGTTTGTCTTGACAAACTCCTTTTTACGGGGTTGTGTTGTTTCCCAGATGTTTTCTCAGCCTTCCATGTAAATAGATGTCTGGTGGGTGGGCCCCACCCCCACCCATTCGGCAAAGCGTGCTGGGCACCTCAGAACTTCACGCTGGGTTCAGCTGCAGCCCGGCATGGGCTGAAATTAAATGAGATCACCTCACCCATATGAGAAGTCTTAGCCCAGAGCCGGTGCTCAGGCCTAGCCTGGTGCAAATACTTTAATCACAAGGAATAACAAGCTCTTCAAAAAGCAACGGCATTAAACGTGGATTGCTTGTATTCCCATATACGGAATCTTAGGAGGAGTGAAAATACTTGATTTTGGCGTACGTGTGGATAAAGCACATGTGATTAAATAATTCAGTCATTAAGTTTAGGAGGCATTGGGGTGCGATTTGTTGAATAAACTCAAAGAGAGTACAAAATTGTACCCTCTGGGCCGGTAGGAGTGTGTCACTGAGCCAGGGGGGCCTGTTTTTATGCTGCGATTCCCTGGGGACATTTTATTTACCCCGGAGCTGCAGCTTTCAAAAAGTTGAGTGCGATTTTTAGTAATAAACAGATTTTTAAAGAATGACCCAGTACACACACACACATTCTTACACGCATGTATATAGAAAACACATTTCATTAAATGATACCCACCCTCTTTACATGAATGTATTCTGATATTTTTTCTGCACTGTATTTATTTCTTCCTCTTCCTCCCCCCACTCCCCTTACCCCTCCCCCTCTTCATCTTCCTCTTCTTCCTTCTCTTTCTGTCTCTGTCTCTGTCTCTCTCTCTCTTTTTTATTGCTAACCAGGATCCATGGATGGGTTGCCACGGAGGTTTGTTTCAAAAGCACTGCCTGAGAAGAGGTCATGAGATTTCAAAATACCTCAGGGCATATTAAGCCCATTTGGGAATTCTGGGAAACTAGTAGTGACCTCCAAAAGTTTTTCTTCAAGAACCCAGATAGGGTAACTCATAGAAGAGATGCGTTCAGTCTGACTCAGCCCAATTTCAGAAGCTCCAGCATCTGCCAGGTGGTACTGTGGCTTTTGAAGAATCTCCTCCTTTGGCAAAACACTGGTGGAGGAAAGCACAGGGACTGGATGGTGGAAACTGAGATTAGTGATAAATGCAACCTGACCTTTCAACCTTGTTTGACATTTGGGCTAGTCTTCACCTCTGAAAGCATCAGCGGTGTCAACAATGAGGCCTTCTCTCTGCCTGGGAAATGAACAAAGAGGCTTGTTAGTTGAATATTTTTCTCTCTAGTGTTGTGGGCTGGTGGGGAAAAGGGATGGGAGAGACGAGAAAGCCAGTAAAGAAGACCTCTAAAGGATTGCTCCGTCCCTGAATTTGGGACCCTAGTGTTCTGTCAGCCCAGATATGAGAAGGGAGGCGGTTCAGGGAGTCTCATCACTTCGAAGCTGGTATCATATAATTCTTCCGTTCCTTTGCCCCTTATCTTCTTCCCAATAAGCTGAAACAAGATTTACACATTCTAAGACCTGAGTGTGTCAGGGGCAGGCTTCTCATCATCAGCCTACTGACTCTGCTGGGGCGCTTTGGACTGAGTCCCTTTGCTCCCCAGAATCCAGGAGGCAAGGAAGGGAGACGGGGATCTTCTGCCTGGGAGGCCAGCAGGGTCCAGCACCTGCCCTTCCTGGCCCACTGGTGGGAGAACTGGGCTCAGTTACCTTACAGTTGCCTAATGCCTTTATTTGAAATGTTCTCTGCAGCTCTCTACAGGTATTTTATTCATTCTTCCTATCGAGAGCTCCTGTAAACTCGCATTTCCCAGAGCTAAAGGGAGAAAAGAGAGACTGTTACTCTGTGTACATGCACAGATAGCAGACCTTCAGGAAAGCTGCTAAAGCAATACGTGCATGTCCATGAAGTGAGAATAAAACTGGTTCCCTGGCTCTCCCAAAAGTTGAGCTTCGGTCCCATGAAAATTGTTAAAAATGTCATGGTTTTTGGAATAAGGTGGGATGGTGATGTTAAGGACATGACCTTATAAAACACATTTTAAGATGTATTTCTTTTTCAAAGATAACGGCAAATGCATACGATTGCTTTGCTTTGGCTTCAGTGCTCAGATGCGTCTGTGGCCTCACACCCAACATAGAACAGGACGGAGAGTGTACGTACGCAGCCCCTTCAAAAATAACACCCATGTTGCCTTTTCTTGAAAGTTTCACACGGGCAGTGTGGCACACGGAAAAGTCAAAATTGAGATCTACCTTTGGTGGCTGGAGTAGTATTTGGTACACGGACTCTACATCATGAGCTTTCCCTACGTCAGAGAGACCCCAGCTCTGAGCCCTCTGGGTCCCGAGCAACATGTCCCATCCACATGCTCACGCTCTGTTCTGTGAAACACAAAAGGCCATTGGTAAGCCCTGCGCTCTCTTCAGCATCTCCTGCGTTGTACGTGCTTGACTATAACTATTGAGGCAGTCCTTTCCACGGGAGTCAAATGGACACCTCACAGAGAACAGGACCCCGTCAGGCCTCTGGGGGACCATTCCATTGCTGCTTCACTGTGCTAAATGGTAGCCTGGGGCCTGGCGGAGATTTCCCGCTGCTTCCTAAAGTGCCGGGTGAACACCCAGGGAGCAGCTTGGGTGAGAAGCTGCTGCATTAAACAGAGAAGGCTTGGTTTGAAACAATCAGGAAATATCTTTCTTATTTGGAACGGGCTGCCTATTTCTAAGTGCTTTACAGACAGCATCTTCATCACCCACAAACATCATAGAGACTGAAGGGAAGTGTTCCCACCTCATCTTAGAAATAGCAGAGAGCTGGCAAATGAACCTTTGTCCCACGGCAATCACAGAAGAAAATTAAGGTCTCTTGAACCCCCGCCCTCCATTCCTGTTTCCCAACCTTCTGCCCAGTCACCCCATAGCTGCAGTCCCTGTGCTTTCTCATGGTTGTTATTCAAACCACTGCCCTTTCGCTACCCTGTTTGTGTAGACCTTGCCAATCCTTTAAAGGCTCAAATCGAATCCCACTTCCTTATTCAAGATTTTCATGAGCCTTCAGCTTGGAAATTCACCTTTCCCTCCCGGATGCTGCTGTATTCCATTGAAATTCATAATTTACTTCCTCTTCATATGGTCTTGTTTTACCTTCCCAACTAGAAAGGCAGCTTCTTAAAGGCAAAAACTCTACAAAGTCTCTTTAAGGGCAGCTTCTTAAAGACAAGTCTGCAATGTGAAACGTCTCCTTCCCTTTAGCATCACCAGGCACCTAAGAGCCTGGCTCATGGCAGCCCCCCAATGGATACACATCCGTTCCTCCCAAAGTGACTATTTCAGGGCATTTCAGGTCCAGAGAGCAGTTTAAATTTAGGGGCCTCAGGTATCTTTAATAGTCCGATACCACTAGACAGCCTGCCTTCTTGAATTGTACTTGCGGCTCACAAGAAGCGATTCCACTCTGAACATTATCCTCCTGGGGGGGCGGGGGGCAAGGGGGGGTGGTGCAGACCAGCCAAAAGGCAGAGGAATGTCTGAAGGAGCAGATTAATGAGCGATCAGAGGGGAGGTTGTGGCTCCCCATTCAAGTTCTTGGAAAGGGTCTGTCTGTGGTGTGATGAAAGGGGCTGGACGTCAGGCCAGAGGGTGAGAGTGGCTCCACATGTCCCGGGCCTCCTGCTGCTGGAGGCCCGAAGAACAATGAGGGGGCAGCCAGGCAGTGGCACATGAGAGGCAGCTGACTCCAGCTGATTGAAAATAGGCCATTTGTTCCGTGCGATGCGAATGTGTACGGGGGCCCGCACGGGGGTGCTGCAAAGCAGGACAGGGCAGAGATGGCACACGTTTGCATGTGTGTGTGTGTGAGATGAAGCCCTCTTTCTTTGCTTTTTAATTAGCCCTCTCTCCTCAATAAACTACCAATAAGAACCGCCCATGATCTCACCAGTTTCTGTAGCTGGTAAAGACGTAAGTGCTCTAGGGGAAAAAGCTTGGCTTTGAGTTCTAGAGATGGGTTAGGCACCACCAGATATTTCTGAACCCAAGGAAAAAGGGTTGATCAGAATGAACAAATGTTGCTAAAGGCGTAGCTGAGTATTCTAATTAACTGGATGCTTGACCTCAAAAAGATTGCTTCTCAGGCATTCCTCAGGCTTCCAAATCCCGGGGCTATATGGAGATCTCTGCTGAGGCGATATTTGCAGCCAGCCCCGATAATCTCATCTGTAGAATCAGCCCTTAAAAGCCACTCACTCAAAGTCAGCTGACCAGGCACCTGTGGGGATCCAGTACATAGTTAGAATGTCACCTGGGGAGAGGCAGTATTAGGTCAGACTTTCAGAGGAAGATTCAGTAAACTGTTATTTTAAAAAAAAAAATTTTTTTTAATTGAGATTGCTTGAACAAATGATGCCAGGGCAAGCGTGTGTATGTGTTTGTGTGCATGTGTGCATGTGTGTGCATACTTGCACACACAGATTCGTGCTGATGGTAAAGAGTGAGGGAGTTATAACACCGTTTTGTCTTTTCACTATGAAGGGACATCAGCTTTCGCTCTGATACCCTCAAAAGTGATACAGATGAAAAAGAATGTGGTTCAACCTGCACATTTCTCCTAAAGAGGGAACTGGGCATCCAGAGAAGTTAAATGCCTTGTCCAGAGCCAGTCAGGGGTCTTTGTCTGTTTCATCTGTGCCAGACCCTCTGCTAGCTCAAAGACGGAGCTCAGACTTCCTGGACTCCGGACCATGCCACTCTCAGTGTTGACATAACTCGCCTGAGCTGGGCAGCTGAGACTCTGCCAAAGAGAAAGGGACTCTCCCTTCACGGGCAGGTGTCTTTACCCTTGAAACAGGCTGGGGATTCTGACCCAAAGGGCCAGTTATCAGCTGGATGCATTTATCCGAATCATCGATCCCTGTTATTGGTCTGGAAGCTGGGACCGGGCACCAGAAGCCCCAGCCACTGTGGAAGTGCGTCTCAGAGTCCAAAAAGGATGCCTCTAAATTGCTTCCCAGGGCTTGGAGGCTGTCAGTGCTACTCCCAGAGTCCCTACAGCAATGGCTCTTCAGTGTTTCCTTTGGCTTTGCCTTTAAAAAAAAAATCATATAGAGGTTATTTTTAAACTATCCCTATGTTCTACTTTAAAAATCACCCTCAATCTTTTCCTGAAAACAAGGGGAGCAATTTTTCTTACAGAGTTGCCTCTTCCACCAAATTCCATGTGCTACTCTGCTCTGATGTTCATTCAGGAAAGCCTAAAAGTTAGAAGGCATGAGAAATGTCCAGTTTGTTTCATTTTTCATTGTATTTCATGCTTTCATCACAAGGTTGCTATCAGGAGGGGACTTAGGGATGCAAAAATGAGTAAGCCGTGGACTCAGGCTTTAAGAACCTTCTATTTCCATATGGGAGATAACAAAAGCACATACACAACTGCAATTCAGAGTAGAAAAAAGTTCAAATGAAAGGCACAGAGGAGGAACATATAATTTCCTTATGGAGCCTTCAACAGAGGCTTTGTGGAAGAGGTAACATTTGAGCTGAGCTTTCAAGGATTGATAAGATGAGCATCCAGCCAGATCAGAGCAGCCATTTCAGGCAAAGATGTTATTGCAGCTTCTTGGTAGCTTTTGCCTTTTTTTTTTTTTACATCTTTATTGGAGTATAATTGCTTTACAATGGTGTGTTAGTTTCTGCTTTATAACAAAGTGAGTCAGTTATACATATACATATGTTCCCATATCTCTTCCCTCTTGCGTCTCCCTCCCTCCCACCCTCCCTTTCCCACCCCTCTAGGTGGTCACAAAGCACCGAGCTGATCTCTCTGTGCTGTGCAGCTGCTTCCCACTAGCTATCTATTTTACGTTTGGTAGTGTATATATGTCCATGCCACTCTCTCGCTTTGTCACAGCTTACCCTTCACCCTCCCCATATCCTCAAGTCCATTCTCTAGTAGGTCTGTGTCTTTATTCCTGTCTTACCCCTAGGTTCTTCATGACATTTTTTTTCTTAAATTCCATATATATGTGTTAGCATACGGTATTTGTCTTTCTCTTTCTGACTTACTTCACTCTGTATGACAGACTCTAGGTCCATCCACCTCATTACAAATAGCTCAATTTCATTTCTTTTTATGGCTGAGTAATATTCCATTGTACATATGTGCCACATCTTCTTTATCCATTCATCCGATGATGGGCACTTAGGTTGTTTCCATCTCCGGGCTATTGTAAATAGAGCTGCAATGAACATTTTGGTACATGACTCTTTGAATTATGGTTTTCTCAGGGTATATGCCCAATACTGGGATTGCTGGGTCATATGGTAGTTCTATTTGTAGATTTTTAAGGAACCTCCATACTGTTCTCCATAGTGGCTGTACCAATTCACATTCCCACCAGCAGTGCAAGAGTGTTCCCTTTTCTCCACACACTCTCCAGCATTTATTGTTTCTAGATTTTTTGATGATGGCCATTCTGACTGGTGTGAGATGATATCTCATTGTAGTTTTGATTTGCATTTCTCTAATGATTAATGATGTTGAGCATTCTTTCATGTGTTTGTTGGCAGTCTGTATATCTTCTTTGGAGAAATGTCTATTTAGGTCTTCTGCCCATTTTTGGATTGGGTTGTTTGTTTTGTTGTTATTGAGCTGCATGAGCTGCTTGTAAATTTTGGAGATTAATCCTTTGTCAGTTGCTTCATTTGCCAATATTTTCTCCCATTCTGAGGGTTGTCTTTTGGTCTTGTTTATGGTTTCCTTTGCTGTGCAAAAGTTTGAAGTTTCATTAGATCCCACTTGTTTATTTTTGTTTTTATTTCCATTTCTCTAGGAGGTGGGTCAAAAAGGATCTTGCTGTGATTTATGTCATAGAGTGTTCTGCCTATGTTTTCCTCTAAGAGTTTGATAGTGTCTGGCCTTACATTTAGGTCTTCAATCCATTTTGAGCTTATTTTTGTGTATGGTGTTAGGGAGTGATCTAACCTCATACTTTTACATGTAGCTGTCCAGTTTTCCCAGCACCACTTATTGAAGAGGCTGTCCTTTCTCCACTGTACATTCCTGCCTCCTTTATCAAAGATAAGGTGACCATATGCGTGTGGGTTTATCTCTGGGCTTTCTGTCCTGTTCCATTGATCTTTCTGTTTTTGTGCCAGTACCATACTGTCTTGATTATTGTAGCTTTGTAGTATAGTCTGAAGTCAGGGAGCCTGATTCCTCCAGCTCCGTTTTTCGTTCTCAAGATTGCTTTGGCTATTCGGGGTCTTTTGTATTTCCATACAAATTGTGAAATTTTTTGTTCTAGTTCTGTGAAAAATGCCCGTGGTAGTTTGATAGGGATTGCATTGAACCTGTAGATTGCTTTGGGTAGTAGAGTCATTTTCACCATGTTGATTCTTCCAATCCAAGAACATGGTATATCTCTCCATCTATTTGTATCATCTTTAATTTCTTTCATCAATGTCTTATAATTTTCTGCATACAGGTCTTTTGTCTTCTTAGGTAGGTTTATTCCTAGATATTTTATTCTTTTTGTTGCAATGGTAAATGGGAGTGTTTTCTTGATTTCACTTTCAGATTTTTCATCATTAGTGTAGGAATGCTAGAGATTTCTGTGCATTAATAGCTTTTGCCTTTATAAAACTCCTTTTCTGAAGATTGAAGCTCCATTTTCATTGTAATTTTTCCAAAAAATATTCCTGCACTTAGTCCTTGGTTTCAGATACCCAGCCTAAATGACTATCAATAAAGCACACACTCCAATAGAATTCCAATTTATCACCACAAAATACAGGTGTAGGTTATAAGAAGCACACACCCTTTGTCTTTATGAAGTAATGATACCAGAACACTGGCACAAATAATACTCAATATAGGATGATACTTCTGACTTCTTGCTATATCTGAGAACTATTTTAAGAGAGTAACATCTATTAACTCCTTAACTCCCACAACAGTAGAGGATAACTTCAAGGTAGGTTTCTATTTTTATGTTCATTTTACAAATGAGACACAGAGAAGTTAAGTAACTTGGCCCAAGTCAGCCATTGAATATTTGAGCCAGGATTTGAACCCAGGCTGGAGAGTTTATGCACATTAACACTATATCAAAGAGACTCTTCTCAGTGTAAAAATTGCTTATTGAATTATTTCATTTATCAAATTTGTATTGAGTGACTACTGTCTTCTAGGTACTATGTTTATGTGCTGAGAATAATAAGAAAACTAAGAAGTGATATCTCCCCTTAAACAGTCTATCTAAAATCTTGAAAATGTAAGCCATTATTTAAAATGAGGCCAAATGCTAATAAAGAGAGGAAAAGAAATCTGAACCCTTATCTTTTAGGTCATGTGTTAAAAAAGAATAATGCTGGGTACTTGAAAAGAGCCACCTTCAGATCTCAGTGGCGTAGCATAATATGTTATTTATCACTCAGTAATCCAATAGGATGCTCCTGTTTGGACAGTTCTCCAAACAGAAATGCAGGGACTTTCCAACCTGTGTTTCTGCCATCTCCACAAGAGCTCATCCAAAGAACTCATTCATTCCAGTCACCTAGAAGATGCAGAGATATGGAGAATCATGCATGGGAGTATTTCAAGAGCCAGGTTGGGAAGTGGCATACATCACATATAATCACATTCTTTTGATTAGACCTTAGTCACATGGCCAATCCTAGATGCAAGGGAGACTGAAACCGTAGTCTCACTGTGAGCCCGGGAAGAAGAGAAGATGGGTTTGATGATTAGCCAGAGGTCTCTACGACATATCCCTACACCAACAACTTTCCAATTAATTGAATTTCCAAGTGATACCATTATGCTATTTAAAACTCTATTTACCTTTTAAAATCCAGGAACATTATATAGATAGTCCATTATATATGGAGATAGAATAAGATAAGTGGAGGGAGGATCCTGCTTCTGCCTGCCTTTCTTTCCTGTTGTTTGTTTGAGAGCTGCAGCATTTAAGGGACAGGAAGGGCATGTACTTAACCAAGCTCCAATTCTTGATTCTTTTCATTCTAGTATTAGATACTGACTGTGCCAAATGCTGAGTAGAAATTCAATTATTTGTGCATAATTCCATTTACTTTCAGCTATTCTAAAACTCTATGCTAAATATATATCATCAAAGATATGAGATGCAAAGAGGACTAACATTTACTGAGTATTCACTATGTAGCAGTCGTGGTTTCAGATCCTTTGCATGTTACTACTTTGAGTTCTTGTAAGATATCATCATTAAACCCATTTAATGGAGGTTATAGAGTTTAAGTAACCTGCCAAACGTCACATGTGCATAAATAGCAAAGTCAGGATTCAATGCCTGTTATGTCTAACCCCAACATTTTTATTCACCCTTGGAGTGATTACATTTACTCAGTTGAACAGGCAGTTTAGATAATTCAGTGGGGGAAATAACTCAAAAGCTTTTAAATTTACAAACTGGAGGTATCCAAGTAATTTCTACCACTCTCTGATTAACCCTATCTAGACAGACAACAAATGTTTATGATACAAAGTCATTTGCAAATGAAAGAATCATAGTAACTCTGTGTCTCAGGAGGCATTTCATCACAGATTGTTCTTATTAATTCTATCAACATATATTGTGTGTATGTATTATATACTGGTCACTCCCAGGCTATACAGGGATGATGACAGCCATGGTTTCACCCTCAAACAGACCTCCTCCACAAAGGCAGGCTTAGGTGTTTCCCCCAAACAGATCTATACTTACCTTATTGTTACACCTACTTTATGTGCTTTTGAAACTGCCATTTCATTTGACTGTATCCTACATTCTATGAATTCATGGATTTTGTGCTTTGCTCATGACCACTCCAGCACATTGCCTCATTTCTGACATGTGGTCTTCAGAAAATGCACTCTGCAATAAATGAATAGTAGATGGATATATTTCAGGAGAAAATAATCAGTAAGAGCAAATAAATTACACCCTGAATTACTGCAGTGAAGTCAAAGAACTAGAAGAAATTCAGTAAGTGAGGCGTCAGGTTATGAGTAGGGGAAATGAGGTAAGATAAGATAGCAGCCAGTTCAGGGTTTAGAGTTATAGGCTTAATTCAACTAAATATGCAACAGGAAGAGGGAGTTTTTATGTGCTTGATTGCTTGAAGGTAAAGGTTGAAGTGTCAACTTGGTTGAAGATAATGATCACTTAAAAAGAGAAAATTTTAAAAAATTATTTAAGCGTGGACCACTCTAGTTAAAGACCAGGGGCAGACTTTATTTTGTGGGCCTGGGATGAAGGTGAATTATTTAAAAACTTAAAATTCTTCCAGTAAAGAGTTCTAGTGAATTTGGTAACTATTTGAGAGTGGATTAGGATTCTGTCACAAAGTAAACATTCATGACCAATAACAAATATATGAGTTTTTGCTCTTCATTGTTGGTATTGCCTGGGGGATTGTTGGGTAAACATTTGAGGAGTATATTTTGAGTATGTTTCCTGTCCAGATGTAAATCAGAGTTTACAAACGATGGGGAGTGAGGGAGGAAGCAGGGGAAAATCAAGTTAATTATGCTAAGTTAGGAGAATAAATACTGGACTGGAATTTCAGGATTAAGGAAACTGTATCTTCAGAATTCTGGGGAGAAAAACACTTCATTCCACCAGGTTTTCTAAGACTTCACTTATAAGATCAAACTCAGGTTGAGTGAAGGCCAGGAAAGTGCCTTGCACTCAGAATCAGGAGAGTTTGTTCTAGATCTGGCTCTGCTATTAACTGGATGTGAGATCTTTGTGAAGTAACCTCTCTGAGCCCAGTTCCTCACCTTAAAGTTGAGGATTTGAAATGAGACTATTAGACCAAATAACCAAAGAAATCCTTTTCAGGAGGATGGTTCAAGATGGTGGCATAGGGAGACCCTGAACTTACCTCCTCTCATGGAACCAACAAATATGCAGCTACACGTGGGTCAGTTCCCTTTGAAAAGAACCTGAGAATTAGCTGAACACCTGCTCCACAAGAAAGGATAAAAAGGACCACATTGAAATAAGTAGGAAAGGCAGAAAAATGTTCTTGCCAAAACACCCATTCCCCATGCGGTAGCACACAATAGAGATGGATCTCACCAGATGGGTTATTCTCCAGGAGGAGTGAGGGGTTGTCACCCCACACCAGGCACCCCAGTCCCTGGGCTCTACACCAGAGAGATGAGCCCCCAAAACATCTGGCTTAGAAAACCAACAAGGCTGATGACACACTCCAGCTGCCTACATAAAGCCAGTGGGTGCAGGCAATCCACACAAGGACACCACTTGATCTCCTGGCCCTGGTGACCAAGGGGGCTGGCGTTCCTGAGCTCCATGGGACTCATGCATGACATAATCCTTGCACGGCCCCTTGGCTTTACTACAGCTTGATAAGATTCCCCAGAAAGGAGCTTATACACTTGTAAGGAGCCCCAGTTTTTTTGCAACTGTCACTGAGGAGACATCTCCAGATCTCCTGGTCTGAATGCCAGCAGGGGTTATTCTTGTAGCCCCAAAGCACAGTATATATCTGCATATTTTAAAAGCTGCTGCCTGAGAGTCTGGCACTCAATCAGCCCGAAGCTAGGTGCTAAATGAGATTTCTCCCATTGGAACACTGATGGGTCTCAGCACACCATCAACAACAGTGGTGAATCAAGAATAAATCAGATGGTATAGATATGGACAGCTCAAATTCAAGAGACAACAAAAAGCAAGAGCAGGATTGGACAAGAAGGACCATCACGTACACAAGTCCATTCCTTCAAGACTGAGAGAGGTAGCCATTTGCTTAACACATAGAAACAAACCCAGTGAGCCAAGCAAAATGAATAGAGAACTATGTTCCAAATGAAAAACCAAGACAAAACTTGAGAGAAAAGATAAGTACACAGAAATAAGTAATACACCTGATAAAGAATTAAAAGCAATGGTCACAAAAATGCTCACCAAATTCGGGAGAAGAACGAATGAACACAGTGAGAACTTAAAAAGTTTTTAAAATATAAGTAAGAACAATCAGAGCTGAAAAATAAAATATCTTACATGAAAAATGCACTAGAGGGAGTCAACAGCAGATTAGATGATACAGAAGAACAAATCAGTTCTCTGGAAGACAGAGTAGAAGGAATGACAAAATCAGAACAGCAAAAAGAAAAAAGAATTTTTTTTAAATGACAATAGTTTAAAGGACCTCAGGGGACAACATCAAACACACTAACATTCACATTATATGGATCCCAGAGGACAAGAAAGAAAAGGGCAGAAAACTTTTTTGAAGAAATAATGGCTGAAAACTTTCCTAACCTGGGGAAGGAAACAGACATCCTGTTCCAGGAAGCACAGAGAATCTCAGACATGATAAAACCAAAGAAATCCACACCAAGACATATTATAATTAAAATATCAAAAAGTTAAAGATAAAGAGAGAATTTTAAAAGCAGCAAGAGAAACACAACGGATTACATATATGGGAACTTTCACAAAATACTATCAGTGGCTTTTTCAGCAGAAATTTTGCAGACCAGAAGGAAGTGGTATGATATAATTAAAGCACTGAAAAGGAAAAAAAAAATCTTTCAACCAAGAATACTCTATCCAACAATGTTATCATTCAGAATTGAAGGAGAGACCAAGAGTTTCACAGAGAAGCAAAAATTAAAGGAGCTCAGCACCCCTAAACTGACCTTACAAGAATGTTAAAGAGACTTTTAAAGAGGAACAGAAAAGGTCATAACTTTATGTTATAAGAAAACATATAAAAGAAAAAAACTTACCAGTAAAAGCAAATATATAGTAAAGGTAGTGTGTCAACTACTTATAAAGCTAGTATGAAGGTTAAAAGAGAAAAGTAGTTAAAATCAACTATATCTACAATTAGTAGTTAAGGGATACACAAAGTAAAATTTTATAAAATATGGTATAAAAAGCATAAAACATGGGGGGTGGATAAAAACATAGTGCTTTTAGAGTCTTCACACTTAAGTGATTATCAAGTTAAAACAGTCACTTTTATATATAGATTGTTATATATGAGTCTCATGGTAACCAAAAACCAAAAACTTTATAATAGATACACAAAAAATGAAGAGAAAGAAATCCAAACACTACACTAAAGAAAATCATCAAACCACAAGGGAAGAGAACAAGAGAAGAAAGGGACAGAGAAGAACTACAAAAACAACCATAAAACAATTAACAAAATGGAAATGATGACATACCTATGAATAATTACTTTAAATGTAAATGGGCTAAATTATCCAATCCAAAAACATAAGGTGGCAGAATAGATAAAAATCAAGACCCATCCATATTCTGCTTACAAGAAAATCACTTCAGGTCTAAAGAGACACACGGGCTAAAAGTGAAAGGATGAAAAAAGATATCCCATACAAATGGAAAATAAAACAGGGGTAGCATTACTCAGACAAAATAGACTTTAAAACAAAGACTGTCACAAAAGACATAATGATAAAAGGGTCAATACAAGGATACATCATTCATAAACATTTATGAACTCAAGCAGGGGCACCTAAGTATATAAAGCTAATATTAACAAACATAAAGGGAGAAATTGATGGTAACACAATGACAGTAGGGGACTTTAATACTCCACTTACATCAACGAAGAGATCATCCAGACAGAAAATCAATAAGGGAACATCAGCCTTAAAGATGAACTTAATAGATATATACATTCCATTCAAAAACTGCATACACATTCTTTTCAAGTGAGCATGAAACATTCTCCAGGATAGATCACATGTTATGCCAAAAATCATGTCTCAATAAATTTAAGAATATTGAAATCATATCAAGCATCTTTTCCAACCACAATGGTATGAAACTAGAAATCAATTACAGGGAGAAAACTGGGAAAAACACATACACATGAAGACCAAAAACATGCTACTAAACAACCAATGGGTTAATGAAAAAAAACAAAGAGGAAATAAAAATAAATCTGAAGACAAATGAAAATGGAAACACAACGCTCCAAAATCTATGGGATGCAGCAAAAGCAGTTGTAAGAGGGAAGTTTACAGTGATTCAGGCCTATCTCAATAAACAAGAAAAATTTCAAATAAACAATCTAGCTTTACCTAAAGGAACTAGAAAAAGAAGAACAAACAAATGCAAAATTAGTAGAAGGAAGAAAATAATAAAGATCAGAGATAAAACAAATAAAAAAGAGACTAAAAACCAATGAAAAGATCAATGAAACTAAGAGCTGGTTCTTTGAAAGGATAAACAAAATTGATAAACCTTTAACCAGACTCATCAAGAAAAAGAGAGGGCCCAAATAAATAAAATCAGAAGTGAAAAAGAAGTTGCAACTGCTACCACAGAAATATAAAGGATCATAAGAGACTACTACAAACAATTTATGGTAACAAATTGGACAACCTAGAAGAAATAGATAAATTCCTAGAAACACAATCTTCCAAGACTGAATCATGAAGTAGAAAATTTGAATATACCAACACTAGTAATGAAACTGAATCGGTAATTTCAAAATTTCCAACAAACAAGTCTAGGACTAGATGGCTTATAGGTGAATTCTACCAAACATTTAAAAAAGAATTAATACCTATCCTTCTCGAATTTTTCCAAAAAATTGAAGAGGAGGGAACACTTCCTAAGTCATTTTATGAGGCCCATATTCTACCTTGATACCAAAATCAGATAAAAACACCATAACAAAAGAAAATTACAGATCAATATATCTGATGAACATAGATACAAATATCCACAACAAAATGTAAGCAAACTGAATTCAAGAATGTGATAAAAAGATCATACACTATAATCAAGTAGGATTTATTCCAGGGATGCAAGCATGGTTCAACATCCATAAATCAATCAGCTTGATACACCACATCAACAAAACGAAGGATAAAAAATCATATTATCATCTCAATAGATGCAGGAAAAGCATGTGACAAAATTCAACATTCATTTATTATAAAAACTCTCAACAAACTGGGTATAGAGATACTGTACCTGAAAATAACAAAAGCCATATATGGCAAACCCACAGCTAAAATAATAATCTACAATGAAAATCTGAAAGTTTTCCCCTAAGATCAGAAATAAGACAAGGATGTCCACTATTGCCACTTTCATTCAACATAGTATTGGAAGTTCTAGCCACAGCTATTAGGTAAGAAAAAGAAATGAAAGGCATCCAAATTGGAAAAGAAGAAGTAAAACTGTCACTATTTGCAGATGACATGATACTATATACAGAAAATCCTAAAGACCCCACCAAATAAACTCTATTTGAATTAATAAATTCAGTAAAGTTGTAGGATATAAAATTAATATACATAAATTGGTTGCATCTCTATACAGTAATAAGCTATCAGAGAGAGAAATTAAGGAAAAAATCCCATATAGAATTGTATCAAATGAATAAAATACTTAGAAATAAATATAACCAAGAAGGGGAAAGACCTATACTCTGAAAACTATAAGACTTGATGAAAGAAATTGAAGATGACACAAATAAATGGAAAGATATACTGTGCTTATGAATTGGAAGAATTAATATTGTTAAGATGTCCATGCTACCCAAAGCAATCTGCAGATTCAGTGCAGTCCCTATCAAAATACCAGTTGCATTTTCACATAACTAGAACAAATAATCCTAAAATTTGCGTGCAACCACAAAAGACACCAAATCCCAAAGTAATTTGAGAAAGAAGAACAAAGCTGGAGGTTTCATACTCCCTGATTTCAAACTATACTACAAAGCTATAGAAGTCAAACACTATGGTACTGGCACAAAAACAGACATACAGATCAATGGAACAAATCAGACAGCTCAGAAATAAATGCATGCAATTACAGTTAATTAATCTATGACGAAGGAGGAAAGAATATCCAGTCTTTTCAATAAATGATGTTGGGAAAATTGGACAGATATATGCAAAAGAATTAAAGTAGACCACTGTTGTATACCATATACAAAAATAAATTCAAAATTGATTAGAGACTTAAATTTAAGACTGGAAACGATAAAACTCCTAGAAGAAAACATAGGTAGCAAGTTCTTTGACACTGGCCTTAGCAATATTTTTTGGACATGTCTCCTTGGGCAAGGTCAATAAAAGCAAAAATTTTAAAATGGACTACATCAAACTAAAAACTTTTGCATAGCAGAGGAAACCATCATAAAAAAGGAAAAGGCAACCTACTGAATGGGAGAAGATATTTGCAAACTGTATATCCAGCAAGAGATTAATATCCAAAAAATATAAAAAATTTGTACAACTTAATATCATAAAAAACAACGTTATCAAAAATGGGCAGAGGACCTGTGTAGATATTTTTCCAAAGAAGACATATGGATGACCAACAGGCATAGGAAAAGATGCCCAACATCACTAGTCATCAGGGAAATGTAAATCAAAACCACCATGAGATAACACCTCACATCTGTCAGAATGACAATTATCAAGAAGACAACAAATAATTTTTGGCCAGGATGTATAGTAGAGGGAACTCTTGTTCACTGTTGGTGGGAATGTAAATTAGCACACCACTATGAAAAACAGTATGGAGTGTCCTCAAAAAGTTAAAAATAGAACTACCATAAAATCCAGCAATTCCACTTCTGGTTATTTAACTGGAGGAAACAAAAACACTTACTAGGAAAAATATATGCATCCCTTTGTTCCTTGCAGCATTATTTACAATATCTAAGATATGGAAACAACCTAAGTGTCCATAAATAGATGAATGGATAAAGAAGATGTTTTACATATATATATATGTAAAACATATATATATTTTTTACATATATATATTTCTTTATATATATATATATACACATACATATATATATATGTGTGTGTATATATATATATATATATATAATGAAATACTACTCAGCCATAAAAAGAACGAAATCTTGCCATTTGGACAACATGGATAGACCTAGAGGGTATTATGCTAAGTAAAATAAGTCAGGCAGACAAAGACAAATGCCATGCGATTTCACTTATATGTGAAATCTTAAAAACAAAACAAATGAACAAACAAAAGAGAAAGACTCATAGATACAGAAAACAATATAGTGATTGTCAGAGGGGAAGGGGATTGATGGGTGGATGAAGTAGGGGAAAGGGATTAAGAGGTACAAACTTTCAATTATAAAATAAATAAGTTATGAGAATATAATATACAACATAGGGAATACAGTCAGTAATATTGTGATAACTTTGCATGGTGACAGATGGTAGCTAGACTTAACCATGGTGACCATTTCTTAATATATAAAAATGTCTCATCACTATGATGTATACCTGAAACTAATATGACATTGTATATCAATTATACTTCAATTTTAAAAAAAATAAGTCCTTTCTAGCCTTAAATAAGCTATGAATATTTCAAAGCATGAAATTTTTCTTTCACCTTGACTCACAATACATTCTTTAGTTGATGTAGCATTATATGCTTATGAGTTCTGCTATTAGTGTCCCATTATCCAACTTAGACCCCTGGAACTTCACCTAAAAGAATAAATAGGTCCTAGAATTGTCACAAGGTTCTCATTGTTGCTCACTGGGGCAATTCAAGAGAGGTGGCCTTCAGTGTTTAACAAATTTAAGGGTCTGAGGTCAGGAGCTGATAGGAGACCAGACTGGAAAGTGAAGCTGTGGGTTGGGTACAAAGCCAATGGAAATGGATGAAGGAGGAGGTGTTGTATATACCAGCTATATCAGTTTTCTAGGGCTGCCACGAACTTAGTGGCTGAATACGAGTTCATTATCTTATAGCTCTGGAGGGCAGAAGTCCAAAACAGGACTCACTGGACTAAAAGCAAGATTTGTCAGGGTGTATTCCTCTTCTGGAGGCTCTAGGGGAGAATCCATTTCCCTACCTTTTCCAGCTTGACTCATAGACCTTTATGTTCACTGTCAGCCACATTGCATCTCTCTGACCCTTCTTCTGTAGTACATCTTCCTCTTCCACTTTTAAGGACCCTTGTGATTTCATTGAGCCCCATCAGGTAATTCAGAAAAATCTCTACTTTAAGGTCAGCTGATTAACAACATTATTTCCAACCTTTATTTTCCTTCCTTATTTCCAGCCACCAAGAACAGAGATCACAGTCTCCTCATGGTCTTTAGTGAACGACTAAATGGCCACTTGGTTCTTCCCTTCAGGAAGATTTTATTATCTGATTTTATTATCAGATCAACAAAGTGTCTTTTACGAGTCTTCGCAGAATATATAGAGGGGATATAATTCAGGTTTGGCATCTCATCCCATGAATCATCATGGCGGGCCAGAGGAGTAGGTAGTAAGCAGATGGCCTTCATGGTGGGGCATCTAAAGGAATCTAAAGGAATCTCTAGGCACTGAAATATCTTCTTCAAGAGTGTTGGGTAGCCCATGCTCATGGTCTCTCTCTGGGTTAATTCTTTAGGATGAAAATATTCCTGAAGATGATGGCTCTCCTTTCCCTAGGGCCATATCAAAGAGCTGTTCTTTTTGTTCCCCCCTTCCTTTATAGACAGTAACAGGGAGATCTCATTGATTTTGTAGGGATCCGTTCTAAAGTCGCTAGAGGTCAACAGATGTAGGAGAGGTGTGAGGTGAACAAGTCTCATGATGGAGACTGCAAAATTTTCTCTACTGTACTATTTGTGCCTTAGGGGTTTCTGCCAGGTCCTTCGGCTGTCAGTGAGGATTTGGGCAGCCTCCCCCAAAGGTCTGTTCTAATACTTGCTGTACTTAAAATACTTCCATATGTGTAACCCATTTTTTTTGAGAAGCAAATAAAAGATTTCCTTTATGGCAACTCCCCAACTGTACAGATCACTTTGGCAAACAGACAAAAGTCACCCTTATCTTTCCTTTAAGAGAAACTTTAAACAAATCCTTAAAAATCAGATGAGTTCTCTAAAGCAATAACCTTTAGGTTTCAATTCTCTGTACATGCATGTCGATAGTGTTCTACCCAAATCTGCTCTAGACATATCAAGTATGTGATAAGATTCCCATCAATCCTAAGCATCGTAGACATTTAGGATAAAAATTTTAAAAATAAAACATTTATTTTTCTTTAAAAGAGTAATAGTGACTTTGGATCAGTTTGATCTTACGCTGAAATCTGAAGTCCCTAATTGTCTACGTCTCCAAAGTCCATCTTCAGTTTCTAAAAAGTGTCTTTCATATTAATAGAATGATAGAAGGGTTTTGTAATTTTCCTAAAAGCAGAGCCGTGTCTTAGCTTTCTTTATAATCGTACATGGCCCCTTTTATCATGCTTTGTACATAGTAGACTTCTAATATATTTATTGATTTAAGGATTTAATATCTATAGGTAGCATAATAATAACAACAACAACAACAACACAGTATTGAGGTAGAAAATATTATTCATGATTCTGAGTAAAGCAATCTCATTTTTCATGGAGTAAGTTAATGTTATTCAGTGAAACAGATGAAGGAAGCTAGGTCAAGTATTAGCAGGAGAATGATTAGTTTTCATTACTTTTTCAAGGTGCAAAAAGATGTGTCAACCAGCATGATACCTGCTCTAGACCTTGACCCAACACACCCAGTTTTTTGTTTGTTTGTTTGTTTGATTTAATGGTTGTGAGCTGACAATTACAACAGAATATTATACCACTGCCAAGTTAAGATAGCTATACTGGTCAATGCAGAAATAAACACCAGTGTGGTCATTTAAGGAAAGGCATCAGGAAAGTTGCCTGCTTTTTAATTTTTTGTAATTACCGAGACAAAACTAATTGGCTGACTGACCAAGTAAGAGTAGTTCCTATTTCAGTAATGCCAACAAGGCTCAGAGTGAGAGCTGGAAACGTTCTTGAGGTTTGCTCCTTGTGTTAAATTCTGTACATAATGATCACAAGACAGATGAAGAGTATAGCAGAAGTCCTTGGATCTCCTGGATAGGAATGCTACATGGTTGAAAGCTGCTGAGATATTCACTGTCCCTCTCCCTGGCCTAGAATTAGTGCCAGTCATGGAAGTTAGCTCAGATCTCAGGTTGAAAGTTTTATTTTTAGCGAAAACCCAATTGTCTCTTGCCAAGAGCGTATTTATTTCTAGTTATGCAGCCAAGCTCTGGATCTCCAAGGTGGGTTATAGCACTGACTCCTTTCAAAACTGCCTTTCCAGAACTTTCTTCAATAATAACTTAGAATTTCTTCAATTGAGAATTTATTTTAGCTCATTTGATTTTAAGGGCTACATTTATATGTAAATTTGTTTTCTTAGATGTCCAATTTCCTTTGAAATATGATCTCGATATACTGAATCCCAAATTCTTTGATTCTCTCAAAAATTTAAAAAAAGGAAAGATAGGAAAAAAGTAAAGAAGGAATCAGCTCAGGATTTTAGTAGATATTAGACACTATTTCTTGCTCTAATTTGGGGGTGGTTCATGTGTGTGCCTTGGATATGGCCCTTGTCTCACTGGACTTCATGCTACTTTAATTAAATATGCTCCTTCTGTTTGTTTTGATTTGATTCATTTATTTATCTTCCAGAACTACTCTGTATCAGGATGAATCCTTATGCACATATCTGAAATCACGATCCAATATAGTAAAGAAAAAGCCATGTCCCAGCCAAACTGAGTTTTTCAACCTGTGTCCCACATACACTAAACTTCGGGGTCACGTTGCTATGAGTGGGTGAGCCACTCACCACTCCAGGGAAAATTAGGAAATGTTATCTCTATTAACATTCTTTCCTTAAGCCTCTACTTTTCCCCATCCTAGGAAACCTGGGGAACTTTTGTTTAGATTGTTCTCTGATAGTTTCTCAGGTGACATAAACAGCAGTACAACCTGGTGAGAACAGATGGAGACACGCAAACAGTGTTTGTTAAGAATAAAGGAAAACACTAATCATTTTGCTTACCAGTAACTGGCTGCATAATCTTACCCTTTTGTAATTTTGTAATAAATGTTCTTAGTTTGACTTAATATTGGGCATGTGGTGGAAATTAAAAGGAAACCTTTACCTGTGTATACCCCAAAACATTTCATGATGGAAATTCCAAACTGCCCAGTATTTCTGCTATGAATACCTAGACCAATGCATCCCATACCTGTTTCAAAACTCATTTGTGCCCAAATAAGGGCAGACCCAGCTGGGGTAAAGCCAAGTTCACTTTATTTGCATCAGTTTGCTCAAAGCTGATGCTTTCCTTCGCCCTTTTTTTATTTTTTCATATTTCTCCACAAGAAACCGGTTGTCAGGCAGGAGGCTCTGTTCTCTAATGACTCACAGAATATGCCAAACCAAACCTTTTCCTCCTGCAAGACGTTAGTAGATTTCATTTTCAAGTGTGGAGTCACTGCTTTTGTGAATTGCTAATACCAATTTGTCTTTCTTTTTTTTCTCTCCACTGAACAATAAAGGGAATGGTTAGAGCTTTAACAACCAAGACATAAATAAGGAAAACAGCTCGAAAGCAGAACACCGAGTAGCTGTTAAACGATCAGCTCTTTTCAGATCCTCCATAAGGATTAAGGACTAAATGAACCTTTTCACATATTGTTACTCGGACACAAGGCACAGAATCAACTTCATTCTTCTCCTTTGAACCAAAACGACAATCATACTGGGAAGCCCCCCACCATCCCCTGAGTCAATTAAAGATTCTGTTACTGGAGTTATTTTAAATGGGTGTGTTTAAAGCGCTAGGGGACAGATTGTAGGATATAATCCTCAACTGACAGGGGGGAATGTACTAAAAGTCCCCCAGGAGATCACCCATCTTCATGTTTGTGAGACACATGGTCACAGAGATGGACAAACCAATTTGAATGAGATAAGAAAAGCCAAGCTTTTTCTACCCTTCCCCCAAATCCTCAGCCACCTCACAAGCTGAACCTTTCAAATACACTTAGTGCTGAGGCAATTTGACATGGGTGGTAGATTAACACACACACACAATACAAACAGGGAGGGCACCTCCCTTATTGATGCCAAGTTCACAGAATCAGCTGCTACACTCGTCTAAAAGCCAGCTTGGGAAGACCAGAATTGTATCTTCGACTGTCTGTCTGTATTTTAGGGCTCAACTGGGACTCCAGGAGAAGAAAGTTCCATAGGTTCTTGAAAAGTCCTGAGATGGACGAATTTGGTTTTTGGGTTTTTGTTTTTGTTTTTGGGGGGGGGGGTTGTTGTTCTTAAGTAAGGAGAAAAAAACATCTTCAAAGTATGTCTGTTGTTTTTGTTTCTAAATTGTGGTGGTATTCAGAGGACATTGGTAGCGAGGAATCCAACAAGGGTTTGCAGGAGAACAGGATTCACCCAGATCCAGATATAAAAGCAGAAACCTTGGCTACTTTTCTAATTTCTACATTTCCTCTTGATGTTATTATTTACAACCCTCCTCATTCTTGTACCTTCACTCTGCTAGTTATATCGTAAAATTTACAGGAAGAAACAGAGAGAAACTGATCTCTACAGGCACACAGTCATGGGTTTTAGTGTCTATTTGTGTAGCCCATCCTTATGCAGCAGGAAGGAAGATATCTTCTACTCTCTGCTGAAAAGGAGACCACCAGGCTAAGAACAGAGGAGTCTGGTGTATCCGCATGACCTAACAAGACTTTCTTGTTCTTCTTTTTAGCCCCCCATAAAAAACAATGGAGTTAGAAAATGATTTGAAAATAAGTTGCTTAGAGACAGTTTCTCTTGGGCTAGGAAGTGAATATGTGCATTTGTTTCCAAAGTTTTCATATACTCTAAGCCCAAATACACACCAAAGCCCAAGTGTCCATTCTGAAACCCAGCCATCCCACAAGGCTTTATGCTCTTTACCCAATATCTCTTATTTTTTGCATGTTCCCACCCCAATTTCACACCAAAATGAATCAGTGGGCAGATTTCAATAGCATCCATTTGAATCAATACTGTAGGATGTGGAAAATAAGAAGTAAGAATTTTTTTCTTTTTTCCCCTTAGATTTTATTATTTACTTTGATTAGTTTTAGCCCTATACATTTTTGGAAATCTTGGTGTTATACTTTGTGTTGACATACATTTAATTTACTCAGATTTGCCACAGAATATGTTGGTTTTCTTCTTGACATTATCAAGCTTTTTATTAAAATAAAGAATACTTGTGCCCCTTTGGTTGAGACAAAAGACATGATATCATTGAGAGAAGTAAAAGCATAGGAAGTTGTCAAAATAGTAAATATTGATTATGAATATTCATAGTGTCTCATACTTGGTCATTTCAAGTGCAGTCAGAAAAGGAAAGTAAAAAATAGCCTCTCTCCAGGAAGTATTCTGTGAAGAAATAGAAATTAAATTTTGGTCGGGATATAGGTATATCTACTTTATGGAAAACCTACCTTTCGCGAGAACGGGGATTGTCCCAGGAATTCATGAACAGTTTTTAAGAGATGAGAAAACTCAAATCCAGAAACAGAGCTGATAATCTGGAACCAGTATATATTCTAAAGTCACATAAGTCCTTTCAAAACCTAGTGCAAAGTACCATAAAAAAAATTTTCAGCTTTTGGTTCGGGGGGATGGGTGGCTTATACAATTTCCTTATGGAACTATTGTGTTCTGCCTGTCTGCATTAATGCAGGCTATTGGAGCATACATCTCAAAGTTCCCAAGGATATCTCCTCCTGCCATTTATTGGTTTCTTGGAAGAACTTCTAATTTTCCAGAATAATTTTTCAGCACATTCATTACCTTTTTGGGTTTTTTTTCACATAACACACATACACAAGAACATTTTGTGGAAATAGCCATGTACTTTCCCATGGTTTCTAGCCAATTATAAATAACTTTAGAAGTGCGGAAAAGAAGGACAAGGAGGTTATTAATTTGGAACCTACTCGTAAACTATGAGTAGCTTATAAATCGCTTAATAGCAATATCATTAAAATTATCAGTGTAACATACTGGGTAAAATATGTTCAGAGATGCTTTCGACCATCTATGTGTCTCCTTGAATAAATGAGCACCTGCTAAGGAACTTATAAATCACACGTGCCCATGCACTCATTTGCCAAACTGATAGCTCCAAATATTTGTATCAACTATTTATGCATCCACTTATATGGCTCTGTAGAAGTATATTCTTGTGTCTTTAATTATTCTGATGGTCTTGTATGTTGAATATATATGTGGCTCAAAGGAAAGGTAAAATTTTTTGTAAAACTTACAATTCCTTTCTTGTCCTCTACGTGGGTTAATTAATTAATGATTGTTATCCCCTTTTGGAGATTGATAAGATATTGACCTTTTTTCCACCCTATGCCAGTATATTACCACGTACACACAGTTTGCCAATGTGCCTACCACTGTGCCTTGAGCAGAACTGATGCTACATCAAGTTTGTTTAACTGTGTCTCATTTCTTCCTCTAATTTGTTCACCCTTAAGATCTGATGGAGTGTTGAGTGATCTGGAAGATCTAGCCTCATCTTTACTCAAGGCCTCTGTTTTCCATGTTTGAAAACTCTGGGTAAATGAATCTCTGATGTCCACAGTAAAAAGTAGGACAACACACCTTCCCGATCATGGCCTGCATCTTGTGCCTAATATCAAAAGAGAGAGTAGGGCCACCTTTTCTAAAATAGCAGTCAGGTTTTTGAAATGGTTTCCTGCTGGGGGAGTGGATTAGTAGATAAAGTTTCTTTTCTTTCTTTCTTTTTTTTTTTTTTTGTAGCTACTAAAAATACAAACCAAGAAAAAAAAATCTAAAGTTCTACTTGTTTTGTGCTTTCCTGAATTTCTAATCTCATTGACTTCACTTCAATGGATAGAACTACCCTCCCACCTTGGGCAGTCAATCATGCCACATGGGGCAGGAGCCCTCAAGCTGGGGCTATTGGATCCAGTGAAGAAAATACTATAAACTGTAAATCAAAAATGATGTCTAGTTTATGAGAATTTTGCCTGAAGACACAATTTTAGTCCCCAAAGCCTCTTTGCTAAAGCATTTATTACGGATTCCTAATTCCTCTTGCAAACTTAGTTAATACTCATGGATATCTTTTGCATACAGAGCAGGGCACATGCTATCAGAACTGATGTGTCTGCCTGACAAGTGCAGAGCGGAGCAGAGTCAATTACAGAGAGGAAAGCGGGCAGCTAAATGGTATGCTGCCTAAACAGAGCCTAGCAGATCTATTCACTCTGGGAGCCAGTCTTGACATCCTGTGCTGTATGACCATCTTCCTAGGACCACCAGCTGGAGAGTTCACACTTTGAGAAGTAGTAGTCCTCTATATTCTCCAAAAGCAACTTCATGACCGCTTTTGAAATAATTAGAAAACATATGCTCCCTTCAGATCAGCTTCCTTCAAGCAAGTGTTTATTTAATTCATATTTCTGAAGTTCTCTGGCTTGATTTCACTTGAAAGTCAACATTCTTGGTCTCCTCCCCTTTCCCAGCATGTTTAAGTTGAGATGGTGCTCTTTCTTGTTTCCTTAAGAGCTCTTGCCAAGTCATTGGGCATGGGTCTTTTGTTCATTTTCTGGGAGTCCTCAATGAATATGTGCCTTGATTCTCCCAATTTGTGAAAAAAAAGAAAGCTCACTTTTGTTTCACGTGTACTGAGTTATTTTCATTCACAAAGGTGTCTAATATTGGTGCCTTATCCATGATTGGAAAGATCAGGCTCCACAGACTTTTAAAAACGTCTTCCATCCTTCCTCATCCCCAGCTCCACATGAAGACATGGTTGACTAAGGGGAAGGAGTGGGTGAGGGATAAATTAGGAGCATGGGATTAACAGATACACGCCGCTACATATAAAATAGATAAACAACAAGGATTTACTGTATAGCACAGGGAGCTATAGTCAATATCTTGTAATAACCTACAAAGGAAAAGAATCTGAAAAATATATATATGTTGTGTGTGTATATATCTACCTATATCTATATATTTATATATCTATATCTATCTATATAGATAGATATAGATATAACTGAATCACTTTGCTGTATACCTGAAACTAACACAATGTTGTAAGTCAACTATACTTCAATAAAAAGAAGTTAAAAAAAAAGACATGGTTGACTAAACCTTAAGTTCACTAGTCAGATTCTCCCACCTCTGATTACCTGTCACATCCTATTGCAACAGAATTCTGAAAACAGAGATTTCCATATCCTAGTCCTAGCCAAAACTACTTTAAACAAAATCTTAAATAACCAAATTCTGGAGACTTCCCTGGCGGTCCAGCGGTTAAGACTCTACGCTTCCACTGCAGGGGGCACAGATTCGATCTCTGGTCCGGGAACTAAGATCCCGCATGACGCATGGCACAGCCAAAAATAAATAAATAACCAAATTCTGAACTTATAGAGGCATATGGATAGCTCCTGGAGAGCTTCTTGAAGTACACTTTGACCTAGATAGAAGCAAAATGTGTTCTCTTTTGAAATATGCAGTATTTTCCCAACTCTCAGAAAAATGTATTTTTACTGCATCCATTTAAGTGTACCCATCAAAATAAACCAGGTCTGGAACCCAAACCTCCAAGCCCCACTCCTACTTGCCCCCTCTCACCACACTCAGCGTTTGCCTTGTTCATTTGGTAGTCACCACATACTGCCATTTTACTGTTAGTTTGTTTTTTCTCTTTTGGATATATCCCCTATTAAATCCAAGACCTAGGAAGGTGCCAAGAGTTCTCTCTCTTCTATTAGCTCTCTGGATTCCCAGTTCAGGTTTAATTACTCCAAGCCTACTCGGCGCTAGAGACTGCCCAGGTACATGGGACTGTGCAGCTGAGAGCCAGGACTGACTTGATGCTCTGGCTTAAGACGATAGACGTCAGTGAGAAAAAGAACTGTGTTGTAAACAGTCCCTTAGAAACCCTATCCTGGAGGTGAGCCAACCAGGAGGGGAAACTAGTCCCAGCTTCAGGTAGAGCCTGCCCCTGCTTTCCTCCAGCCTGCTCTCCTTGAGTTGAGGTACCGTGAAGGGCCCAGGACTCTGTGCCCAGAAGGGCACTCTGAAATTTTCAGCACAAGCTACTGAAGAAGGGATGAGGTATTTACTTGGACTAATTTCGGTGTCAGAAAGAGAAACTCAGAGTAGTAGACTGAAGAATGCCTGGAGTTGAGGAGTGGGGTTAGTTTCTTCAATGTACCAAAGAGTCTTTTACTTTTCCTGCTACCGGAAGGGACATGCTGAGCCTCAGAGTTCTGCCTTTTTGCTGCTCCATCCTGCACTTTTCCTTCCTTCGATGGTGTTCCTCTCAGGTTTCTTGTGTCCATATACTTTCTCTCTCCCTCTCGACTTTTTCTTTTCTCCTTCCAGTTCCAAAAGCTTTCCTTTAAGTACTAGATATGAATTCATACTGAAGGATCAACGTCTGATAACAATTGTGCCGAGAAGGAAAACTGCATACATGATATTCAAAAACATGAAAATAAAAGATTGCAAACAGTAAAGCAAGTCCATGTGAATTCCAGGAATTAACATAGGGGAATATAGTTAGGGGAGAGTGGCTCAACCAAGACCCCTAACCTTGTGCAAGGTAGGCACTACCCTGCGGGTATAGTAGTCTGCGGGTGTAGTCTCTGCATGAGAAAGTCCTTACCATGGTACTTTCCCCTGAAGGTACCCATCCCCCGACACACACCCAGTGTAAACCTTGAAGGGGATGACGAATATGGAAAAATATATGATTCACTGTCTGAGAATCAGAGGCTTTCTAATGGAATGGTGCCACGCAAAGAGCCATTTTATCTTCCAATAATCCCACATTTCATGTCAGACTGGTGGTGTCATCCTCCCCATTCCCTTATTTTAATACATAATTCAGGTTTGGTGATTCACAAACCACGTAAGATCACTTATCTTGCCTATAACAAGTGCTCATTCATCCATTTGTATTAAGCAATTGAATGCTTTCTGCTAGCTAGGCACTCTGACAGGTCACAGAGAAGTGCTTACCAGCCCCGGTGCCCTACTGCACTGCAGTGTTTATTCACATATTCAGTGAATATCTACTGAGCCGGCAGTTTATGCCAAACACCGTTTTCACCATGTGAATACGGTGGGCAACATGGCAAAGTCCCTGTGTACACGTAGGAGGGCTTTGTGTGTGTTTGTTTTACAAAGAATTTCCAAACAACTTTTGGTCACAAAGAATTTTCCAAAAAATCCTTAACGAGAAGGCACTCTCCCTTATTTGCATTCTAATGTACTTTTCTGTGGGGAAGGATTTTTAGCCATTTCCCCATATTATTCCGTGAGAGTACGTCACACAGGAGAGCGTCAGAATTATCATGTTGTGCGTGAAACATTTCTGGCAGCTTTTTTTGAAATGAAACTGAGCAGGTTTTAGAATGAACACCCTTCACACTCATTCAATCTGTTATACTAAGTTCAGAAAACAGTCTTTTAGAATGATGGCAACCCCCATCAACACCAGACTTAAAACAATGATTCTCAGTACTTGGCTGGATTCTTAGCATGCCTTCGACGTCGGCTGCCATCTGACTGTCGATGCAGCTTAGAGTTCTGAATGTATTTGCTATCATCCAATGACCTTAGATGTGGATAACTTTAGAGGAAGCCTTCTCATTATCATCACTCTTACACTCCATCCTCAAAGACTTTACCCTGCTGTAAGGAATGATGAATGAATGAATGATAGAATCTGAACTGAGATCTGTCTGAATCCCTCATACTAGCTTTTGTTTGATCTTGGTGAAGATGGGAGGGCTTGATGGTTGTGTTATTGAAAATTCTTCTTGCATTTCCTAATCTTTGCTCCTTTTTTTTTTCACACCTCGGGTACATTTCTTCCATCCTACATCTGTCATTTGATTCCTCTTTAATAAAGGTTTGTCACCAAATGCTTGAAATTTGGTAACCATCCTAGCAAATCCAGACATCTGTAATTACAGAATTTGAAAAAAAAAATAGAACTAATAACCTCATCAGCCTTTTCTAGACCTTATTTTCCTAAGTGCCAAGACATTCCTTTCCCAAACCCATGTTTCCTACTACCCCAAAATGACCTGATGAAGGACCTGCCAGGTGTTAAGTGATGCTGCCAGGTGCTAAGTGACGGAGCTAGACAGTGATATAATCCCCCTACGTGCCTTTCACCTTCCATCCTGTTTCATTCCTCTCTCCTCCTGGGCCCTCCCTTCCCTTCTCATCCTTCTGTTTATATTGCCCAGTACAGCCTGTCTCCAATGTGTCTCAAAACAATCATTTGATTCCATAAGTAGACATTTCAAAAATATATTAGTTAAATATGTTTGGTGTACATGAACAAAATAGCCAACTGCCATAATTTATAAAATTTCAACCAGTGGTGTAGGTTTTCACATTAGCATAGAGGTGAAAAGCTATCAGTTGAAGATTCCCAGGAGTAGTGAGCGAGAGAGCCTCACCCGAAAGAATGCATTTTTAAGTTCAGATCTCTCAGAATTGCAAATGTTGTACTTTACGTACAATTCCCCATGAGTCTAAGTTATGGAAAGAGAATGGAAATGCAGGTCAGCCCAGTACTTCCTAATTGGGAAGTTACTCAACACCTTGCTAATTAGGACCACATTTTACTAGCAACAAAAATGGCAATCGACAGAGCAAGGGCATTTTTAAAAATCAGTATCTTTATCGAGAAGCTCACTGCTCAGTGAATATGTGCTACACTGCACAGATGACTTGGAAGACCTCTGTAAGTATTGCAATACCAAGTGGAGATTAGGGAGGGGAAAGAGCCAGATACAGTGCCAGAATTTTCACATAACATCTGTGGGTGACTTTGTGAAACCCAGATAAAAACAAGTTTCTCAATATTTCCAGGAATTAAATATAATCTTCAGTAAAAAACTGTGGGAACTTAGTGCAGGAGCAACAAAGGGGATTTAATGCATTTTAAAAGGCAAAAGGCCTTACACTGTCGGAAATGATTAGGTTTAAAAGTGGCGAACTGGAGATCTCTGAACATAGATAGACATTGATTTGCCTTTTCCAAGAAATTTACCCTGGCTTAACCACTTCCTATAATTTTTAGCTTGTTATATTCCCGACTTTAATGCATAGAATCCCATGCAATTCCGCCCTTGTTTGTAAATTGCACGTCAGTTGCTGGCTGTGTTTATGTCTCATTTCCTTTATCATGTTACAACTAAGCAGCCGCATGTTTCCTCCTCACCCGGCCCCTCTCATCCCATGGAGGGCTGAGCTGTGCGTGGTGTGCAGTCAGAAATGCCTATTGAATGAACTTCTTGTCTCTGTTGATCCTATTAACCAGATAATTGCCTAATCTCCACTTGGCTTTGTGCTCTATAGGCCCAACATAACAGGTGAAGTGAATAAAAGCTCTCTTCAAGCAAATACTCTCATGAATGGGGTCTTTTTCTGAGAGGGCATGGTCGCCTGGACCTTTGGAAGACAATGTTCATCTCACACCAATGAGCAGATTAGACCCAGAGCAAAGTTGACCCAAAAGATCAGCTTTAGTATCAACACAAACAAATCTTTATAGAGGAGAAGTCAGGGTGAGACTGCCTCCCCAACTGGGCTTTCCCCTTTCCATCATCTCCACTTTATTCTGAGCGAACATCTGAACCACAGACATTCCAACCACCCTCAACACTGTTTACTTGGGCTGAGGCAAAACTCAATAAGATCAATTCCAAGTTACCAAGCCAGATATACAGAAGAGGAGAGCCATGGCATGAATGCAGATAGAGAGGGAGAGAGAGAAGAAAGGAGAAGAAAAACAGTCAGGTCGCTAAACATGTCATGAGACCGTGGGGGATATACTGCCTCTGAACAAACCCATTGCATGGAAGACTCTGAGTTAATCAGATACAGTTACCCAGCATTTCAGGGACTTTCTACTACTGAAGGTCAAGAATGTTCACTTGGAGAAAGTTATTTCAAGCAGCTACCTGTGTGTCTTATATCCCAACCCTTGATACATACAAATATAAATATGTGGCCCATCATCATATTTTCATATTGGGTAACTACAGAGAATATTTTGGCAAGGGTGCTTAATCTAAAAATGTTCAATTTTAATCAGTTTGAACTATGGTCTGTCTTTCTGTGAACTGAAAGCCACCAATCAATTTTCCTTTATCTTTTTTTCTGTTTTTCTTACCCAAGGCAATGCCTTTTGTAAAAGGGTATTTATTTTTAATGGATTTTTTAATGAATTTTTCAGTCAAGCTATTAATAATGCCATTAATTATAGGCAGCTTGTATTAAAGTGCACGCTGGCCTCTTAATCCTGACCCCCAGCTATTGGCTTGCAGCTAATCCAGCCTGGTGCTTGGCGGAGAAGGGCAGGACTCAGCCAGCGGCTGCTAGGAAACAGGATGGGGAAGGAGGAGGGCTCGAATAGAACGTTTCTCTCTTCTTTGCCAGAGGGCCTGCAAGTTTCAAGCCAGATGATGTGTGAGTGGGGAGGAAGGATAATCCCGCGGATGCTGTGCGAGCACTTAGGAGGAACTTCCCAGTGGAAGGGCTTTGCTCTGCCTTCAAGGCCTGGCCGGTGTGATAACCCCACAGGAACACTGCGCACCCTCACCTGAGGCGGTTCTGTGCGACGGCCTCGGTTTCAATCTGTTTAAATCGACCAGACAGAAGCCTCAGCCACATAATGGATTCCAATCCCTGGCTTGCTTGCTTTCTCCACCCAGCTTCCCAGTGTTCGGAAAAGTGTTTCATTGCCATTTGCTTTCAAGATGCTTCCATGTTTTAGGATTTCATCTGTCAGTGAAAATGCTTCTGTGGGTTTATGGCCATGGGTGTGTGGTGTGTTTTTAAGAACGTTGGCAGGTAGCATGAGCAAGCTGTTAGGTTTCGGTGAGTAACAGCAAGCTTTCGGAAGTCTTTTGTTGATTGTTCTGGTTGACATAAAGTTGTATCTGAAGGAAGAAAGCCAGTTTAATCTGAAGCCAGAAGAAGAAAGGCTTCAAGGGACAACAGCAGCCCACACCGGAGAAAGGAATTGTCAGCAGTAACAGCTAGAAAATGGTAGAAGTAGACATACAATAGTGGAAGTGGACAAATGAATAAAATGTTTACCATGATCACGAGGTGAAAAGGCAGGAAAATAGGAACTCGTGGGTCTTCCTGACAGCAACTTACTTTGTCTCTCAAAGGGAGTGGTTGCATGCAATCGGTATGAGAGAAAATATTGTTTCTAATAACAAATCCATTCTAATCAAAATAAACAATAATCCTAGTGGCATTAATCTCTGAGGGACAAGGTTAGAGCTGTTTTCTGGTGCCATGGTTTTGACATAAACCGACCTGAAAACTCACTTTTAATTAATACACAAAGTCAAGTCTGGGTTCAGTTCTTCAAAGAAATGAAAAAAAATGTTAAGGGGTTTATTTCACGTTGGATTATGATAAATATTTACATTATGTATAGAAATGGAAGTTTCATAGGGAATTGATTCCAGCATCAACTGATTTATTAATGACCTTTTATTTTTTCAACTATAAACATGATCAGTTTCTCATCTGCCTGAAAGGATTTCTGACGTTAAAAGTATAACAGTGTATTAATGGGTTGTTTTTACTATGACAAATTGGAATAATATCGTCACATTTGATTAAATTGCTTCTTCATGTAACCAGTGTATATTATGTAGCTTGCATGAGTCTGGGACTGTGCTCTCTTTTGAGGATGAAGTGATAAAACAAAAACAGCATAGTTCTACCCTTACAGAGCTTAAAGTTACCCAAGGTGCCTTGGTAATGCTAACATCTATCCTCCTCTTCAAAAGCTTTTTCCCCCGCCCCCTGCCTGAACCATATAGGGAATGAAAGTTAATTCAGGGTTTGATAGTACACACACCGGAAACCACAACCAAATTGTTCCTAGAGAATGCTGGAGATGTCCGATGTCAAAGACTCAGAACATAACTTGTTTCCTCTTTTACTTCTACCTTTGATGAGTATAGAATTTTTTTGATAAAACTAAGAGCATGTGTCTTTATTCGTCTGAGACAGTCCTCTCTGATGATATCTCTATGGAATTATCACATGGAAGAGTTTTATGGGCCATTAACTTACTACTAGTGGGAGCTGGGCTCCAGGGTCTGCCTGTCACATTAATTTTTGAGGTCACCTATGCCAGGAAATATGAAGAAATCCCCTCTCTGGTTCACCTCCATGTGGCTATGTCTGTGCTCTTTCGAGCTCGAGGTACTTGATGGTCAAGCCGTCCACTGAACTCTGGACAGAGTAAGGAGAAATGTCCTTCATATGCCCCCAATCGTTAGGCAATTTACCTTATTTTCTTGGTATATGGAAGAATTTGGTTTGTGATTTCAGAGGATAAGCAGACTTCTGTATATTACCAGTAGTTCCTATGTTTGAATTCCCCCCAGAAGAAATCCTTGGGGAGCAAAGACTGTATTCTTTTTCTTCTTGGGCTTCTCAGTCTCCAGCACAGCACAGAGAAAGACAGAGAGTTGGCATTCAGAACACTCAAGCGAATGAGAGCGAAAAGTGAAAATCTGAAATGAAATGAAGGTAAAGGAAGATGGGAGGAAATTTTAATCTTCTTCTCAGGAAAGCTGGTTTCTATGAAAGTGGTCACTGAACATTTGATCCTTTTATTCTGTATTTTGATCCCTAACTTAACCATCCACAAGCTGGATAAGCTTGAACATCTTCTCTAACCTCTCTAACCTACTGTTTCCTCGTCTTTAAAATGGGAATAAAAATCCCTACTTCTCAGGGTGATGCAACTTAATGAGAGAAAAGTCCCCATGAAAGGCGATGAATGGGAGCTCAGACTATGGTCAGAAGCCCGTTATTACCCTGTTGCTTCCTAATACAGCGTAAATTAAACTCATACCATGTGGTATTCATTTTTTTTAGCATGTCCATTCCCAGGAAAATGACTCTGCCCACTGCTTGATGGAACTCCTATGCCTTATTGCATGTGTTGATGTTGCTGGAGATTAGACCTCATTGGTCATTGTACTGATGCCACTGTACTTGAAGCCAGCTTCATACAATTAAGAGATGCAAAGGCAAACAGAGTTCTCAGCTAACCATTACACAGAGCCTTCTGAGCACCTTTGTGAATTTGCATGTGCTTAAAAAATATATGGACTCATTTTTTAATTTAAGGAGCTTGCTGTTACCTGTGGCTTATCAGGGTCCAAATTCAAAATCAAACTCGGTTGAGACAAGGCATTGCAATCAGATTACTGTCACTTTGGGACTTGACTGGAGATGAGGGAGAGCCTACGCAATTGTAATTTTAGGAGCACCTGATTTGAAACTCACTAAAGAAATACTCCCTTCTCACATCTGTGAGCTGGGCATTCTCCCCACTAGATTCACGGGTTTGTAAATTGTGTCTTAAGACAAGCAGTAGAATGAAATTACATTGGTGGTGACAGACTCAAGACGTAATAAAGGCCAAGGTTACGTGGATGTGCCAGTGGTGTCTCCCTTTAGAAGATGTTGCTGTTGAAGAGTCTTTGTGAGTTTAGTTGTCCCAGAGTGCTTGGGGTTTTCTTTTAGTGTTGTGTATTGATCAAACATTTCCAAATCTTCCAGAACAAAGGGAACCATAAATGTACCTAGCTGATTTCAAGTGCCTTGGTGGTTTGATCATGTATCCAAAATTCTAACTGCCTATCCTTCAGACTTTTTCCTGGGAAGCAGGCTTCCTGTAGCTATGGTGGGGTCAACCTCACAGTTGCCTTAAAGTTCAACTTTGGATGTTAGCTTTATTATCAAGCCAGACCAGTCAGAGTCCTAGAAGGTAGTAGTTCATTTAAATGCTTGTAGAACAGATCAGGCTGTGAATAAGACAGAGTGCTTCTCTTACCTAGCATTTATTTGGGGATAAATAAAGGACTCAGAGGCCCAACTGTTCTGATAACAAAAGATGCTTTTAGTTAGTTGTGCAATGTGCATATGTATTTTATGTCCCAGTTCATGCCAGTTCTTCAATGTTCTTTCAATTTTATCACCAGCCTTCATATTTTTTATGTTTTGATTGGTTATGTGTAAAGCCAATTGGCATTTCTAGAAAAATTTTCTAAAGAGAAGTTTTGTGAAAATTGTGTCATAATCTCTGAATTTACCTTAGTTTTACATGACTGTGTCACTGACTATATTCTTAGTCTTTCTCCTGTGTGGGAGATACTGCAATTTTACATACTGTGGACACTCTTGCCGAATGTAAACCCTATACTTAAATATATTTAAAATAAGTCAGGTAGGAGCTAAGATAAATTTTTCGAAGATAATATTGAGAAGGATCTAGTTGTTTTTCCAAGGGGTGCAAAATAAAACAGAATTTTCTGGTGCATCAAGGTTGGAATCATCAGGTAAGACATTATGGAACTTAATTTTATAGTTCTTCTGACCCTCTTCCCCTCTAACACTCACTTCCAAGTAAGTTGCACAAAAGACACTTTCTGTCTGAATAAGAGAGCAGCCTGTGTTTATGGATGGAATCCTGTATGAAAGTCATGACACCACCTAGAACCCTGACTCCATTTGCCCACTCCCTTGTTCAATATGCCATGCCGGTGCTCCAGTGCTGTATAAGATGGAAGTCCTTGCCTTCACATAGCATCTCAGCTGGAGTTTACAAACTGCCTCTGTACTCGTTTCTTCATACCATCCATGCTATATATAGGAAAGGTATTGTTATCTCCATCTATAGATTAGGAAATTCAAGCTCAGAAATTTCAAGTGATGCCAACCATCCCAGAACTTTTAAGTGGCAGAGTTAGGATTTGATCCCAGATTATCTGAGTGCCCGTCCACTGCACTTTCTGTCATTCCGAGTTATACTCATGGTTCCTAGAATGTGTGAACAAAGGTATGGCAAGAACTGGGTTGATAAATTGAATTATACGAAGTTAGTTTCCTTTCAACCCTAGCATTCTGATTGTGTTTCTGGACCACATTGGCATGTTTAGTCTATGCTGTGAGGAATATGAGGGTCCCAGCTACAACATCTTTCTCTTGCCTTGAAAGCACTAGATATAGTTCTCACGGGGCTTCTGGTTCCACACCAGAAAAGAGAGGAAGGATATATATAGCATCGGTAATGGAAGATTGTCAAAATTAAAACTAAATCCTTGAGCAAATCCAGCTCATTAAAATCATAAATTAGTCAATTAAGGAAGGATAGGCAATTTCCCCAGGATGTCTTAGAAAATCAAATGGTAAACTAAGGATTATGAAAAAAAAGGTGATGGACCAAAATGAGTTCTTGAATCATTCCAGGCCTGTTCAGTTCAGTCTCTCACACAAGTGTTGGTGGGCGGTAAGGGATGGGGGAGGCATAGGGGATGATGCAAGCTGTCTTACAGTCTCCAATTCAAGGTGAGCAAACTAGGAAAATGACTCCTGTTCAGACGCAATCAGGGAAAGGGAATTAGTCTTTCTGGAATCCTCTTCCCTCCATGTTTCAATTAATTTGTTGGCAGGGCGAATAAGTATGTTGCCAAATTCTTCACTCTTTGTACCTTGTCAGGTCTCTCTCTCTTTCTTTCTCTGACTTTTAATAACCTTCAAAGGAAATGTACATGATTGTATTGTCAAATCTGATATTCAGTTGGTAAATCTATAACTACTTCAAATCCTTGATCTGCATGCTTGTTTTTCTTGTTCATCCTTGCCCGTTTTTTCTCTTCCATCCTGTTGGCATGTCTTTAACAAAAATATCTTTAAGGTTCTCCAGAAAATACTTTGATATTGTTCTCAATCCTACTACTTTCCTTTCCCTATGGAAGTTTCAAATGGCTGATGCTTTACTGTGTCGTGTGGCTTACTAGTTATTTAACTTTGACAAAGCTGGGTGATGGATTCAAGGGAAGGAAAGAGGAAAAGAACAAAAGGAGTCCAGCTCATGCTTGAGATTCTCTGTCTTTCCAGTGGGACTGTGTTTTTGTTTGTTCTTCAGAGGAATGATGCATACGGATCAGACTAAATCTAAGACCCACAGGGAAGATGTATGTACTATAAAATTCTTTGGGTCCCGAACAGGGTAACACACTTTATGATTTCAAAAAGTACTGATGAATCTCAGTAGAGACCAGGGGAACATTATTTTTAAAAAGCAAAGTAAATAAAATACCCCAGGGATTAGATTCCTCTCTCTTGTCTCACCTTCTCTGTTTTCTCTTATCTCTTTGTAGCCTCGACCCTTCTAATACTCTCCAGGGAAATACACAATCCCCAAGGTGAGAGCAACAATAAAAATGACACTCAGTGAGTTTCCAGAGGAAACAAAGGCTATACTTGTGTACAAAATCTGTTTTATTGGCCCTATTGAACAAACTCCTTCCATGGAGCCTTGTGCATATCAGGAACTGGGATGTGGCTCCTGGAATACGAGACTGTCTTATGGAATCCTGGCAGGTGAAAGCAATCCAGACTTTCAGTTCTATCTGATTTCAGCACGTACATATGGACACGTTGGTATAATATAACTGCGGAACAGTTGGTGGAAAGGGCCATACATATAAACACATACATAAGGTGATTTGATATGTCTTCCTTCTACCTTACAGCTTTGCTGGCCATAAAGAAAAACTGGAATGTCTAACAATAAATTTCAATATATGTATGTATATATAATTTTACTTTACAGTCACCTTTAGAGAACACATTGATAAACATTAACCTTACCTCATTTGAATGAGCCACAAGAAAACGAAAAGCTAAAGTATGACTTCACTTTTGTTTTGATAAGTTCTTTTCCTCTTGGCAGCAAGAAACTCTCTGATAGTACAGCACGGTCTATGTAGTCTAATCTAGTCCATCCCAGGGGTAGCAAAGCTGTTCAGTAAAGGACCAGGTCGTAAATATTTCAGGCTTTGTAGGCCATATGATGTCTGTGTGAACTAGTCACCTCTGCCCTTGTAGTGCAAAGGAAGCCACAGATAATGTGTAAATAAATGGATGTGGTTGTGTTCTAATAAAACTTCAAAAAATCTACAAACAATTAATGCTGGAGAGGGTGTGGAGAAAAGGGAACCCTTTTGCACTGTTGGTGGGAATGTAAATTGATACAGTCACTATGGAGAACAGTATGGAATTTCCTTAAAAAACTAAAAATAGAACTACCATATGACCCCACAATCCCACGACTGGTATATCCCATATACCCTGAGAAAACCATAATTCAGAAGGACAAATGTACCCCAATGTTCATTGCAGCACTATTTACAATAGCCAGGACATGGAAACAACCTACGTGTCCAATGATAGATGAATGGATAAAGAAGATGTGATACATATATACAATGGAATATTACTCAGCCATAAAAAGGAATGAAATTGGGTCATTTGTAGAGATGTGGATGGACCTAGAGTCTGTCATACAGAGTGAAGTAAGCCAGAAAGAGAAAAACGAATATTGTATATTAACGCATATAAGTGGAAGCTGGGAAAATGGTACAGATGAACCTATTTGTAGGGCAGGAATAGAGACATAGACGTAGAGAACAGACACGGGGGGGAAGGGGAGGATGGGACGAATTGGGAGATTAGGTTTGACATAAGTACACTACCATGTGTAAAATAGATAGTAAAATAGATAGCCTAGTGGGAACCTGCTGTATAGCAGACAGAGCACAGCTCAGTGCTCTGTGATGACCTAGATGGGGGTGGGGGGAGGAAGGGGGTGAAGGAGGTCCAAGAGGGAGGGGATATAGTTATACCTATAGCTGATTCACTTCATCATACAACAGAAACTAACACAACATTGTAAAGCAATTTTACTCCAATTAAAAAAAAAAAAACAGATGGCAGCCTGCCCATGGGCCATAATTTGCTAAACCCTTATCTACCCCATGGCCTATGAGGTATGGTGTGGAGAAAAATGCCTCATCCATTGTTGATACTAATACACAATGTTGCAGTTAATGTAATCCAAAGTAGAACCATTCAGTTAATTTTTCATCTGTAATGTCGTTACCTAGAAGGACTATTATTCAATTAGCTTGAATCTATCTTTCTGTTCATTGGTAAGTAGAGAGAGATTGTCCTGAACATGTATATGAATAAAGCATCAGGATTGATTCTGTAAGGAAACAAATGTATACAGGATGGAATTCTAGACTCCCCAAGAATTTACAATCTGTTTAGGATATTAAGGGATTAACCCCTAACTGCAATACAAGATAGACTATGAGAAGTGTCTTCTGTAAAGGTATTGATAATGCATTTCAGTTGACCCTTGAATAACACGGGTTTGAACTGCACTGAACTGCATGGGACCACTTAGCTGTGGATTTTTTTTTCACTCAATACCATTACAGTACTACACGATCCGTGGTTGGTTCAATCCATGGATGCAAAGCCATGGCTACTGAGGAAGGCTGACTGTAGAGTTATACGTGGATTTTCAACTTCATGGGAGTTCAGCACCCTTACCGCAGAGTTATTCAAGGGTCAGCTGTACATTGAAATCCAGAAAAAGTAGAAGTGATTGCTAAGGCAGGAATGATACTAAAGTATCTTAGGTGTCAAAATGTCAAGTGCTTTTGCTTTATATATTTCTCATCTAATCCTGAAAATTAACCTGAGACAGTGGTATTGTTCTTTTCTTTTTTTTTCCTATTAGGAAATTGAGACTCAGAAGGGCTAGTTTGAGCTGCAATATTCTTTATTCCGGTTTGCCTTTTTCTTGAAAGTCATGGTGGAAGGAGTGTTTGCTCATTTCTACTCAGCACAACTCAGAGTAGTACCTAAAAAAATTCCACTTCTTATCGAGAAGCAGTAGCACAGGAAGATGGAATGAGTTGCTTCTTGTCTCACAGTAATTTACCAAAAAAGCCAGATTGGGATTTGCAGTCTAACATTTTTAAACCATTGGAACACATTACCGTGCACAAGACCAAGATCTAAACCATGGTACACCAGTAAAAAGAAAGTGGAAAGTGAGACATTAACCACCATTGTAAGAACAATATTGCTTATTTTGAATGACATGTCATAAATACACCAGTAAGTATAAGAAGGGATTATAAATTGATAAAAATTCTCATGAGATGATACATCTGAAAACTCTCTGCAAGGCTACACTAAGGCAGAATGAATCTTGGATGCCATGGTGATAACTATTAAAACAGTCATTGCCAGCTCATTATAAATGTCATTAGCTCATTAGGTGGTAAGTCATTTCAACACCTGGACTCCAATTTTCTCATCTGGAACAATAAGAAACTGCACCAATACTGATCACTAAAGTTATTTCCAGCTGAAAAACTAAACAGGGGCTTCCCTGGTGGCGCAGTGGTTGAAAGTCCGCCTGCTGATGCTGCCGATGCAGGGGACACGGGGTCGTGCCCCGGTCCGGGAAGATCCCACATGCCGCGGAGCGGCTGGGCCCGTGAGCCATGGCCGCTGAGCCCGCGCGGCCGGAGCCTGTGCTCCGCAACGCGAGAGGCCACAATAGTGAGAGGCCCGCGTACCGAAAAAAAAAAAAAAGAAAAAAAGAAGAAAAGAAAAACTAAACACATCTGAGATTCTCAAACTCACTGTGATCTAAACCTATGAGTTACGCTCATGTGACTTTTGGATACTAACTTACCCATCAGAGTTTAGAATTGGGCACTAAGTCAGAAAACAAGTGACCTAATTAACGCAGAGCAAACAGTAGAGACAACACACATGTTAATGATGGCTAACGTATCTTTTAGAGTAAACCACACCCTCCAATGATTTTTTTTTGTTTTATTACATTAGACATGCATTTTTAGTATTCCATGATGTTTTTCATGAATACTGCAAAGTCAGGACTAGCAGGGTGTTGGATCTTATGAAGAGGCTTTGAGAAGCGGAAGTTCACGTGTGTATCTTCCTTCTGAGTATGGCTCAGTACATCTGAGGCCCAAGAGCAAGCGGCCATGTACTCAGGGGCTAATGGTTTCCCATCTTTCCCTTTCAGAAGACAGGATTCATAAATGTCTGGTTTGATCCCCATCCCTTCTTCCCTGCATTACAGATATTTTCTATCCCAGGAAACCCTACCTCCTCCATCCAGTCATGATGCTGGGCATCTCTGTACCTAGCACAGGGAGCCTGATCAATTAGTCCGTTTAACAGGAGCTCTCCAGCCAGCAGCACTCTGGAAAGTAGGTGAGAAATTCTTCTATTCCTCTCAATCTGTTAATCAGACAACTGGTATCACAGTTCTCTAACTGTGTAATACCAGTCCCCCTTGGCAGATATATTTTATTTGGATAATGATGTGAAATTTAAGATCTACATTTCAATTGTGCAGAGCCATAGGCAGTTGTCAATTTCAGTGACAGACATAGACCCGGAGCAAAATTCCTGTGCACAAGCAAAAATTCCAACAAGCGTAGCACAATGCTGGTCCCTTAATAGAAATACATTTCCTCCCATTGAGGGGCAGTATATTTAAACTGTTCATCGCATCTCTTGGTACCAGCAAATCGTTAATGTTCTCGAATATTTCCTTTAACCTGGGCATTGGTGACTTGAACCATCCACAGGAAATCAGATGGTTATAACCTGATAGCCTACTCCTCCAGGAGAACAGTGTGGGATGTATGCGATCCTTTATCCCTCTGCAGTTTCTCTTAGCAATGTTGCTAGTTAATAGGTCCAAACTCCAAGGCAAAAAGAAGAGCTCTCAAAGGCTGAATTTCTGAGACCTTAGGATCTATGGACTGGGGAGAATTCCCACTGCTGATCTTGCTGTTGGCAGTTACATTAAAGAAACAGCAAGCGAGTGAACTCCATGGCCTGGGGCATCTGTAATGTGATGAGTGGCCTCTCACCTCGAGGTCAGTGGTTCAAATCCAACCGTGGCTAATGGGAGCTGAAGAGTGTCTGGTATTCTAGGTAAAATTGTTTGTTAGATTTGTAAAAACACACATCGGGTCCTCAGGCAAATGTACCAAAATAAACATCACAATTAATCCTAACCCACTGGTATTATGATTTAGCACTTAGTTTTACGCAGCCAGGTTGAGAAGAAGGAAGGAAAAAGACAAGGCCGCAAAGTCTGTGCTGCTCGTACAAAACTGACTGCTTCCCACTGTGTCCTAAAGAGAAATAAACCCAGGCTTTGTCTTCGCAGAGAGCAAGGGAATTCCAGAGAAAAGGCTCCACTTGCCTGAAACGCAAAGCAGGGACATCAGCCAAAGATGCTGGCTGAGTACTTCTGCTCCGGTGTGGATAGGCAGAGATGCTTCCGGGCACCCATCATGGCACACATAGGAAGACAAAGCTCTGGGGGGTGGAGTGTAAATACTCATCATATTTGCTCTCTGGACCTTATTTCCTCATCTGTAATATGAAGGGATTAGGAGAAAGAGCTCCGAAGACCCTACTAGCTCTGTGATAGTGAGAGCTCTGAGCGCTAATATGCAAACAACTTTTTACTCCCCGATTGGGCCAGGGTCGCCCCCTCCCTGAGCCCCAGCCAAGGCACATCTGAGATCTCTGATGTGGGACCCACACACAGGCTTGGAGGTCACCAAAGCAAGATCTGAAATCAGTCTCGGCTCCTTCCAGCTGTGCATCCTTCTGCAGGGGACTTCCTTTCCCTTCCTGAGCCCCGGATCTCTCACCCATGACGAAGGGAGATAATATCTGCCTCCCAGTATGGATTGAAGGACATAAATAAAGAACCTAGCACAGTGCCTATACATGGTAGATACCTAATGAATAGTAAACATTTTATTAATAATTAACCTCTTTCACCACCAGCCCCACCTCCACCCCAGAACCTTTATAGTTGGTATCGCTTATTCACTCACTTATTCAGGGTTCCTGAAAATTGAACTTATCTTTTCTTCAGAGCTATATAATCAGAAAAAGTGAACTACAAACTGTGAACTACAGCTGTCTATCATCACCTTACTTCTGAATAAAGTGAAGATGCTTATTCTACTTAATGTGAGGTATTGTGAAGACTGATAGGGTGAAAAAAAAAGTCTGTCATACAGAGTGAAGTAAGTCAGAAAAAGAAAAACAAATACTGTATGCTAATGCATATATATGGAATCTAAAAAAAAATAGTACTGATAAACCTAGTTGCAGGGCAGTAATAAAGAGGTAGATATAGAGAATGGACTTGAGGACGTGCAGGGGGAGGGCAAAGCTGGGGCGAAGTGAGAGTAGCATCAACATATATACACTACTGACTGTAAAATAGTTGGCTGGTGGGAAGCAGCAGCGTAGCACAGGGAGATCAGCTCGGTGCTTTGCAATGACCTAGAGGGGTGGGATAGGGAGGGTGGGAGGGAGGCTCAAGAGGGAGGGGATATGGGGACATGCGTATGCATATGGCTGATTCACTTTGTTGTGCAACAGAAACTAACACCGTATAGTGAAGCAATTATACTCCAGTAAAGATCTATTAAAAAGATACATGCTTGAGAAAACCTTTAGTTAGGACAAAGAAACTCATGATATTTTCAAAACTGGATTTCTTTTTTTTTTAAATGAGAGACTACTGGAGGGAAATTCAGCTTGAGTGGGTGGCTTTGGAGCCAGTGGAGATGGCTTTATAACTCATGGTTTTAGCTCTTTTCTGGACTCAGCTTTTTTGTTCATTTCCAGCCCATCTTCTCCTATTTCCTCCAGATACCGATATATGTACCCAAATAGCTAACTACAATAACTTATCAATTGACATTGCATGGATAAAAGAAAAAAATCTTACGGAAGATAAATGAAGTTCTCTCTTGACTACCTAAATTCTTATTTTCATACCCATAGATCTGGAGCTGAGATTCTCCACCTCAGTACTACTGACATTCTGAGAAGGATAATTCTTTGTTGTAGGGTCCATTCTGTGCATCTTAGGATGTTTAGCAAAACCCTCGGTCTCTACTCACCGGATACCAACAGCATATTCCAGTTGTGACAACCAAAATGTATCCAGACATTGTCAAATGTTCCCTGGGGTGACAAAATCAACTGGGCTGAGAACCAGTGATCTAGAGACTCTACCCGCCTCTTCAAACCAACTGGGAAGAACACACCAACAGAAGGTAAGTAGTTGGCATTTTCCCAGAATGCAAAGGGGCTGCAGTTTGTGTTGTGTTCACCCAACTTTCTAGTTATCCATTGCTGTCTCTCTTGTCTTGTTAAGCCCTGTGGAGAGCTGTCAATATAGATGTTGGGCTTTCTCGGTACCTTGGGATTTGGAAACAGGAACTGGAGGATTGGTGTTTGTTTTCATTTGACAGTTTTTGAGATTCTGTGTCTGTTGATCTTGATGCTTTCTGGGTAGAACACACAGCAACAACATACAGCTCAGTTGTTGATTTAAAAAAAAAAAAAAAAATCAGGGCTTCCCTGGTGGCGCAGTGGTTGAGAGTCCGCCTGCCGATGCAGGGGACCACGGGTTCGTGCCCCGGTCCGGGAGGATCCCACATGCTGCGGAGCGGCTGGGCCTGTGAGCCATGGCCGCTGAGCCTGCGCGTCTGGAGCCTGTGCTCCACAACAGGAGAGGCCACAGCAGTGAGAGGCCCACGTACCGCAAAAAAAAAAAAAAGAAAGAAAGAAAATCATATAGCAATTTCCAAGAAAAATCCAGAAAAAAAAGGGTGTATCAGAAATTCAGCCACAAAGGAACAGCACTGTCACAGGAAGTGGTAACTCAGAGACATAGCATAACAGAGCCGGAGCCTGGGAGGAGGAAATCAGAGACATAAAGGATGTTGGCCTCACAACCAAAGGCGTCTACTTTTAGAGCTCTGAGACAATAGATAGATTCAGGGTTCTCTTAAGACTGACTGGCGCTTAAATGCTAATATGAGTGAATATGTCAAGATCATAACAGAAATGTGCTGCAAATAAGAAAAGAAAATTATTGCATAACAGATTGCATGACGCAGGGGGGAAAAGAAGTTAAAAAGCAGAGCCACACCATCGGAGCTGGAGGAGGAAACCGGTTCAACTGGACTTAGAGCTGCCTGGCTGCCTGGCACTCTGCACTTGCCCAAAGCAGGCTCTGCTCTGGATCACATGTAACTGATGTCTTGCAAAGATCCTTGATTCCCAGGTAACTGTCAGATGCTCTGGCAGTTTGCCCAAGCCTTTTCAGTTGTGTGTTGTTACATGTCAGCTACATAAACATGTTACTGACATGTCTTTTTCTGCTTGTGTGCTGTGCACTTCAACAGCACACTCACAGTTGTCCTAAATCTCACATTTTTATTAAGACTCAGCCTCAGATGTCACTGAGAAATAATATATTGGGGAATTCATGTCTTTAGACTCCCCCACTTTGCCTGTGCTAGTGGTCTGGGAAAAGGTAACTGGAAACAGGATGATAGAAAGGGGGGATGAAGGTGATGAGAAAGATGGGCTAGATTAAAATATTTTCTACCCATTTGTTGAAAGATCCTTGTAGGTTTCCATCCCTCCTGTTAATTTGCCAGTTAGTTATTCCTTACAGGAGAATGCAGAGTGTTCATCATTTCAGCATCAACTAAAAAGCCACATGCTGGTCTCAGAGTTAAGACTGTTCTCCTGTAGGAGGTTTTCTGGAATTTGGAACTAATTGATCAGTCATCCCTCTCCAATGCCTTGTCCTAGTTTCCTGTAAGGAATCTAGAAATAACCATTTCCCAACCTCCTCCCCAGTCCAAACACCACCTGTGCTAGTATATGTATGCATCTTGCTGCTAACTGATAAAGAACGGTTCAAGGTCCTTTTTTGAAGCAAAGGCACCCCTTTGAGCCCCAAAGGATGGTTAGAGTTCTGCCTGAGCAAAGAAGAGATGCCTCTATTGGTATTTTCAGTCATGTACAAGTTACAGTCATAGACAGACTCATCCTTCAAAATAAAAGAGCATCAAAACATACGTTTTAGACTCCTTAAGAATTCACAAAATACTTCTCACCTCCAACGACAGTTTTAACCACCACTATAAAAGGAAGTTGCACTTGGGATTTCAATGAGGCAAGATGTTTATTCCCAAACTTCCTCTCAATAGAGGTGGACAGAAGAGGAGCCACGTGCCTCTAGTTGATACAGCAGCTAGAGAAATTGTGTGGGATGTTTCTGAGGGATCTGTAAAACATGAGTAATCAGTTATCTTACAGAGATGCTTTGAGGATGAGACGTGATGGTCTATGAAAGCACTTGGAACATATAAAGTGGTGTTTAAGTGTAAGATGTTATTAACAACAGTGGTTATTTGTTTAAATAACAGCTTAGTGTCTAGTGCATTATTTCGGCAGATCACAGATGTGGAATGAAGGTACGCTGGGTGATATTCAGAAGTATGCATTCTCTTCATGATTACCTGTCATCCTGTTAAAGGATATGGTGATATGTTAATTGCATTCATTGTTTAAGGGGCCTTTACCATTAAATGCAGGAGGTCACTTGTGGCCCAGGGCTTGTTTTTTGTCACATGAGCAAAGGAAACCACTGAAGAGGGTCCATGGTATATGGAATGGTCACAAAACGCTGCCCTGCATTCACATCTTAGTTGTAACTTTTGCTTGCTTTGTGGCATTTTTCAGTTGACAATTTTTATGAGCACCATCCCTGTCCCTAAGGGACTTCATATCGAAGATAGATAATTATTACGTGGATGTGAACGTTCAAGTACAAATATTAAAGGAACAAGTAAATAGACAATTTTGTGACAGATCACATGATCAAAAAACCTTAAACACTGGAACAAGGCTAACGTGTAGGAATGGGAAGAAGAGTAAAGAAAGGGGAAGATGGCTCTGTATTTAACTTCCTGGTGACTTCTCTTTGGAAACATTCTCAGTGAGAAACTTTTCTTTCTTTAATAATAAGAACCAAATAGCTACCTTTTCCTGGCGATACCTCTTCTTCAACAGAAAATTTCCAGGTTTCAGATACAAATTCATAACTTTATATTTTACTTGTTAAGAGAGGGAGAAAAGAAGGGACTCCTTTCTGTTTGTTTGTTTTTGCGCTATGCGGGCCTCTCACTGTTGTGGCCTCTCCCGCTGCGGAGCACAGGCTCCGGACGCTCCGGACGCTCCGGCTCAGCGGCCATGGTTCACGAGCCCAGCCGCTCCGCAGCATGTGGGACCTTCCCGGACCGGGGCACGAACCCGTGTCCCCTGCATCGGGAGGCGGACTCTCAACCACTGCGCCACCAGGGAAGCCCGGGACTCCTTTCTGATTTCTTACTCTAGGCAAGAAGATATTTGTAGAGAAAAAAATATCCAAACTGCTTCATGAACTAATTAATATATTTGAGTTAATACTTGTCCCAGGCAGAATTATCAATGTAGTATAATTCCTTCCTTTAAGATAGGGATATATATTTTAAAATTTACTAAAACAGCAGTTTTAATATAGCTCCTTCAAAAAACGCCACTTTTTACACGAAATCCATATTAGAGGACATGAAACAATCCTTGTTCTAAGGGGTTTTCTGCATATTTTAATGATTTGGCAGGTGGAAAAGTGAAAAAGAATGGCTTTTTCAAATATTACTGATTGTTCCATCCTCAACTCTGTTTATTTCATTTTATAAAAGGTTAGTGCTTTTCCTAAGTCTTTTGGGTAATAACTTATAAGAAAGAAAAGCAATCACTCTACAGGTTTAAAAATCGCTGTCCGGTACTAAATTATAGCTAATAAACACAAAGTCTACATAATAGTAGGAAGGAAATCTGCTAATTTATAGCCAATTCATTAACAGGCTAAACATGAGTATATTTCAGTTCTGCCTTCCCTTGGAGCTGGTTGTCTCAGGAGCCTCATCAAGGAACCATTAGGGGTTCAAGGTAGGCCCCAAACCAAGAGAACAACCCAGACCCATGTCCTGTTCCCTTGGGGCTCAGAAACCAATATAAAATAATAATGTGGGCCAAACATGTACAGACCAACAGGAAAAAAAAAGAAATCATTATCTTTCTAGGCAATATTTTACATCATGTGCTTGTCCTGTGTGTATTTTCTGAGATAAGGAAGCAAAACCCCACACATAGTAGGCATTCAATGAATGTTTCCTGATTATAATTAGGAATCATTTGTGACTTTATGGCTCAAAGCTACATTCCCTAATGCTCTAAAATAGACCCACTGTTTGGTAGAAAATTGGACAAGGAATCTGCAAGTGTTCAAAAGCCAAAGGCCCCCATACTCAGTCTTCCAGACATCCTTAAAAAGACTTCCCAGACTGCAGGGAGGGTTACTCCCCTCATAAAAATGCGGAGAACAACATCACTGTTCTATAAGAGAAAGGGAAATGACAATAAGATTAAAAGCAGGGGATGTTGATCATTACAGCCTGAGAAAAACTTAGGTTCTCCCCCAATGACTAACCCCCCAAACCTAACAAATATCAGAAACCAATGGTCCCTTCTTTGCTATTTGTTCTCGGATGCAGAATTCTTCATTAAAGTTGAGGGATTAAATACAGCACTTCAGCTAATTAATTATAGTTTGATCATTTTGACACCTCCAAATGACTCAGCCGCATACCTTGAAGCTTTGTCAACTCAATTGCATCTTTATTTTTGTTGCCTTTAACCAACAATGAAGACTAATGCCACTCTTTCTAGTTTTCAATCACCTCTACAGAAGTGCTCCCCTGGCAATGTGCAAGGACAGACCTAATTAATCCCTCATCTGCCCTCTGTGCTGTCTATACATCACCCTGGCAGTTGAAACTGCTGCTTGTTTTAAGGCTATTGCTGGAATGAAAAGCTCATCTGTTTTTCAATAATTTTACCACAGGTGGTGATTTGTAATTAGAAAGGGCAGAATCCAAATTTGGGGATGTGTGTGTGTGTGCGCGCGCGTGCGTGTACGGGTGCGTGCATGCGCTCCGTAATTTACAACGGGCACTTCTTGTAGAAGGAGGGAAAAGAATGTAAAACAGTAGCACAGCAGGAGAAAAGCATTCACTTTTGCACCAAGCCGAACAACAGGATTTTAAAAAATGGATCTTTGTGGTTTCGATTTTTTTTCTTCTTTTTAAAATTGATATAGTCACGGACAGGTTAGAGATCAAAGGCTTGGAGAAACTGGAAAGACTGTAAGATGCAGGAAATGTGAGGACTCTTGATGTTCCCAGAGGGGGTGGTGTTTGTCCTAAGCATGGGGAGGTGGAGCAAAGGGGGTCAAGGTGAAAAGCTCCTCTTTGACTTTGGTCTCTTTGGCACCTGGTCTCACTCTGAGGGGAGGGACATGCATTCTCATCTCATCCTAGGTGGAACTCGCTCTAACGGGAAAGAGAGTATAGCTTAAGAAGGCAGTCTGGCCATCTTTAGCAAAGCAGCTAGGAGAGGAGGTTTGCTTTCAGGTGGATGGAAATGTTCTAATAAAGGCAAGTTCATTTCAGAACTTTATCTGTCAGCAGTCACTGCACTGCCATCCCTTGACCCTCACCTTGATCACTTTATTTGCTCTTCTTGGTGTAATCAGATTCTACTCGTTCTTTTCTTTTTTTATTTTAAGAAAATTAATATAGATCACATACGATAAATTACTACCAAAAACACAACTATCCAGAGATCGCTGCTATCAATATCTCATCTACATAGTATATATTTTCAGCTTTTATTTTTACAGTCTTATTTTACATAATTGGTATATATACTGTTCTTCAATATGACTTTTAGTATTCTATCATGACAATTTATCAAAATTAATATACTTGATTATTTAATAGTGGACATATCCAGCTAATATTTTATTATGAACAACACCCTGACAAACATTTTTGTAGATTAAACTATAGGCCTAACTTTATTTTCTTTATTTTTAAAGAGCTTTTTTAAATTTTTTATTGATGTATTTTTTTTTCATTTTAACATCTTTATTGGAGTGTAATTGCTCAGCTTCACAACAAAATGAATCACTTATATATATACATATGTTCCCATATCTCTTCCCGCTTCCGTCTCCCTCCCTCCCACCCTCCCTATCCCACCCCTCCAGGCGGTCACAAAGCACCGAGCTGATCTCCCTATGCTATGCGGCTGCTTCCCACTAGCTATCTACCTTATGTTTGGTAGTGTATATATGTCCATGCCTCTCTCTCGCTTTGTCACACCTTACCCTCCCCCCTCCCCATATCCTCAAGTCCATTCTCTAGTAAGTCTGTGTCTTTATTCCTGTTTCACCCCTAGGTTTTTCATGACATTTTTTTTTTTAATTCCATATATATGTGTTAGCATACGGTATTTGTCTCTCTCTTTCTGACTTCACTCTGTATGACAGACTCTAGGTCTATCCACCTCATTACAAATAGCTCTATTTCGTTTCTTTTTATGGCTGAGTAACATTCCATTGTATATATGTGCCACATCTTCTTTATCCATTCATCCAATGATGGACACTTAGGTTGTTTCCATCTCTGGGCTATTGTAAATAGAGCTGCAATGAACATTTTGGTACATGACTCTTTTTGAATTATGGTTTTCTCACGGTATATGCCCAGTAGTGGGATTGCTGGGTCATATGGTAGTTCTATTTGTAGTTTTTTAAGGAACCTCCATACTGTTCTCCACAGTGGCTGTATCAATTTTACATTCCCACCAACAGTGTAAGAGGGTTCCCTTTTCTCCACACCCTCTCCAGCATTTATTGTTTCTAGATTTTTTGATGATGGCCATTCTGACTGGTGTGAGATGATATCTCATTGTAGTTTTGATTTGCATTTCTCTAATGATTAATGATGTTGAACATTCTTTCATGTGTTTGTTGGCAGTCTGTATATCTTCTTTGGAGAAATGTCTATTTAGGTCTTCTGCCCATTTTTGGATTGGGTTGTTTGTTTTGTTGTTATTGAGCTGCATGAGCTGCTTATAAATTTTGGAGATTAATCCTTTGTCAGTTGCTTCATTTGCCAATATTTTCTCCCATTCTGAGGGTTGTCTTTTGGTTTTCTTTATGGTTTCCTTTGCTGCACAAAAGCTTTTAAGTTTCATTAGGTTCCATTCGTTTACTTTTGTTTTTATTTACATTTCTCTAGGAGGTGGGTCAAAAGGACCTTGCTGTGATTTATGTCATAGAGTGTCCTGCCTGTGTTTTCCTCTAAGAGTTTGATAGTTTCTGGCCTTACATTTAGGTCTTTAATCCATTTTGAGCTTACTTTTGTGTATGGTGTTAGGGAGTGATCTAATCTCATACTTTTACATGTAGCTGTCCAGTTTTCCCAGCACCACTTATTGAATAGGCTGTCCTTTCTCCACTGTACATTCCTGCCTCCTTTGTCAAAGATAAGGTGACCATATGTGTGTGGGTTTATCTCTGGGCATTCTATCCTGTTCCATTGATCTATATTTCTGTTTTTGTGCCAGTACCATACTGTCTTGATTACTGTAGCTTTGTAGTATAGTCTGAAGTCAGGGAGCCTGATTCCTCCAGCTCCGTTTTTCGTTCTCAAGATTGCTTTGGCTATTCGGGGTCTTTTGTGTTTCCATACAAATTGTGAACTTTTTTGTTCTAGTTCTGTGAAAAATGCCCGTGGTAGTTTGATAGGGATTGCATTGAATCTGTAGATTGCTTTGGGTAGTAGAGTCATTTTCACAATGTTGATTCTTCCAATCCAAGAACATGGTATCTCTCTCCATCTATTTGTATCATCTTTAATTTCTTTCATCAGTGTCTTATAATTTTCTGCATACAGGTCTTTTGTCTCCTTAGGTAGGTTTTTTCCTAGATATTTTATTCTTTTTGTTGCAATGGTAAATGGGAGTGTTTTCTTGATTTCACTTTCAGATTTTTCATATCCTTAGTGTATAGGAATGCCAGAGATTTCTGTGCATTAATTTTGTATCCTGCTACTTTACCAACTTCATTGATTAGCTCTAGTAGTTTTCTGGTAGCATCTTTAGGATTCTCTATGTATAGTATCATGTTATCTGCAAAGAGTGACAGCTTTACTTCTTCTTTTCCGATTTGGATTCCTTTTATTTCCTTTTCTTCTCTGATTGCTGTGGCTAAAACTTCCAAAACTATGTTGAATAAGAGTGGTGAGAGTGGGCAACCTTGCCTTGTTCCTGATCTTAGTGGAAATGCTTTCAGTTTTTCACCATTGAGGACGATGTTGGCTGTGGGTTTGTCATATATGGCCTTTATTATGTTGAGGAAAGTTCCCTCTATGCCTACTTTCTGCAGGGTTTTTATCATAAATGGGTGTTGAATTTGGTCAAAAGCTTTCTCTGCATCTATTGAGATGATCATATGGTTTTTCTCCTTCAATTTGTTAATATGGTTTATCACATTGATAGATTTGTGTATATTGAAGAATCCTTGCATTCCTGGAATAAACCGGACTTGATCATGGTGTATGATCCGTTCAATGTGCTGTTGGATTCTGTTTGCTAGTATTTTGTTGAGGATTTTTGCATCTATGTTCATCAGTGATATTGGCCTGTAGTTTTCTTTCTTTGTGACATCCTTGTCTGGTTTTCGTATCAGGGTGACGGTGGCCTTGTAGAATGAGTTGGGGAGTGTTCCTCCCTCTGCTGTATTTTGGAAGAGTTTGAGAAGGATAGGTGATAGCTCTTCTCTAAATGTTTGACAGAATTCGCCTGTGAAGCCATCTGGGCCTGGGCTTTTGCTTGTTGGAAGATTTTTAATCACAGTTTCAATTTCAGTGCTTGTGATTGGTCTGTTCATATTTTCTATTTCTTCCTGATTCAGTCTTGGCAGGTTGTGCATTTCTAAGAATTTGTCCATTTCTTCCAGGTTGTCCATTTTATTGGCATAGAGTTGCTTGTAGTAATCTCTCATGATCTTTTGTATTTCTGCAGTGTCAGTTGTTACTTCTCCTTTTTCATTTCTAATTCTATTGATTTGAGTCTTCTCCCTTTTTTTCTTGATGAGTCTGGCTAATGGTTTATCAATTTTGTTTATCCTTTCAAAGAACTAGCTTTTAGTTTTATTGATCTTTGCTATTGTTTCCTTCATTTCTTTTTCATTTATTTCTGATCTGATTTTTATGACTTCTTTCCTTCTGCTAACTTTGGGATTTTTTTGTTCTTCTTTCTCTAATTGCTTTAGGTGCAAGGTTAGGTTGTTTATTCGAGATGTTTCCTGTTTCTTAAGGTAGGATTGTATTGCTATAAACTTCCCTCTTAGAAGTGCTTTTGCTGCATCCCATAGATTTTGAGTCGTCGTGTCTCCATTGTCATTTGTTTCTAGGTATTTTTTGATTTCCTCTTTGATTTCTTCAGTGATCACTTCGTTATTAAGTAGTGTATTGTTTAGCCTCCATCTGTTTGTATTTTAAACAGATCTTTTCCTGTAATTGATATCTAGTCTTATAGCGTTGTGGTCGGAAAAGATACTTGATACAATTTCAATTTTCTTAAATTTACCAAGGCTTGATTTGTGACCCAAGATATGATCTCTCCTGGAGAATGTTCCATGAGCACTAGAGAAAAATGTGTATTCTGTTGTTTTTGGATGGAATGTCCTATAAATATCAATTAAGTCCATCTTGTTTAATGTATCATTTAAAGCTTGTGTTTCCTTATTTATTTTCATTTTGGATGATCTGTCCATGGGTGAAAGTGGGGTGTTAAAGTCCCCTACTATGAATGTGTTACTGTCGATTTCCCCTTTTATGGCTGTCAGTATTTGCCTTATGTATTGAGGTGCTCCTATGTTGGGTGCATAAATATTTACAATTGTTATATCTTCTTGGATCGATCCCTTGATCATTATGTAGTGTCCTTGTCTCTTTTAATAGTCTTTGTTTTAAAGTCTATTTTGTCTGATATGAGAATTGCTACTCCAGCTTTCTTTTGGTTTCCATTTGCATGAAATACCTTTTTCCGTCCCCTTACTTTCAGTCTGTATGTGTCTCTAGGTCTGAAGTGGGTCTCTTGTAGACAGAAAATATATGGGTCTTGTTTTTGTATCCATTCAGCCAATCTGTGTCTTTTGGTGGGAGCATTTAGTCCATTTACATTTAAGGTAATTATCGATATGTGTGTTCCCATTCCCATTTTCTTAATTGTTTTGGGTTCGTTATTGTAGGTCTTTTCCTTCTTTTGTGTTTCTTGCCTAGAGAAAATCCTTTAGCAGTTGTTGTAGAGTTGGTTTGGTGGTGCTGAACTCTCTCAGCTTTTGCTTGTCTGTAAAGGTTTTAATTTCTCCATCAAATCTGAATGAGATCCTTGCTGGGTAGAGTAGTCTTGGCTGCAGGTTTTTCTCTTTCATCACTTTAAATATGTCCTGCCACTCCCTTCTGGCTTGTACGGTTTCTGCTGAGAGATCAGCTGTTAACCTTATGGGGATTCCCTTGTGTGTTATTTGTTGTTTTTCCCTTGCTGCTTTTAATATGTTTTCTTTGTATTTAATTTTTGACAGTTTGATTAATATGTGTCTTGGCGTATTTCTCCTTGGATTTATCCTGTATGGGACTCTCTGTGCTTCCTGGACTTGATTAACTATTTCCTTTCCCATATTAGGGAAGTTTTCAACTATAATCTCTTCAAATATTTTCTCAGTCCCTTTCTTTTTCTCTTCTTCTTCTGGAACCCCTATAATTCGAATGTTGGTGCGTTTAATGTTATCCCAGAGGTCTCTGAGACTGTCCTCAGTTCTCTTCATTCTTTTTTCTTTATTCTGCTCTGCAGTAGTTATTTCCACTATTTTATCTTCCAGGTCACTTATCTGTTCTTTTGCCTCAGTTATTCTGCTATTGATCCCATCTAGGTATTTTTCATTTATTGTGTTGTTCATCATTGTTTGTTTCATCTTTAGTTCTTCTAGGTCCTTATTAAATGATTCTTGCCATTTTGCCTATTCTATTTCCAAGATTTTGGATCATCTTTACTATCATTATTCTGAATTCTTTTTCAGGTAGACTGCCTATTTCCTCTTCATTTGTTAGGTCTGGTGGGCTTTTATCTTGCTCCTTCATCTGCTGTGTGTTTTTCTGTCTTCTCATTTTGCTTATCTTACTGTGTTTGGGGTCTCCTTTTTGCAGGCTGAAGGTTCGTAGTTCCTGTTGTTTTTGGTGTCTGTCCCCAGTGGCTAAGGTTGGTTCAGTGGGTTGTGTAGGCTTCCTGGTGGAGGGTACTAGTGCCTGTGTTCTGGTGGATGCGGCTGGATCCTGTCTTTCTGGTGGGCAGGTCCACGTCTGGTGGTGTGTTTTGGGGTGTCTGTAGACTTATTATGATTTTGGGCAGCCTCTCTGCTAATGGGTGGGGTTGTGTTCCTGTCTTGCTAGTTGTTTGGCATAGGATGTCCAGCACTGTAGCTTGCTGGTCGTTGAGTGAAGCTGGGTGCTGGCGTTGAGATGGAGATCTCTGGGAGATTTTCGCCGTTTGATATTATGTGCAGCTGGGAGGCCTCTTGTGGACCAGTGTCCTGAAGTTGGCTCTCCCACCTCAGAGGCACAGCACTGACTCCTGGCTGGAGCACCAAGAGCCTTTCATCCACACCGCTCCTTAATTTGAGATGATTCGTTGTCTATTCATGTATTCCACAGATGCAGGGTACATCAAGTTGATTGTGGAGCTTTAATCCGCTGCTTCTGAGGCTGCTGGGAGAGATTTCCCTTTCTCTTCTGTGTTCTCACAGCTCCCAGGGGCTCAGCTTTGGATTTGGCCCCGCCTGTGCGTGTACGTTGCCGTAGGGCGTCTGTTCTTTGCTCAGACAGGACGGGGTTAAAGGAGCCGCTGATTCGGAGGCTCTGGCTCACTCAGGCCGGGGAGGGGGGGCGGGGGGGTAGGGAGGGTCACGGAGTGCGGGGCGGGCCTGCAGCGGCAGAGGCCGGTGTGACGTTGCACGAGCCTGAGGCGCGTCGTGTGTTCTTCCGGGGAAGTTGTCCCTGTATCCTGGTACTCTGGCAGTGGCGGGCTGTACAGGCTCCCCGGAAGCGGGGTGTGGATAGTGACCTGTGCTTGCACACAGGCTTCTTGGGGGCAGCAGCAGCGGCCTTAGCATCTCATGTCTGTCTCTGGGCTCCGCACTTTTAGCCGCGGCTCGCGCTCGCCTCTGCAGCTCTCTTAAGCAGTGTTCTTAATCCCCTCTCCTCGTGCACCAGGAAACAGGTAAGAAAAAGTCTCTTGCCTCTCGGCAGGTCCAGACTTTTCCCCGGACTCCCTCCCGGGTAGCCGCTGTGCACTAACGCCCTGCAGGCTGTGTTCACGCCGCCAACCTCAGTCCTCTCCCGGCGCTCCGATAGAAGCCGGAGCCTCAGCTTCCAGCCCCGCCCACCCCGTCGGGCGAGCAGACAAGCCTCTCGGATGGTGAGTTCCAGTTGGCCCCGATCCTCTGCGCTGGAACCTCTCCGCTTTGCTCTCCGCACCCCTGTTGCTGTGCTCTCCTCCGCGGCCCCGAAGCTCCCCCACTCCGCCACCCGCAGTCTCCGCCCGCGAAGGGTCTTCCTAGTGTGTGGACACTTTTCCTCCTTCACAGCTCCCTCCCACTGGTGCAGGACCCGTCCCTATCCTTTTGTCTCTGTTTATTTTTTTCTTTTGCCCTAACCAGGTACGTGGGGGGTTCCTTGCCTTTTGGGAGGTCTGAGGTCTTCTGCCAGCATTCAGTAGGTGCTCCGTAGGAGTTGTTCCACGCGTAGATGTATTTCTGGTGTATCTGTGGGGAGGAAGATCTGATGTATTGTTGATTTGCAATGTTGTGTTAGTCTCAGGTGAACAGCAAAGTGATTCAGTTTTATATATATATATATATATATATATATATGTAATCTTTTTCAGAATCTTTTCCATTATAGGTTGTTGCAAGATACTGAATATAGTTCCCTGTGCTATACAGTAGATCCTTGTTGTTTATCTATTTTATATATAGTAGTGTGTATCTGTTCATCCCAAACTCCTAATTTATCCCTCCCTTCCCCCCCACCCCCTGGCCTTTTCCCCTTTGGTAACCATAAGTTTGTTTTCTACGTCTGAGTCTATTTCTGTTTTATAAATAAGTTTATTTGTATCATTTTTTTAGATTCCAGGCTCTACTCTTTACTCTCCAAGGCACTGCTCTTCCATGAAGCCTTCCTCAACCATTCCAGCCTGCCATTCATCTTTTGAAGACCACATGGCTTAAGGCTCTCTCTCTGGCCTAAAAGACAGCCTGGGACTTCCAAATACCAACTCGAGCGTAAGTGTCTTGCCTCTCCAACTAAACTGCAAATCCCTGGAGAAAGATATATCCTGGGGTTTCCTCTTGGTCCCAGAACCATGTGTAGAGCTAGTGTGTTTACTTATATATACATCGAATTGAACTGGTCCTATGATTCCCAGTGTGAATTGTAAAGTGGAGACTGAGACAGTGGCTTTACACACAAGCTGGAAAGGAAGGTGGTATCTAAATGAGACAGAAAAAAAGTAAAAAGTAAAATAGCTTAGAAGAATTTTAGTCTAAGCACTGACAGAAACTTCCAGGCTACAAGTATTATGAATCACTGGAAACAAATTATCATAGAGGCTCCAGACAGTGTCTGTTTGTTTGTTTTTAAGACTAGTCAGTTATTTGGCTAAGTGTAGCTTGCTTTAGGAAAGGTGAATACAGGAAAACTTTGCTATAGTTTTCTTCCAGTCATAGGTCTATGATGATGACAGAGGATGGTGGGGTAGATGTGGAGAAATGGAACACTGTTGCTACAAGATTTCTGCCAACTTATGTTTGTTTGCACAGAAAGAGTCTTACATCCCTTGGTATAATAGAAGGACAATGGTACATCATACTGTAGAAGTATGAGATCTTTGTCAAAGATCAAGATGCTCCTTCACATCAAGAGATTTCTCCATTAAAAGGAAACCCCTGCTTATTCTCTAGGGCTTTCTCTCCACAAAGGCAAGCTTACAGAACTACAGTAGAGCTGATATAATCCACACTTCCCACTCTTCCTTGTCTCTGGCCTCTTACACCTGGTGATTGCAGGAAATTGTTAATCCAAACAATTGCAAGGTGTCTGGGTCCTGTAATATGTTTATCTCCCACTTACATACTCATCGTATTGAGTTTACTAATATCACATCTAACGTAGATGAAGAATATTATCTGCTCTGTTCAGTTGAGAAAGAGAAAGCGGATACTATAAATGCAAAGAATAGCTTGGATCATTTTATTCAAGCTACGTTTTTGCTTGAGTTTTATTGTTTAGACCTTGAGGTTTTGGAGTACTTTTTCCAAATACACGAAATTGCCTTATATCTCTTAATTCAAACTGCTTACCCTGGTATTAATGCTGCCCCTATTTTATATGCAATGTTGATTTTCAGCCTGATTCCTCACTATTTCCCTACATGGATTCTGTAATTAGACTTCCGTTCTCACACCATGCAGACATGCATATACATTCCCATTTCTGGGCTTGTATACGCAACTCCCTTCACAGGAGACACTCTCCTCACTTCTTACCATCTTACTTTTTTCAACCAGACTATTCTGGTTGACCACAATGCCTCCCTTTTCTGACTTCAACACTCCTAGTATGTGTACCATGAGATAAAGCTCTGCTCCCAGTATCAGGGCAATAATCATGTTTTGCCCCAAGACATTTCTGTATTTTATATTTATTGTTATTTTATTCTGGTAGCATCATTTTATACATTAATGCTTTATTTCCCTAATTAAGTTATGAGCATGCCTCATCTTTTGCCTCTCACAGTACTCAGCACACAGCAGACACTCAATAAATGATAATTTCCTTTTAAACAGCATGTGCAGTATCATCATTCCACTTCCTGAATCTGGACTTCAACTACAGAGGAGGAAAAATATAAGATATTGAACATCTATCTTCACAAAAGGATCAGGAAGCTAGATAATCCCTATACCATACAACCAAAGGTAATGGAAAGAATTGTGCTTTTGCAGAATTGAGAAAATATTTCATACTTATATCTAGACCGAGCTGGAAGGAATTGTAGAGCTAATTTTTTCTAACTTCTTTCAATAACTGAGAAAACTGAGACTCTATAATATGCAACTTGACTTTAAATCTTTACACTGTATTTGGGCAAAGATGCCTCAAAACATTAACACAATTTAATATTCTTCATATCTCTCAAAGCATGTTTATACACCTGTTTTCACGCCATCACAGCACTGGAAGACGTTTGTTATTAGCCCTCTTCTTTTGTTCAGATTAGTGAACTTTTAGAAATTCATGTGCCTGGTTCACAGCTGAGTCAGAAGAAGACTTGCATCCTTGCCATCTTTCCCTGGGTAATTTATTCCATTCCCCCCAAAGTCAAATATAGATAATGTTGCCAACTCAGAACTTGTCTTTACACACATATACACACACATACAAGTAATCCAGGTGAATAAGAGTTGTGGGAATGGCAGAGGGAAGAATGTGTTCAAACAAGTTGAGAGGGAGCATGGCAACTCTACAGAAGGAACAAGGCCGAAAGACAGAGAGAGGGAAAGAGACAGAGAGAATGTGTGTGTGTGCTTGTGTAAAAGAAAGTGATCCTCTTCTTCATATTTTCACGCTCCAAACTCAGTATACCCAAAGCCAAACTCACTATGTTTACCAAACAAGCAGCCCCACATCTGACCTACTCTATACTTCTTAGTTGGTGAAGAATGTCCCCACTCATAAAGCTGGAAGTCTGGCACTCACCCTGGGCATCTCTCTCATCCATTGTATCCATTCGCCCCCAAGGAGGCCCAGGAGCGATGCGATCTAAACGTCTCTCCACTGCACTCACTCTCTCTCCGAAAACCACGCCCACTCTGGTCCATGCTACCATCATCTCGCCTTATCGCACCAATATCCTCCCTGCAGTTGGTAACTCTGTTCCGCCCACCCAGTCTGTTCTTCCACATTACTTCCAGGGCAACCCTTAAAAAAATATAAATTTGACGACTCCACCAATCTCAAAAATCCCTCAATGACTTTCCATTGCTCTAAGCATTAACTAAAAATCTTTAATTAATTTTAGATCCATGTCTCTCAAACTTTAATGTGTGTACAAATCACCTGGAGATCTTTTCAAAATGCTGATTCTGATTCTGCGTCAGACTCGGCCGAGATTCTGCATTGATGCTAAGTGCCCTGGTGAGCCGATGCTGGTGGTCTGCAGATGACACTTTGTGTGGTAAGGACCTGGAAGACCCTTACCTGTCTGGCCAACCACCTTCAGGAGTCCCTCCTCTGTCACTCTCTGTCCACCGTGGCTTCCTTTCCATTCTTTGATGTTAGCATGCTCTCTCTCAACTCAAGCCTTTGAATACGTTCGTTCCTCTACCCAGAGTTTTCTTCTCTAGTCCCATTTTCCCCATTCCCAACTCCCATGAGCCTGGTCCCCTCATATTCATCCCTTAGAGTTTATCTTCAGACTCACTCTAATGCTTCTACTTTTCCTTCATAGCACTTAACCCAGTTTGCATTCATGTTTTGAAGTTGTGAGATTATTCAGTAAATGTCTCTATTTCCCTGGTAGACTGCATGAACATTGAACTTAGAAGTAAAAACAAAGAACTGTGCTATCAGGGGTCCAAAGTAGCTTTAAAAAAAATTTTTTTTTTTCATTTTAACATCTTTATTGGAGTATAATTGCTTTACAATGGTATGTTAGTTTCAGCTTCACAACAAAATGAATCAGTTATATATATACATATGTTCCCATATCTCTTCCTGCTTGCGTCTCCCTCCCTCCCACCCTCCCTATCCCACCCCTCCAGGTGGTCACAAAGCACCGAGCTGATCTCCCTGTGCTATGCGGCTGCTTCCCACTAGCTATCTACCTTATGTTTGGTAGTGTATATATGTCCATGCCTCTCTCTCACTTTGTCACCGTTTACCCTTCCCCCTCCCCATATCCTCAAGTCCATTCTCTAGTAAGTCTGTGTCTTTATTCCTGTTTCACCCCTAGGTTTTTCATGACATTTTTTTCCTTAAATTCCATATATATGTGTTAGCATACGGTATTTGTCTCTCTCTTTCTGACTTACTTCACTCTGTATGACAGACTCTAGGTCTATCCACCTCATCACAAATAGCTCTATTTCGTTTCTTTTTATGGCTGAGTAATATTCCATTGTATATATGTGCCACATCTTCTTTATCCATTCATCCAATGATGGACACTTAGGTTGTTTCCATCTCTGGGCTATTGTAAATAGAGCTGCAATGAACATTTTGGTACGTGACTCTTTTTGAATTATGGTTTTCTCAGGGTTTATGCCCAGTAGTGGGATTGCTGGGTCATATGGTAGTTCTATTTGTAGTTTTTTAAGGAACCTCCATACTGTTCTCCACAGTGGCTGTATCAATTTACATTCCCACCAACAGTGTAAGAGAGTTCCCTTTTCTCCACACCCTCTCCAGCATTTATTGTTTCTAGATTTTTTGATGATGGCCATTCTGACTGGTGTGAGATGATATCTCATTGTAGTTTTGATTTGCATTTCTCTAATGATTAGTGATGTTGAGCATTCTTTCATGTGTTTGTTGGCACTCTGTATATCTTCTTTGGAGAAATGTCTATTTAGGTCTTCTGCCCATTTTTGGATTGGGTTGTTTGTTTTTTTTGCTATTAAGCTGCATGAGCTGCTTATAAATTTTGGAGATTAATCCTTTGTCAGTTGCTTCATTTGCCAATATTTTCTCCCATTCTGAGGGTTGTCTTTTGGTCTTCTTTATGGTTTCCTTTGCTGGGCAAAAGCTTTTAAGATTCATTAGGTCCCATTTGTTTACTTTTGTTTTTATTTCCATTTCTCTAGGAGGGGGGTAAAAAAGGACCTTGCTGTGATTGATGTCATAGAGTGTCCTGCCTATGTTTTCCTCTAAGAGTTTGATAGTTTCTGGCCTTACATTTAGGTCTTTAATCCATTTTGAGCTTATTTTCGAGTATGGGTTTAGGGAGTGATCAAATCTCATACTTTTACATGTAGCTGTCCAGTTTTCCCAGCACCACTTATTGAAGAGGCTGTCCTTTCTCCACTGTACATTCCTGCCTACTTTGTCAAAGATAAGGTGACCATATGTGCGTGGGTTTATCTCTGGGCTTTCTATCCTGTTCCATTGATCTATCTTTCTGTTTTTCTGCCAGTACCATACTGTCTTGATTACTGTAGCTTTGTAGTATAGTCTGAAGTCAGGAAGCCTGATTCCTCCAGCTCTGTTTTTCGTTCTCAAGATTGCTTTGGCTATTCGGGGTCTTTTGTGTCTCCATACAAATTGCGAAATTTTTTGTTCTAGTTCTGTGAAAAATGCCAGTGGTAGTTTGATAGGGATTGCATTGAATCTGTAGATTGCTTTGGGTAGTAGAGCCATTTTCACAATGTTGATTCTTCCAATCCAAGAACATGGTATATCTCTCCATCTATTTGTATCATCTTTAATTTCTTTCATCAGTGTCTTATAATTTTCTGCATACAGGTCTTTTGTCTCCTTATGTAGGGTTATTCCAAGATATCTCATTCTTTTTGTTGCAATAGTAAATGGGAGTGTTTTCTTGATTTCACTTTCAGATTTTTCATCATTAGTGTATAGGAATGCCAGAGATTTCTGTGCATTAATTTTGTATCCTGCTACTTTACCAACTTCATTGATTAGCTCTAGTAGTTTTCTGGTAGCATCTTTAGGATTCTCTATGTATAGTATCATGTCATCTGCAAACAGTGACAGCTTTACTTCTTCTTTTCCGATTTGGATTCCTTTTATTTCCTTTTCTTCTCTGATTGCTGTGGCTAAAACTTCCAAAACTATGTTGAATAAGAGTGGTGAGAGTGGGCAACCTTGTCTTGTTCCTGATCTTAGTGGAAATACTTTCAGTTTTTCACCATTGAGGACGATGTTGGCTGTGGGTTTGTCATAGATGGCTTTTGTTATGTTGAGGAAAGTTCCCTCTATGCCTACTTTCTGCAGGGTTTTTATCATAAATGGGTGTGAATTTTGTCAAAAGCTTTCTCTGCATCTATTGAGATGATCATATGGTTTTTCTCCTTCAATTTGTTAATATGGTGTATCACGTTGATTGATTTGCGTATATTGAAGAATCCTTGCATTCCTGGAAATAAACCCCACTTGATCATGGTGTATGATCCTTTTAATGTGCTGTTGGATTCTGTTTGCTAGTATTTTGTTGAGGATTTTTGCATCTATGTTCATCAGTGATATTGGCCTGTAGTTTTCTTTCTTTGTGACATCCTTGTCTGGTTTTGGTATCAGGGTGACGGTGGCCTCGTAGAATGAGTTGGGGAGTGTTCCTCCCTCTGCTATATTTTGGAAGAGTTTGAGAAGGATAGGTGATAGCTCTTCTCTAAATGTTTGATAGAATTCGCCTGTGAAGCCATCTGGTCCTGGGCTTTTGCTTGTTGGAAGATTTTTAATCACAGTTTCAATTTCAGTGCTTGTGATTGGTCTGTTCATATTTTCTATTTCTTCCTGACTCAGCTAAGAATTTGTCCATTTCTTCCAGGTTGTCCATTTTATTGACATAGAGTTGCGTGTAGTAATCTCTCATGATCTTTTGTATTTCTGCAGTGTCAGTTGTTACTTCTCCTTTTTCATTTCTAATTCTATTGATTTGAGTCTTCTCCCTTCCAAGAACCAGCTTTTAGTTTTATTGATCTTTGCTATCGTTTCCTTCATTTCTTTTTCATTTATTTCTGATCTGATTTTTATGATTTCTTTCCTTCTGCTAGCTTTGGGGTTTTTTTGTTCTTCTTTCTCTAATTGCTTTAGGTGCAAGGTTAGGTTGTTTATTCGAGATGTTTCCTGCTTCTTAAGGTAGGATTGTATTGCTATAAACTTCCCTCTTAGAACTGCTTTTGCTGCATCCCATAGATTTTGAGTTGTCGTGTCTCAATTGTCATTTGTTTCTAGGTATTTTTTTATTTCCTCTTTGATTTCTTCAGTGATCACTTTGTTATTAAGTAGTGTATTGTTTAGCCTCCATCTGTTTGTATTTTTTATAGATCTTTTCCTGTAATTGATATCTAGTCTCATAGTGTTGTGGTCAGAAAAGATACTTGATACAATTTCAATTTTCTTAAATTTACCAAGGCTTGATTTGTGACCCAAGATATGATCTATCCTGGAGAATGTTCCATGAGCACTTGAGAAAAATGTGTCTTCTGTTGCTTTTGGATGGAATGTCCTATTAACTCCATCTCGTTTAATGTATCATTTAAAGCTTGTGTTTCCTTATTTATTTTCATTTTTGGATGATCTGTCCATGGGTGAAAGTGGGGTGTTAAAGTCCCCTACTATGAATGTGTTACTGTCGATTTCCCCTTTTATGGCTGTCAGTATTTGCCTTATGTATTGAGGTGCTCCTATGTTGGGTGCATAAATATTTACAATTGTTATATCTTCTTCTTGGATCGATCCCTTGATCATTATGTAGTGTCCTTCTTTGTCTCTTCTAATAGTCTTTGTTTTAAAGTCTATTTTGTCTGATATGAGAATTGCTACTCCAGCTTTCTTTTGGTTTCCATTTGCATGAAATACCTTTTTCCATCCCCTTACTTTCAGTCTGTATCTGTCTCTAGGTCTGAAGTGGGTCTCTTGTAGACAGCAAATATATGCGTCTTGTTTTTGTATCCATTCAGCCAATCTGTGTCTTTTGGTGGGAGCATTTAGTCCATTTACATTTAAGGTAATTATCGATATGTGTGTTCCCATTCCCATTTTCTTAATTGTTTTGGGTTCGTTATTGTAGGTCTTTTCCTTCTTTTGTGTTTCCTGCCTAGAGAAGTTCCTTTAGCAGTTGTTGTAGAGCTGGTTTGGTGGTGCTGAACTCTCTCAGCTTTTGCTTGTCTGTAAAGGTTTTAATTTCTCCATCAAATCTGAATGAGATCCTTGCTGGGCAGAGTAATCTTGGTTGCAGGTTTTTCTCCTTCAACACTTTCAATATGTCCTGCCTCTCCCTTCTGGCTTGCAGAGTTTCTGCTGAAAGATCAGCTGTTAACCTTACGGGGATTCCCTTGTGTGTTATTTGTTGTTTTTCCCTTGCTGCTTTTAATATGTTTTCTTTGTATTTAATTTTTGACAGTTTGATTAATATGTGTCTTGGCGTATTTCTCCTTGGATTTATCCTGTATGGGACTCTCTGTGCTTCCTGGACTTGATTAACTATTTCCTTTCCCATATTAGGGAAGTTTTCAACTATAATCTCTTCAAATATTTTCTCAGTCCCTTTCTTTTTCTCTTCTTCTTCTGGAACCCCTATAATTCGAATGTTGGTGCGTTTCATGTTGTCCCAGAGGTCTCTGAGACTGTCCTCAGTTCTTTTCATTCTTTTTTCTTTATTCTGCTCTGCAGTAGTTATTTCCACTATTTTATCTTCCAGGTCACTTATCCGTTCTTCTGCCTCAGTTATTCTGCTATTGATCCCATCTAGAGTATTTTTCATTTCATTTATTGTGTTGTTCATCATTGTTTGTTTCACCTTTAGTTCTTCTAGGTCCTTGTTAACTGATTCTTGCATTTTGTCTATTCTATTTCCAAGTTTTGGATTATCCTTACTATCATTATTCTGAATTCTTTTTCAGGTAGACTGCCTATTTCCTCTTCATTTGTTAGGTCTGGTGGGCTTTTATCTTGCTCCTTCATCTGCTGTGTGTTTTTCTGTCTTCTCATTTTACTTATCTTACTGTGTTTGGGGTCTCCTTTTTGCAGGCTGAAGGTTCGTAGTTCCTGTTGTTTTTTGTGTCTGTCCCCAGTGGCTAAGGTTGGTTCAGTGGGTTGCGTAGGCTTCCTGGTGGAGGGTACTAGTGCCTGTGTTCTGGTGGATGAGGCTGGATCTTGTCTTTCTGGTGGGCAGGTCCACGTCTGGTGGTGTGTTTGGGGTGTCTGTAGACTTATTATGATTTTGGGCAGCCTCTCTGCTAATGGGTGGGGTTGTGTTCCTGTCTTGCTAGTTGTTTGGCATAGGATGTCCAGCACTGTAGCTTGCTGGTCGTTGAGTGAAGCTGGGTGCTGGTGTTGAGATGGAGATCTCTGTGAGATTTTCGCTGTTTGATATTATGTGCAGCTGGGAGGCCTCTTGTGGACCAGTGTCCTGAAGTTGGCTCTCCCACCTCAGAGGCACAGCACTGACTCCTGGCTGGAGCACCAAGAGCCTTTCATCCACACCGCTCCTTAATTTGGGATGATTCGTTGTCTATTCATGTATTCCACAGATGCAGGGTACATCAAGTAGATTGTGGAGCTTTAATCCACTGCTTCTGAGGCTGCTGGGAGAGATTCCCCTTTCTCTTCTTTGTTCCCACAGCTCCCGGGGCTTAGTTTTGGATTTGGTCCCGCCTCTGCATGTGGGTCACCTGAGGGCGTCTGTTCTTTGCTCAGACAGGACGGGGTTAAAGGAGCCACTGATCGGGGGCTCTGGCTCACTCAGCCCGATCCTCTGCGCTGGAATCTCTCCGCTTTGCCCTCCACACCCCTGCTGCTGTGCTCTCCTCCGCGGCCCCGAAGCTCCCCCACTCCGCCACCCGCAGTCTCCGCCCGTGAAGGGGCTTCCTAGTGTGTGGACACTTTTCCTCCTTCACAGCTCTCTCCCGCTGGTGCAGGACCCGTCCCTATCCTTTTGTCTGTGTTTATTTTTTTTTCTTTTGCCCTAACCATGTACGTGGGGGGTTCCTTGCCTTTTGGGAGGTCTGAGGTCTTCTGCCAGCATTCAGTAAGTGCTCCGTCGGAGTTGTTCCCTCCGTAGATGTATTTCTGGTGTATCTGTGGGGAGGAAGGTGATCTCCGCATCTTACTCTTCTGCCATCTTCCTGGAAGTCCAAAAATTTGTTTTTAATTTTATTTAGTTTTGGCTGCATTGGGTCTTCGTTGTTGCACGTGGGCTTTCTCTAGTTGCGGCGAGCGGGGGCTACTCTTCATTGTGGTGCATGGGCTTCTCATTACAGTGGCTTCTCGTTGCGGAGCACGGGCCCTAGGTGCATGGGCTTCAGTAGTTGTGGCATGAGGGCTCAGTAGTTGTGGCTCGCGGGCTCTAGAGCGCAGGCTCAGTAGTTGTGGTGTACAGGGTTAGTTGCTCTGCGGCATGTGGGATCTTCCCGGACCAGGGCTTGAACCTATGTCCCCTGCATTGGCAGGTGGGTTCTTAACCACTGCGCCACCAGGGAAGCCCCCAAAGTACCTTTATGGGTCTGTCTCCAGGTCAAGACAGAGCTATACCCTAGACGATGACATGATTTCACTGCTGGCTGGAGTGGGAGATTAGCACCAGACACCTGGATGCAGGTCAAAGATGGCAAGGGGAGGGACCTTGAAGATGGCGGAAGAGTAAGATGCGGAGATCACCTTCCTCCCCACAGATACACCAGAAATACATCTACACATGGAACAACTCCTACAGAACACCTACTGAAGGCTGGCAGAAGACCTCAGACCTCCCAAAAGGCAAGAAACTCCCCACGTACCTGGGTAGGGCAAAAGAAAAAACAGAGACAAAAGAATAGGGACGGCACCTGCACCAGTGGGAGGGAGCTGTGAAGGAGGAAAAGTTTCCACACACTAGGAAGCCCCTTCGCGGGCAGAGACTGCGGGTGGCACAGGGGGCAAGCTTCGGAGCCGCGGAGGAGAGCACAGCAACAGGGGTGCGGGGGGCAAAGCGGGGAGATTCCCGCACAGAGGATCAGGGCTGACCTGCACTCACCAGCCCGAGAGGCTTGTCTGCTCCCCCGCCGGGGCGGGCAGGGCTGCGAGCTGAGGCTCGGGTTTGGGTTTCCGACGGAGCGCAGGGAGAGGACCGGGGTTGGCGGCTTGAACATAGCCTGAAGGGGTTAGTGCACCATGGCTAGCCGGGAGGGAGTCTGGGGAAAAGTCTGCACCTGCTGAAGAGGCAAGAGACTTTTTCTTCCCTCTTTGTTTCCTGGTGCGCGAGGAGAGGGGTTTAAGAGCGCTGCTTAAAGGAGCTCCAGAGACGGGCGCGAGCTGCGGCTAAAAGTGCGGACCCCAGAGACGGGCGGGAGACGCTAAGGCTGCTGCTGCCGCCACCAAGAAGCCTGTGTGTGAGCACAGGTTACTATCCACACCCCGCTTCCGGGGAGCCTGTGCAGCCCGCCACTGCCAGGTTCCCGGGATCCAGGGACAACTTCCCCAGGAGAACGCACGGCGCGCCTCAGGCTGGCGCAACGTCACTCTGGCCTCTGCTGCCGCAGGCTCGCCCCGCACTCCGTGCCCCTCCCTCCCCGCCGGCCTGAGTGCGCCAGAGCCCCCGAATCAGCAGCTCCTTTAACCCCGTCCGGTCTGAGCAAAAAACAGACGCCTTCCAGCGACCTACACGCAGAGGCAGGGCCAAATCCAAAGCTGGCCCCTGGGAGCTGTGAGAACAAAGAAGAGAAAGGGAAATCTCTCCCAGCAGCCTCAGAAGCAGCGGATTAAAACTCCACAATCAACTTGATATACCCTGCATCTGTGAAATACCTGAATAGACAATGAATGATCCCAAATTGAGGAGGTGGACTTTAGGAGCAAGATCTATGATTTTTTCCCCTTTCCTCTTTTTCTGAATGTATATGTGTATGCTTCTGTGTGAGATCTTGTCTGTATAGTCTTGCTTCCACCATTTGTCCTAGGGTTCTATCCGTCCATGGTTTTTAAAAAATATTTTCTTAAAAATTAATTTTAATAACTTTATTATACTTTACCTTCGTTCTTTCTTTCTTTCTTTCCTTCCTTCCTTCCCTCCTTTAGACAGACAACGAATCATCCCAAATTGAGGAGGTGGTCTCTGACAGCAAGATTTATGATTTTTTCCCCTTTACCTCTTTTTGTGAGGGTGTATGTGTAGCTTCTGTGTAAGATTTTGTCTGTATAGCTTTGCTTCCAACATTTGTCTAAGGTTCTATCCGTCCCTTTTTTTATTTTTTAAATAAGTATTTTTTAATTCAATAACTTTATTTTATTTGTACTGTATCTTCTTTCTTTCTTCCTTCCTTCCTTCCCTCCTTTCCTTCTTTCTTTCCTCATACTTCTACTAATTCTCTCTACTTTTTCTCCCTTTTATTCTGAGCCGTGTGGATGAAAGGCTCTTGGTGCTCCAGCCAGGAGTCAGGGCTCTGCCTCTGAGGAAGGAGAGCCAACTTCAGGACACTGGTCCACAAGAGGCCTCCCAGCTCCACATAATATCAAACGGCGAAAATCTCCGAGAGACCTCCATCTTAACACCAGCACCCAGCTTCACTCAACGACCAGCAAGCCACAGTACTGGACAACCTATGCCAAACAACTAGCAAAACAGGAACACAACCCCACCCATTAGCAGAGAGGCTGCCCAAAATCATAATGAGGCCACAGACACCCCAAAACACACCACCAGACGTGAACCTGCCCACTAGAGAGACAAGATCCAGCCTCATCCACCAGAACACAGGCACTAGTCCCCTCCACCAGGAACCCTACACAACCCACTGAACCAACCTTAGCTACTGGAGACAGACATTAAAAACAGCAGGAACTATGAACCTTCAGCCTGCAAAAAGGAGACCCCAAACACAGTAAGATAAGCAAAATGAGAAGACAGAAAAACACACAGCAGATAAAGGAGCAAGATAATAATGCACCAGACCTAACAAATGAAGAGGAAATAGGCAGTCTACCTGAAAAAGAATTCAGAATAATGATAGTAAGGTTGATCCAAAATCTTGGAGATAGAATGGACAAAAGGCGAGAATCAGTTAACAAGGACCTAGAAGAAATAAAGATGACACAAGCAACGATAAACAACACAATAAATGAAATTAAAAGTACTCTAGATGGGATCAATAGCAGAATAACTGAGGCAAAAGAACGGATAAGTGACCTGGAAGATAAAATAGTGGAAATAACTACTGCAGAGCAGAATAAAGAAAAAAGAATGAAAAGAACTGAGGACAGTCTCAGAGACCTCTGGGACAACATGAAACGCACCAACATTCGAATTACAGGGGTTCCAGAAGAAGAAGAGAAAAAGAAAGGGACTGAGAAAATATTTGAAGAGATTATAGTTGAAAACTTCCCTAATATGGGAAAGGAAATAGTTAATCAAGTCCAGGAAGCACAGAGAGTCCCATACAGGATAAATCCAAGGAGAAATACGGCAAGACACATATTAATCAAACTGTCAAAAATTAAATACAAAGAAAACATATTAAAAGCAGCAAGGGAAAAACAACAAATAACACACAAGGGAATCCCCGTAAGGTTAACAGCTGATCTCTCAGCAGAAACCGTACAAGCCAGAAGGGAGTGGCAGGACATACTGAAAGTGATGAAGGAGAAAAACCTGCAGCCAAGACTACTCTACCCAGCAAGGATCTCATTCAGATTTGATGGAGAAATTAAAACCTTTACAGACAAGCAAAAGCTGAGAGAGTTCAGCACCACCAAACCAGCTTTACAACAAATGCTAAAGGAACTTCTCTAGACAAGAAACACAAGAGAAGGAAAAGACCTATAATAACGAACCCAAAACAATTTAGAAAATGGGAATGGGAACATACATATCGATAATTACCTTAAATGTAAATGGACTAAATGCTCCCACCAAAAGACACAGATTGGCTGAATGGATACAAAAACAAGACCCTTATATATGCTGTCTACAAGAGACCCACTTCAGACCTAGAGACAGATACAGACTGAAAGTAAGGGGATGGAAAAAGATATTCCATGCAAATGGAAACCAAAAGAAAGCTGGAGTAGCAATTCTCATATCAGACAAAATAGACTCTAAAATAAGGACTATTAAAAGAGACAGAGAAGGACACTACATAATGATCAAGGGATTGATCCAAGAAGAAGATAGAACAATTGTAAATATTTATGCACCCAACATAGGAGCACCTCAATACATAAGGCAAATACTAACAGCCATAAAAGGGGAAATCGACAGTAACACATTCATAGTAGGGGACTTTAACACCCCACTTTCACCCATGGACAGATCATCCAAAATGAAAATAAATAAGGAAACACAAGCTTTAAATGATACATTAAACAAGATGGACTTAATATATATAGGACATTCCATCCAAAAACAACAGAATACACATTTTTCTCAAGTGCTCATGGAACATTCTCCAGGATAGATCATATCTTGGGTCACAAATCAAGCCTTGGTAAATTTAAGAAAATTGAAAGTGTATGAAGTATCTTTTCTGACCACAACGCCATGAGACTAGATATCAATTACAGGAAAAGATCTGTAAAAAATACAAACACATGGAGGCTAAACAACACACTACTTAATAATGAAGTGATCACTGAAGAAATCAAAGAGGAAATCAAAAAATACCTAGAAACAAATGACAATGGAGACACGACGACCCAAAACCTATGGCATGCAGCAAAAGCAGTTCTAAGGGGGAAGTTTATAGCAATACAAGCCCACCTTAAGAAGCAGGAAACATCTCGAATAAACAACCTAACCTTGCACCTAAAGCAATTAGAGAAAGAAGAACAAAAAAACTCCAAAGCTAGCAGAAGGAAAGAAATCATAAAAATCAGAACAGAAATAAATGAAAAAGAAATGAAGGAAACAACAGCAAAGATCAATAAAACTAAAAGCTGGTTCTTTGAGAAGATAAACAAAATTGATAAACCACTAGCCAGACTCATCAAGGAAAAAAGGGAAAAGACTCAAATCAATAGAATTAGAAATGAAAACGGAGAAGTAACAACTGACACTGCAGAAATACAAAAGATCATGAGAGATTACTACAAGCAACTCTATGCCAATAAAATGGACAATCTGGAAGAAACGGACAAATTCTTAGAAATGCACAACCTGCCAAGACTGAATCAGGAAGAAATAGAAAATATGAACAGACCAGTCACAAGCACTGAAATTGAAACTGTGATTAAAAATCTTCCAACAAGCAAAAGCCCAGGACCAGATGGCTTCACAGGCGAATTCTATCAAACATTTAAAGAAGAGCTAACACCTATCCTTCTCAAACTCTTCCAAAATATAGTAGAGGGAGGAACACTCCCAAATTCCTTCTACGAGGCCACCATCACCTTGATACCAAAACCAGACAAGGATGTCACAAAGAAAGAAAACTACAGGCCAATATCACTGATGAACATAGATGCAAAAATCCTCAACAAAATACTAGCAAACAGAATCCAACAGCACATTAAAAGGATCATACATCATGATCAAGTGGGGTTTATTCCAGGAATGCAAGGATTCTTCAATATATGCAAATCTATCAATGTGATAAACCATATTAACAAATTGAAGGAGAAAAACCATATGATCATCTCAATAGATGCAGAGAAAGCTTTTGACAAAATTCAACACCCATTTATGATAAAAACCCTGCAGAAAGTAGGCATACAGGGAACTTTCCTCAACATAATAAAGGCCATATATGACAAGCCCACAGCAAACATCATCCTCAATGGTGAAAAACTGAAAGCATTTCCACTAAGATCAGGAACAAGACAAGGTTGCCCACTCTCACCACTCTTATTCAACATAGTTTTGGAAGTTTTACCCACAGCAATCAGAGAAGAAAAGGAAATAAAAGGAATCCAAATTGGAAAAGAAGAAGTAAAGCTGTCACTGTTTGCAGATGACATGATACTATACATAGAGAATCCTAAAGATGCTACCAGAAAACTACTAGAGCTAATCAATGAATTTGGTAAAGTAGCAGGATACAAAATTAATGCACAGAAATCTCTGGCATTCCTATACACTAATGATGAAAAACCTGAAAGTGAAATCAAGAAAACACTCCCATTTACCATTGCAACAAAAAGAATAAAATATCTAGGAATAAACCTACCTAAGGAGACAGAAGACCTGTATGCAGAAAATTATAAGACACTGATGAAAGAAATTAAAGATGATACAAATAGATGGAGAGATATACCATGTTCTTGGATTGGAAGAATCAACATTGTGAAAATGACTCTACTACCCAAAGCAATCTACAGATTCAATGCAATCCCTATCAAACTACCACTGGCATTTTTCACAGAACTAGAACAAAAAATTTTGCAATTTGTATGGAAACACAAAAGACCCCGAATAGCCAAAGCAATCTTGAGAACGAAAAACGGAGCTGGAGGAATCAGGCTCCCTGACTTCAGACTATACTACAAAGCTACAGTAATCAAGACAGTATGGTACTGGCACAAAAACAGAAAGATAGATCAATGGAACAGGATAGAAAGCCCAGAGATAAACCCACGCACATATGGACACCTTATCTTTGATAAAGGTGGCAGGAATGTACAGTGGAGAAAGGACAGCCTCTTCAATAAGTGGTGCTGGGAAAACTGGACAGCTACATGTAAAAGTATGAGATTAGATCACTCCCTAACACCATACACAAAAATAAGCTCAAAATGGATTAAAGACCTAAATGTAAGGCCAGAAACTATCAAACTCTTAGAGGAAAACATAGGCAGGACACTCTATGACATAAATCACAGCAAGATCCTTTCTGACCCACCTCCTAGAGTAATGGAAATAAAAACAAAAATAAACAAATGGGACCTAATGAAACTTCAAAGCTTTTGCACAGCAAAGGAAACCATAAACAAGACCAAAAGACAGCCCTCAGAATGGGAGAAAATATTGGCAAATGAAGCAACTGACAAAGGATTAATCTCCAAAATTTACAAGCAGCTCATGCAGCTCAATAGCAAAAAAACAAACAACCCAATCCAAAAATGGGCAGAAGACCTAAATAGACATTTCTCCAAAGAAGATATACAGAGTGCCAACAAACACATGAAAGAATGCTCAACATCATTAATCATTAGAGAAATGCAAATCAAAACTACAATGAGATATCATCTCACACCAGTCAGAATGGCCATCATCAAAAAATCTAGAAACAATAAATGCTGGAGAGCGTGTGGAGAAAAGGGAACACTCTTGCACTGCTGGTGGGAATGTGAATTGGTTCAGCCACTATGGAGAACAGTATGGAGGTTCCTTAAAAAACTACAAATAGAACTACCATACGACCCAGCAATCCCACTACTGGGCATATACCCTGAGAAAACCAAAATTCAAAAAGAGTCATGTACCAAAATGTTCATTGCAGCTCTATTTACAAAAGCCCAGAGATGGAAACAACCTAAGTGCCCATCATTGGATGAATGGATAAAGAATATGTGGCACATATATACAATGGAATATTACTCAGCCATAAAAAGAAATGAAATTGAGCTATTTGTAATGAGGTGGATAGACCTAGAGTCTGTCATACAGAGTGAAGTAAGAAAGAAAAAGGCAAATACCGTATGCTAACACATATATATGGAATTTAAGAAAAAAAATGTCATAAGAACCTAGGGGTAAGACAGGAATAAAGACGCAGACCTACTGGAGAACGGACTTGAGGATATGGGGAGGGGGAAGGGTGAGCTATGACAGGGCGAGAGAGAGTCATGGACATATACACAGTAACAAACGTAGTAAGGTAGATAGCTAGTGGGAAGCAGCCGCATGGCACAGGGATATTGGCTCGGTGCTTTGTGACAGCCTGGAGGGGTGGGATAGGGAGGGTCGGAGGGAGGGAGACGCAAGAGGGAAGACATATGGGAACATTTGTATAACTGATTCACTTTGTTATAAAGCAGAAACTAGCACACCATTGTAAAGCAATTATACCCCAATAAAGATGTTAAAAAAAAAAAAAAAAGATGGCAAGGAATGAACTTTCTGCAGTAGCAGGAGAGAGAAAGAGAGAAAGTAGACCTGGAGGCACCAGAGGCCACATGTGATCCACATACTTGCTTTGCTCACCATTAAATCCACCTCTTGCCCAATTCCTGGCACATCATATAAGTTCAATAAGAAACTAAATAAGTATGTATACATAACTAAGATGCGTATCTCCTGATCTGGTGGTCCCTCTAAATCAGCACAGTGTAGATACAGTGAGTCAAAAATTTGAGTTACATATGTAATTAAATTTTCTTGAAGCCACATCCAAAGATGTTAAAAAAAAAGTGAAGTTTATTTTAATAATATATTTGGTTTACCCTGAAATATTATCATTTTAGCATATAATCAATATTTTACACGTATCTTTCCTTTCAAACTAAGTCTTCAAAAATCCAGTGTGTGTTTTCAGCCTACTGCACATCTCTGTTCAGATCAGCCATGTTTCATGTGCTCAGTAGTCACATGTGGTCATGGTTACCATATTGGACTCTCAGCCATCTGACCTCTCTCTAAATTTCTGTAATGAATATCTGACGTGGCACACATAGGGAGATGAACATCTGGAAGAGAATGCAGCCAACAGCTGCAAGCCCGCTGCATCCCTCACCCCACACCCCTTACAACAAAGTCATCTTTTAAGCACTGATGTGTGCTGTGCACACAAGTTCCTCTCCATTGGGAGCCTACGTTGTGAGTAACTCTCACTGTTGAGAATGTAAAACAAAACTGGAAGGAGAGACTAAGTGCTTTTATTTCTATGCCAATATGCCCAAAGGGTAGAAACAATTTTTAAAGCATTGTGTACTTGATTTGGAATGTTGAAGGAAGGCGACTGAAGGATTTCTCCTTTTCCATCCTTTACAGGCTCCCAGCAAGCCACTGACAATTCCAGGGAACGCAGACAGCCTGTATACACTTACATGTGTTAGCCCTGGCTGGTGACAAGGAACTGCTCCTTAGTAAAGCATTCAGGACACATTCTCTGTGGCTACTGGGAATGCCATTCATAAACATGTGTGTAATTTTGAAATTAATCAAATGCATTCCTTGATCTGTGATGCATATGCTGAATAATGTCATAAAGTTGTGTGCTAAACATTGTATATTTTCATCTGTAACTTTAGGGATCTTAACTCTACATATAAGTTGGTGGGCTACTCATTTATTCCTTCCTTCCACAAACCTTTATTGAGCATCCTTGTGTGCGTGGCGTCAGGCTGGTGACTGAAGAGACAGTGACCCGAAAAGCACGGTACCTGTAGTTCTCAGTCTAGGGAGTCTAATTTGGGGACATCACTCTTGTATATTATTTACTCAAGAAATGTTTATGTATATTTTAGGGACACTGGAAGATAAGCTGCTAATCAAACATGGCAGGTGTTTTTGCTAGGTCTGTAGAAGTTCTCTTTGCCAACAGTTTAAGACAAGTGTTCTCTAGGTCCCCCTAAATTCCAAGGGAAGGTCACGTTCATGGTCTGTCCACAGGTGTGCTGTTCAGCATTTCCATCAACCCAGTAACAGAATATTAGCAGCTTCCCCCAGCATCTCCTGTCTTCAATCTCTAGGCAATGAAGGGGAAAGGAGGGGTAGGGGAAGGAGAGGTGCCTCATACAGCATCAGTGCCCCCTGCAGCTCTGTTGCAAGCCTTCCCTGAAGCCATCTTGCTATGGACTTCTGAGGCTTAGATGCCCGCTTTTTCTGCTTCCCCAGTGGGATGGGCCCAAACTAGAACTCTGCTGCTTCTTCACTTGCTTGTCAGCATTGTTCCTTTCCCTCACTTGCTCTTTCTCCTAGAACTAGAAGGAGCTCCTTACCACCTTTTGGGTGCCTTCAGGTCTCTAGTTCTCACCTTTTCTTTGGGCGAAAGGGAAAAAATACCCTCTTCCAGTGCACAGCTCTTTCAGAAGAGGTACCCACAGCAGAAGTGCCAGGGTCCCTAGTAATCAGTTCTTTCAGTCTGTTCCACTACGCAGTCTTAGTAGGGCATATCCTTCCTAGGGAAGGGGCTGGGTAAAGGAGGGTCAGACACAGACCCTTACTGTATATATCCTGAATCCCTTGTCTGTCGCCACTTTCTGGCTCTGCTACTGAGTCTAGCCCACCTTGCAGACACCTGCGGCAAAAGAGTGAAGCTACTTCTAATAATTTTCTATTACACCCCTTCAGTCCGGATTCCATCAAGCACCCCGCCCCCCCCGATCCCCTTAAGATGGGCTGGCATGTACGTACATTTAAACTCCAGTGGTAGACAATACTCAAGTATTTGCTCTTGGGGCTCCTTGGCCCTTGGTTAGGAACTTTTTTAAGTGTCTCTCTGTGTGGCAGGTAAGGAGTCTTTGTCTGCCCAGAGAACATGAAGAACTGCCAGGAGGAGTCAACTGTCTCTGTGCCAAGAAACCCTGTTGTGCCAGGTGTGTATACGCCGAGGGTGTTGGAGCCTTGGTGTTCATCAAGTTTAAATAACCAGCCTTTGTATTTCCAGCTTTCTATTATTACAGATATTTAAGATTTCAATTTAACATATTCCCCAAAAGAAGGACATGGAATTGGCGTATTTGTCACAATGGATCATCATTTTTTTGTGCACAACCATTGGAAAGTGCAGACTCTACAATGCTATTGAAAGTGGTTGCTTAGTTGAGAAAGGAGCAAGCATTAGGAAAATGGGAATCGTAATGTATGTGATCGTTAAGCTAAGCAATAAGACATGGATCCATTCTTCGAAAACCTCACTACTTCCTTAGCACTTGCTAGCACCTCACTACTTGCTACGCCCTGTAAATCCAGGCTTTTACTAGGTTCACCTCTTTGACATGGTAACTACATGCTTATCGAGATCATGACATTCAAGGTGTGTTTTTCCTGAAAAATGAGTTAAGAAAATACGTTATATATAAGATCACATACTCCCATTGACTTTCATGGTCATTTTAGAGATTTCCCATACGGAAATTAGTAAGGAAATATATAATAAATTTTCCAACTTTCTATTCCAAGTACATTTTGCTTTGTTAATATATTACCTTTGTAGCTTTTACTTTCCTAATCGATTTGCCAAGAATTAGGCAGATGAATGGTTGATCCACATGAACTGAAGATAGTCTCTCAGGGAGTACACATGTATTACACATGTAATATAATACATATAATATAATAAATATGTATATATGTACATATATTATGTATATATGTACATATATTATGTACATGTAATATAATACATGTATTACACATGTATTACTATGTCCCTGGAGATTCTGTGGACTTCATGGGATTTGCCTATTGGATCAGCAGTTCTGACAGTATTAAACCAAGAGTCAACAGAAAATTTTTATTCTTGAATATCTTAGATGCTATAAAGTGTTCCTGTCACTCCCACTGTGATTTTCTACATTCTGTAAACCTTGGGAACTATCAATTCTTGCTTCATTGATAACTGAATATTGTTAAACTCTAGGATTTGAGGTAGAATTATCTTACCTTTGAGTGATTCAGTTGAGAGTGATGTTGAGTGAGTTGTCTGCTGCTACCTTTCTCTAAGCTGCAAGATGGGTGATTTGGGGGGCACGTGGTGAGAGGCAGCACTTGGCATCTTTCTTAAAGTGAGTCCCAATCTTCCCCAGGTACTTTCATGCAAGATGAGGTCATTTCCAGTTAAGATATTAAATGGTACCCTTATCATCTGTAAGTATACATACTAACTTCCTAATTTCCACTTTATATCACCTCCCATAGGCATCGTGAAAATACAGATGATTAAGTAGAAAAACAATGCACAGTCATTGCTTAGCTTCTTACATACCCTCCACTCCTCCCATCCCCAGTGTAGGGAAATAAGACTTGGAAAGCGATGCCAGTGTGCCTGCCTCCAGGCATGGTTCCTGTTCCAACCCTTGGACTCTTTCCCAAGTTCCAGTTTTACTACCTACCTGGGAAAGTAAACAACCAAGTGATTTTCTGAACATTTCTGCAAGACTACCTGAAAGGTTCTCCATCAGCCCTGTGTTTATATGCTTGATGCCTTGGAGGGGATTTGGCAAAGCCAAGAAAGACTTATAAATCACCTCTGGGTGACTTGGCCAAAAGTCCAACCGTCTCTTACCCCTGAGTGATTTACTTTGCCATTGATTTCCAGTTCTAGTGTCGGACAGTTTGGTTGAAGAGTTGAAATCCTAACAATAAACTGACCATGGTTTGAAGTAGCAGCAGACTGAAGCCAATGTGTGCGGGGCCTGGTGACAGCTGCTGTGTGACAGAGCTTGTCAGAAGCATGGGGAGAGCCTCAGGTTGTGAGTGTAGGCCTGACCCTTCCAGATGAATGGGAGCTGACAGGAGTGATCTCTGCAGCATGGAATGGAGTGATGACATGAAAACAGTGACATGCTTGGGACTGAAACACCAGGCACAGAAATGTCACTTACAATGGCCAGAGAAATGACATGGGACTCACACTAACTTTACTTGATTTCAGTTCAAAGATGTCCTTTATGCTAAGAGCCAGAGCTAGCTGGGAGTCATGCCTCGGGAAAACCACTCCCTTCTTGACCATCCCCATCCCAATTTAATCAGAGCTACAAAACCACTGGCATTTTGTGCCATTAAAACTGTCATCCTCAACCCTGGCTTCACCGCAGAATCACCTGAGCATTTCCGCCCTGGCCCCTGGGAGGGGGCTTTAAGTGGCCCTGGGGGATTTAAGTGGCCCTGGGCGTGGGATACAGGATTGACATGCCTTAAAAGCTCCCCCGGGTGATTCTGATTCCAATAGTGATTGAGGACCACTGCATTAGAGGGCTGAAAATGAAGAATACACATGCCCTGGAAAATGGGTATAATTTTCACTATAATAACACCATGAATCTATATTGCCCAAGATGCGCAAACACTTTCCTGTTTTATTACCTCAACATTATTTTTAAGTGCTGGCACCTGAAGCTAAGCAAGTTTAAAAGAATTAGTTTGACCCATCCAACTAGTCACTTGGTTCTAAGAACACACCTTTTCCTGCCTTTTTTTCTAATGCCCTTTCTTTGAGCCAGAAGAATGACTGCGGATCCCAAACAAACAAGAGTCACCTTGACCCTAGCCCAATATGAACTTTGAAAAGCTGAGAGGAAAAGGTGCATTAGAACTGTTTATTCAATAACACAAAGGTGCTGCCCTTTGTATGTAGAGCTGAGGCAGATGTTAGGAAAGGCAAACACTTCGTAAGCTTCATTTTAGCTGAGGTCGTACTTGCCGTATTTTTTTCTTTCGGCATTTACATATTCTAACTCAGCTGTGGTGGGGGTAGGTGGGTGAAGACTGACAAAGACCAGAGTGAGTTGGTCCTTTTCTCTTCCACTGACCTGCCTCTCATCTGGGATTTGAGTCCACCCGTGAAAACCTGTCTCCCCCAAAGGATCCGAGAGACATCATTTCCTTAGCAAAACTTAGTCGACCTGTATCTTTTCCTAGGGTTATTTACATTTCAAACACTATCTCTAACGTAGACTGAAAATAATGCAGACAAGGGAAAACAGGCTAGAAATACAAATAAGTAGAATAGAGATGATAGATTAATAAACTGGTAGATGATAGAGAAATAGACAGATAGATAGGCAGACTTTTCATTGTTTGGGGTGCCCCCATGGAATTCTACAATGTAAGTAACTATCTTTGAGGAGCTCTGAACATTCTGGAACATGAGTGAAAACTAATCCTTGCATCTTCCTTCCCTGTGGCGTTACAGGCTAGGAGAGAAAATACACAAGGGAGGTGGAGGTGGGTTAAGGGATTTCAAATTGCATCACTATAACTGACTCCTTAAGTAATTTTCTACCTTAAGTAACCTGCCCAGTAGTAATTGTTCCTGGGACATGAAAGTGAAATTAGGTGTTAATGTGTTAGAAATTGAAAGCAAAATTGCAACTCAAAAATTATTTTTTACCAATCCATTAAACATCAACAAACCATCATTTCTGCTTTGTTCTTTTTAATTAAAAAAAAAAGCAAATAGTGAAGTAGGCTATCTATACTATGAAAAATGGCCATTTCATTTATTGCTTGTGAGGAACAACACTTTGAATTGAGAAATATGATTGCCATTGAGATGTTATTCTCCAAATATCTAAGTTTTTTTAATATAAAAGTTATTTTCTTAAAATAGACCCAGGGCATGATGGTGATTAGAAATATGTACCTGATTCATTTTCATCCACCCATGAAAACAGACGAATAGGTGAAGTCACAAATTTTTCATCGTACCAGTTTTATGTAAGAATTAACCCCAACTACAGCATGGGTAGGATGAATTGAGAAATCTTAGTCACCAACTCATACCCAAACCTGTAAAACAAAGTGACTCAGCTAAACAGGTAAGATATGGTAAAATGTTAACAAGTCCACAGTCGCTCCCCTCCACATTTGCCCCCATCCCCCAAATTCTCTTACAACAGAGAATAGGGTTGTATCATCAATAACTTAGCCTGGATTTGATCCCACTGATTCAGGTGCTCAGCAACCTCTGTTTTCAACCCCATCAGGACCTTTGTTGTGATCCCTCTTTGAGAGACTATGATGCCTAGCCTGCAGTGGCCAGGAGTGAAAGGTCATGAACAGTCACATCTACTATCCTAAGATGTGCATCCAGAATTAGATGGGACAGAGGCAGTAAGGACAGTGAGAGTACTCTAAGACATCCAGCAAAAGGAGACCACAGACTGCTTTTAAATATCCTTGAATAATAATCAACCTCCCCAGAGTTAGAAACTTCACAGTGAAATCACTGATCATGTTCAAGAAGATAGATATATTTTAGGAAAACTTTGACTTTCCTGGAATAAAGAAAAAAAAAGTCCAATACCAGACGGGGGGTGGGAGTAGCTAATTTTTACATACCTATCTACTTACCTATTTATTTTTCCAGCTTTATTGAGGTATAATTGACAAAAATAAAGCTAATTTTAAATAAACCAATTTAGGCTAACTCAGATTTCTTTTCCTGACTGGAAAAGCTCATAATTTGAAAATATTCTACATTAATAGTAAATGGAAAGATGAAATTTATAATGAGTTATGCTGTGAAAAATGTTTTTAACAAACAATGCTCTCCAAAATTTTGAGGTGGCCATGACAGAGGTACTCAATATTGCTGGAAGCAGTGTAAATAGTTAGAAGTATTTTGGAAAACAATTTGTTTATATGTGTCAAGAGTCTCAGAACTTTACGTTCAACTTGGAGAAAATCTATGCTCAGGGTAGAATCAGAGTTGAAAACAAAGGTTTGGATTTAAAGAGATTTAGCTCATCATTATAGGTAAAAGGAATAAAAGTGTGATAAAAATAAATAAATGAGATAAATTAACTATTGTACTCTTTCCTAAAGGTTATTATATAATTATTAAAAATGTTTCCAGGGCTTCCCTCGTGGTGCAGTGGTTTAGAGTCCGCTTGCCGGTGCAGGGAACACGGGTTCGTGCCCCGGTCCGGGAAGATCCCACATGCCGTGGAGCTCGTGAGCCATGGCCGCTGAGCCTGCACGTCCGGAGCCTGTGCTCCGCAACGGGAGAGGCCACAGCAGTGAGAGGCCCGCGTACCGCAAAAAAAAAAAAAAAAATGTTTCCAAACAATATTTCGCAAAATTATAAAAGCATGAACAAAATATTAATGATAATCCAGAATATGAAATATATATACATAACATGACCCTCAATTTCAATAAATAACCTGAGCCTGATCTATTTTTTTTTTTTTTTTTTTTTCAGCGGTACGCGGGCCTCTCACTGTTGTGGCCTCTCCCATTGCGGAGCACAGGCTCCGGACGCGCAGTCTCAGCGGCCATGGCTCACGGGCCCAGCCGCTCCGCGGCATGTGGGATCTTCCCGGACCGGGGCACGAACCCGTGTCCCCTGCATCGGCAGGCGGACTCTCAACCACTGCGCCACCAGGGAAGCCCCTGATCTATTGTTTTTTAAACTTGGAAAATCTTGGATGGATGTTAACCAGTATATCTCATGGTGCTATTAAGGGTTATCTTTCTGTGATGAAATCATAGGTCATTTTAATTTTTTAATATTGTGCCATATATTTAAATTTTTCTATCATAAGCCAGATAAAGTACATCCTGAAAAAATTATATGTTTTTAAGTAATAAATATATATATATATATTTTTTTTTAGGTTCTCTGCTAGATTCTGTATTTTTTTTAATTTAATTTTATTTTTTTATACAGGAGTTTCTTATTAGTTATCTATTTGATACATATTAGTGTATACATGTCAACCCCAATCTCCCAATTCATCCCACCACCAGCACCACCCCCACCCCGCTTTCCCCCCTTGGTGTCCATACGTTTGTTCTCTATATCTGTGTCTCTATCTCTGCCCTGCAGACCGGTTCATCTGTACCATTTTTCTAGGTTCCACATACATGCGTTAATATACGATATTTGTTTTTCTCTCTCTGACTTACTTAACTATGTATGACAGTCTCTAGATCCGTCCACATCTCAACAAATGAGCCAATTTCGTTCCTTTTTATGGCTGAGTAATATACCATTGTATATATGTATCACATCTTCTTTACCCATTTGTCTGTCGATGGGCATTTAGGTTGCTTCCATGACCTGGCTATTGTAAATAGTGCTGCAGTGAACATTGGGGTGCATGTGTCTTTCTGAATTACAGTTTTCTTAGAGTATATGCCCAGTATATTATCGGCTAAATTCAATAGCTAGTTTCCTTGCTCTGAGAAGGTAACAAAAAATTTTAAATAAAGCCATAAAATGTCAAATGATTAGTACAGGGAATGAATTCTCTGGAAATTCAGAGGAGAGAGGACTAGTTGCTCAGGGAAATTGGAATATCTCATTAGACATAGTTGAGGTCAGTTCAGAAGGCCTTGAATGTCAGACTAAGGAATATAGACCTTATTCTGGTGCAAATAGAAGTCCTTGAAGAGACTGTACAGCCCTAGTTAATGAATATCCTTCTCCCTTAAAGCTAGTACCTTGAAAATGTATATGGATATGTGTATTCATATCCAAGCGTATGTACCCTGAATGCATTCACCCTTAGGAAAGAATGCGTCTATAAAGAAGAAACAGGAAGAATGATTATGGCATTCATTCATTAGGGTCCATTTACATTTCCAGAGTCAGCTAAAAAATCATCCACTTATTTAAATGGAAATCTTCTCAGTCTATTACAGTCATTACTCGGCAGTAAGAGATAACCAGTCTGAATCTCACCCGTAGGGAAAATTGCATAGTCTGTTCCTTCTCTTAGGGGTCACTATTACTCAGTGTTTGAGGAAAAGAAATTGCAGTTCTTTGGGAAACAAAATGAACAGTTAGTGAGTACCTACTATGTGCAAGACCATTGGATGAATTCCATACGTAAACTCATTTACTCCTCACAGCAACCCCTCAAGGTTGGTATCTATAATTCATGTATTTTTTTTTATAATTCATATTTTAAAGTAAAGGAGTCTGAGAAAGATGTTAAGAAGGTGAAGTAACTGGCCAATATGAATCTAGATTTAAAGCGAGGACTGAGTTTTGCTCACCTTTCAGTGTGAGCCAGTGGATGATAACTTATCACACTAGAGCACCCCCATTAACTGAAGCATTTTCTAACGTTGTTGAATTATATATTTTTGAGAATGTCTGTAGATATGCAATATGTACATATGTGTCTATATGGGTATAGTGTACATATATAGCTGTTTTACACCAATGTGTTTATGTGTGATATATAGACATGCATTATAGTAACTTGTTACTATAATTATATTATACATATAAGTATAGCAACAGATTGAACGTTTACTGTGCTATGCTTTTTATATGCATTTATATGCATATATCACTATATAAAGACATTAAATAATGCATAAATATAAATTATATATGAATGCATATATAGTTGACACAATTATATACAAAATAGATTAAAACATTGATATATTATACACACGTACATATACAACACTTTTTCCCACTGTCTTTATCTAGAAAAGAAAATGGCTGGACTATTGGAGAACCTATGTATTCATTGAGGAAACGTTACCCGTCACCACAAAATGAGTCCTGACTTTAACTGCAGGATTGCAGCCCAAAGAAGAGAACTGATGCTTGTCAGGAGTCCAGAAGCCAAGAACCCCTACGAATGACCAAGGATCCCAAGTGTAAAGATGAAGGGACCTCATTTCTCCTTCCTCTCATCCCTTGGACCCTGCTCACCCAACACCCACTCCACCAATCCTCACCCGTGAAAGTCCCCAGTTGGAGGAGGAGAGGCAGAGCCCCTTCAGCTCTGACTCGAATTCTGTTCTATTATATACTCAAAAGATCCACTCTCAATCTGGGCCCTGCAGGGAAAGGACAGTCCCCTGCTAGTTAACTTCATTCAGCTCTTTATTCAACAAAACGATGTAGCATTTTCATCAGTGAACCAACCGAAGAATCAGCCCTACACGGAAATAAAGCGTCAGCTTTACAAAAAATAAAGCATCTTCGAGGGCAGAAAAGAGCCCTGGGTGGGAGTGTGTGTTTCTACACAAAGGCTGGGGAGGCCGAGCTGTCACTCCTTTTCTTCCTCCCACTACCCCATGCATAGCACCAGCTCTGGCGTGAAGGGAGATTTAAAAGCAACTAAGTACATAGAAACATTTCGCATTCATTATCTGGAATTTCTGCTACTGGGTGACATATCATTAGTCCTAGTGTAAGGCAAGCTTTAAAAACGTAATTACTTAATCATGCAGTTAGCTTCCCATCAATCCTAGCAGCATTTGTTCTTAACTAGCTTTTAAGAACAAAATTAGGAGTAATTTGTAAACAAAAGTAATTGAAGAAAGGCAGATATTGCCAAGGTGTTGACAGCGTTAGCAGACATTATTGTTTCCCTTAGTACCACCGCAGCACTGCAGTTAGGTATAGGTGGCTGGCACAAGGCAGCACTAGGGAATTAGGAGGTGGCCACATGAGGAGGGGGGCACTAGGCAAAGTGGTCCTTCCCTAACCCGTACAGGCATCTAACTGTAACAAGTAGGTGGACTCTCTTCTCCTACATTGGTTTGATGACTTGGTACGATTTATGGTACGATTTAACATTTTTAGCATGACCATGAAAATAATCTCATCATATTTTTCATACCCTCTTATCAGATCTAGTAAGACCCACTCAGACAAGTCTGAGTGGTGATGTAAAAGTTGGAGGCCAAATTTTTCTCCAAAGGAGCTTTGCCCGTCTTTATTTCTGGCTACCTGTAACAAGTTCAGAGCGTACATCACTTCTGGGCCAGATGGTGTGCGAAGCACTTGAGAAATGGTGGTGAGGAAGACCTGCATCCCACTTTCAAGGAGCTCATGATTTAGCAGAGAGAGAAAAATGGAAATCAAATGTGATCAGAAAGACTTAAACCAAGTGTTGTAACAGCCCAACAGTTAGTTTCTGACTCTGCCTGTTGGTATTGAGGTTTTATAGAACCTCGAGCAGAAATCATGAAGAGATATGAGTCTTGGAGTACAAACAAGAGTGTCAGATCCAGGAATGAGGCTGTTACCATCCTTACTTTATAAAGTAACTGAGTCTGAAATGGATCAAATAACTTACTGGAAATCACACACATCAGGAATGGCAATGCTGGCATTCAGACTCAGGTACTTATTTTTATTATCACTGTTGTTGTTATGATGAAGACAAGTCCAAACATCTTTCCAGGATCCACTAGAATTCAACAGAAGGAGTCCCGAACCCAAAATCAGAACACCGAGCTTCAATTCTGCCTTGAAAGCCTTCTACTGGGTGACATTAAGCGAGTCTGAGCTTTGGTGTCCCATCTATAAAAATTTTTACCTTGGGACCTTTCTCTCACGCCAAGGATCTAATGGAAGTAGTGAAAGTAAAAGTGCTTTGTAAATTTTAATTCAGAAGTAAAGTATCCATACTGTAGGATTCCATTTATATGGAGTATAGGAACAGGCAAAATACCCTGCGGTAATAGAAATGAAAATATGCTTGTCCCTGAAACGTTACGAATTGCCTGAAAAGGACACAGGGAACTTCCTAGGCGAATGAAAATGTTGTATATCAATTGTCAGTACTCATCAAGTTGAACATTTAAAACCTGTGAGCTTTATTGTATATAAATGATGCCTCAAAAATTCCATTGAAAAGTAAGAGACGATTATTCCTAACAAGTGTTTTTTTGTGGAAACTAAATTTTCACATCAGTTGCTACCATCTTCGAAGGGAGTTAAAGTCTAATGTACAGACTGGATACTCTAAGGGGTTCACCTCATATACCATTAGAAATAGGGAGAGAGCTCCTAACCTTACATCTCGAATTTAATTCAAAGTAGATATCATCTCTTCTTTACATCCTTAAGAACCAAAGCATTAGGAGTCATCATGAACTTCTAGGTTACTGTCTCTAGCATGTAAGTGAAAGTTGAAAACTCATTTCTCTTTATATTTTTCAATGGGGAAAAAGTCAGAATTTAAATGTATCAACCTGAGAATGTATCAACTTAACATTATTAAGTCTGGTTTGGGAATAGATGTAAGAGAGAACTTTTGATCCATTGACATATAAGACAACAGAAATTATTACCAAAGCCAGTATGGTGTCTTTATACATCATTTTGGGCTGGGTAAACTAGAGAAATTTTTACTCTCTATAGGGTTTTATGATTCTAACATAAGCAAAAGTTAAAAAAGTATATTTGTCTTGAGTGCTCAAGGCATTTGACTTTCTGAATTATTAGAATTTTGGGGTTAGATTTTATATATATATAGAATGGAATAGTATTCAGCCTTAAAAAAAGAAATAAATCCTGCCATTTACAACAACGTGAATGAACCTGTAGGGCATTATGCTAAGTGAAATAAGCCAGACACAGAAATATAAATATTGCACGATCTGACATATGTGGGATTCTAAAATAGTCAAACTCATAGAAGCAGAGTGTGGAAGGGTGGTTACCAGGATCTGGGGGGAGGGGGTGAAGGAGAAATATTGGTCAAGGGATACAAAGTTTCAATTTTACAAAATGATTAAGTTCTAGAGATCCAAGGTACAACAATCTGACTATAGTGAAGAGTACTTTTTTGTATACTTGAAATTTCCTAAGAGGGTAGATCTTACACACACACACACACACACACACACACACACGTTAATTAGCTTGACTGTGGTGATTATTTCACAATGTGTATGTATATCAAATCATCAACTGTATACCTTAAATATATAAAACTTTTGTCAAATATACCACAATTAAAAGTAAAAGAAGACTTCTATTTAAACGTGGGGGAAAAAAAAAAGAATTATTGGGTCAAGTCTTCATAGTCAAAAGCAAATCAATGCCTACTATAAGCCCAGAACAGCAGAGTTAAAGGGGTTGAGATAATTATCCAGATAATTATCTGGCTCCAGAGTGACTTTTATTGGTTACATAGATCATTTGGGCAGAAGGAGGTTTATCCCTTTTAATTATCTTTAATAAAGCTAAATCACTAGGTTACAAGACTGGTCTACTTCTTAAAAAGATTAAATAAAAATTACTCACAATAAATGTAAACACTTTGGCTGGGACCTTCAGAACTTGAAAAAAGAAGTGCATCAGCTAAGGTTTTGAAGCCATTCAGCTAGGTGAGTCTTGAAGAACACTCCAATCATGAGAATTGCTCAACATTCACAATAAAAACCTTAGTTTATTGCCTCGTCTTTAAAAAAAAAAGTTAAGTTGACCAGCAATGGCCAAATTAAAACTATGTGCACCTGTGGACCAGGTTGGCCTTTGGAGTAAGCCAAACATTTATGGGTGACCTAACTGCCTCTCCGATGTTATGAGAAGCTCAGGGCAAAACCCTTGTCAAAACTAAAAATCTTCTCCCATCTAGATGCCATAGTAAACACCTCCTCCATGACCATCATCATCATCATCTTCACCATCATTTATTTTTAAAAGTAGCTTTATATAAGGCTCTGTCATTCTTTGATGTTCAATATTGTGTCTCTCATGTCTTTACAAATACAGCACGAATAATATGATTGGAAAGAGTGATCCATGGCATTGAGGTTGACGTTGACGTTGAGGTCTTGGCTCCTTGTCCTATCACTTTGCTCTTTTCCTTGACAGGCAACTTATTTTACTGACAGAGTCCAGTGTCTGGAGAGAGAAGGTGCACTGAGAGAGAGAAGACAGATGTGGTGGACAAGTTTTCCTGCTGTGGAACACATGAGGAGAGGTGCATTGGGATTAAGGATGGTGTGGATCTATGTTTCTGCCCGGGGAACATACTGTTCGGAAAGCAGAAGGACTGGTTTCGTAGGTTTATCCTCCAAATGTATAAGCAAACAATTGGTACTAAATGTTCCATGTTCTTAGTACATTTAGGAGACTCACTTCACATCAATGAATCAATTAATCTCCTCATATTTATTGTGCTGAGCTGAAACTATGGCAAATAATACTAAGAATTTACATTTGTGTGGGCTCTAGATTTACAAATTACTTTTGAGTAGAGTCTACTTTCTCTCTAGTTCTCAATACAACTCTCTGAGTGGGGCCTTATTCTCTTATTCACATCACAGAAGAAGGAACTCCAGTTTGAAAGCTGTTTGGATTTCACTGGGTTGCAGAGCTGGTTAGCATCCAGACCTGGGTTTGAGCTCGTGTTTCAGATCCACACTTATACCCAGTCATCGTCACAGGTGAGAAAAGAGGCTTAAGATGCAGGCTGTGAATTCCAAGAGTGTGTGACCTAGTTGGGATGACACCACGGTGCTTGAGAAACAGGGACAACACAGTGACGAATAGTGAGTGGATTAGAAGGGGAGACGGTCTGAAGGTAGCAAGACCTTGAGAGGTGAGGACAGCCTTCCAGAAAAGATGAGCTTAGGCTGTGCTATTTGACTGAACTTGGGGACTGGAAGGATGATGAATCCAAAATCTTATTATTTGTGTGTCTTAGGTTGGTAATTACCACTGTAGGGAATAATTCTAGTGAAAAGCTAACATTTGCGTGGTGCTTTGCTGGTATAAGATACAGTAATTTTCTTTAGTCAAGGATAAAAACTGATTTAGACAAGAATGATAAATTTAGATTTGAATCGGTTGAGTTTAAGGAGGTGTTATAACATCCAAGTGAAAAATGATCAGGTGGGCCTCAGCTTTGGGTGAGAAGTCAGAGCTTCAAACTGTAACACTGCGATCTCTCGGGGGGGCAGAAACCATTTTTAAAAATTCATCCTATTTTCTCACAGCCATCTTTTATCTTGAGCTTCTGTCCATTTGCCTGGCATGTATTGGGGCTAAATAAGTATGTATGAATTGTTTGAATGAATCAATGATGGATTTAATTATTATACCTGCTCTCTTACCTGTAATAACAATAACAATACCAAAGGTAGCTGAAGCTAAGAGAGATGATTTCAAACAAGAAGAAGAAATGTATACCACTCACTATGATTTTCTTGTTCTCTTCTTGATTTGTTTTCATGGGAAACTGTGTTTTGGGGCACACTATTTGCTGCAAGTCAGATCTCATCTTTTGTTGTGGGAAGATCAGAGAACCCGCTAAAAGCAACATGGATCGAATACAGTTCCTTCGCGTGTAGTGTTTTCTGTTTGTTGGCTTGTTGTTTTTACATTTGCTCCCAGAAAAATATCTAGACCCTTCTACCTCTTCCAGGATTCCCAAATGCCTTGCAATTAACAGACCCTCCTGATCTCGGAGGATGGTTCTTGCTTAAAAACTGTACAATGTAAATGGTGTCGGGTATTTAATGAAAAGCACTGAAATTGCTCTATGGTGCCACAGATTCACTGCTGAACATGTCATGAGGCAACATTTTATAGGCGTTGTAAAATCTTCTTACCCCACACAGCTGCATTACCCAAAATTAATCAAACTGCAGGGCATCTGAAACTCACTCTGTAACAGTAATAGGCTTTGCTGCTTAAAAAGTGATTATGACTAATGCACAAAAACAATTATCATGAGACTTAATTGCCAAGAGCTAAGATATATATAGACAGATAGAGATTGATTCATTCTCACTGAAATTTGAGGCATCGCTAGGAAAAACTAAGAGATTCTCAAACTTTACAAGATCATGAAGCAGAACTGGGAAAAATGTTTTTAATCTGTCAGTCTATATAAAGAAGATTTTTATTGGCATTATTTTTAAAGCATTGTTTTTAATATACTTTGGGGGTTAATTCGGAAAAGTCTGAAAAATATATATGAATAAAACTACCCCATAGGCTGGCCCTACACCACCAGGAGATAATGTGAGGATAGAGACAGGAATGGAATCTAACAGACTTAGTTTCTATTCATGGCTTGTCCCTAGGCAATCCCTTTATCTCTCTAGGTCTTAGCTTCTTTCATACAAAGAAAACTTTGGGCTAAGCATTGCTGGGGACCTCTCTTCCTGTGCTAACCTTCTATGATTTGACCTTAGATGATCTAAAGTGGAAACAGTTTGCTGTCTACCTTGTCCTTCTCCTTCTGAGAAGGGAAGACGAGAAAAGGCTCAGTGAAAGAGGTAATACTGTACTTTGCCATCAAGGGTTTTGGTGTGAAAGAAAGTGATCTTGAGCATTTAGATAGAATGGACAGTCTGGTAGAGACAGTATGGTGGGCAAGTACAGAAATGGTTCAAGAAAGGATTGGAAAGGTACACTGCCCTGATGTTGGAGAAATTTACAGTTAATAATAGTCTTGACTTCCTTCAGTGAGTGTGGCAAAGAGCTTCTGGCTGCTCAGCAAAGTTCATATCGTCCTCTCCTCTCTGGCCTCATGATTATTCTAGATGTTCTAGCAATGGAATGTGGAGTGAAGGTGACGCACCACTGGTCCACAGAACCCTTCCCTGGCTCCACCCTGCTCTTTTCTCTTGGCTGACCAAAAGAAGATATCCCCAGTGGAAGCCCTGAGTGATCAAAGAAAGCCCCTATCAGCTTGGGTTTCTAGATGAATGCATGGAGCAGAGCCACCCTGCTAACCCCAAACCACTTAGCACTGTGAGATGAGCAAGAAATAAATTCAAATGAAGTCTGAACATTGCATATTCACAGAGTAGTTCCTGATCAACATAATCAGCTGTCATGATTCACCACCTAGAGCATAATGGCTATGGAGTGGTGGTGACAGAAGGCAGAGTCCAGCAGGTGGTGAGAGGAAAAAATGGTTCACGATGTAAAGCAGTGAGGATGGACTCTATTTTCACGAAATTCAGCAGTGAAAGGACAGAGATTGAATGGGTAGAAGAATTAAGGAAGGGAGATAACTGAGCGAGTTGAGAATATCGTTCAGAAGCTAATGGCTGTGAGTTCCAACTCTGGGATCAGACGACCTGAATTTGTTTTCTGGACCCAGCTTAATTAGATATGTGACCTTATACAGTAATGCCTGATATACATTATCCTCATAATGACACTATGAGGTGAATACTCCCATCAATCCCATTTTAGAGAGGAGGAGACCATGGCTTAGAGCAGCCAGATGTATTATCCAAAGTCATTTGTGGTAAACAGTAAATCTGCCATTTAAACCTAGGTCTGTCCAACCCAAAAGCATAAGAGCTGGTGCGTGGGGAAGGTTGAAATTTGTCAGGCACTGGAACAACTAACAAGACACCTTTGAGATTAGGCTGAAAGTTCAGAAGACCCAGTTGTTCTCCAGTTGAGCTGGCCTGTGCTATCTGGGAACACTGACAGGAAGGAGAGATAGTCAGAGGCCCCTGAGCACAAAACACCGTCGGCACTTTGATCACTGAGTCCATCACTGCCCCATACCACACAAGGTGAATCTAATGTCCCTCGCCACAAAGAAATCCAGAAATAGCTACAGGAGGCTGAAAGATTAAATCACCCCTGACTCACAGCTCTGTCTCTAGAAATCAGATGCAAGTCAATCAATGTTGCATTGTATTAGTAACTTTTCTGTTAATGTAGAAATCAAAGTCGCTAGGTAGCCCCTATAGTTTATAAGTGGGTGGTCTTAATGGGCTCTGGTTGGTTCGATTTGGTCTTTTCTGTGGCTTCCGCTGCTCCTGTAATCCTTGGCAAGGCAAAGGCCTATGATCCAGTGACAGACTTATCCAATTACATGTTAATTGAACATCTACTGTGGACGAGGCAGTTTGCTCGGAAAGTAGAATCCAGGGAAAACTAAGACATGGCTCCTGTGTTCTAGTGAAGAAGGTGCACAAGTAAAAGGCCATCTAGTCAAGGTGTAAGGCTAAGAGCATGAAGCTAGAGATGGGATATATCAGTCTGAATCCTAACTCTTCCAGCTACTAGTTGTGTGAATTTGGGCAAGTTACCTCACCTCCCAGTACCTCTGCTTTCTCAACTGTAAAATGGGAAGCTGCCCCATAGGGTTGTCAAACGATTAAATGTTAAAACAATGAAATGAAATTAAATGCCAATAGAGAAATTAAACATGTAAGGCTAGTTGGCTTTGTCACTCTCGGCTTCCCATTGGAGGTGATAACTGAAGACTGAGTAGGCATTCACAGAAAGTCAAAGTTGTGACAGCCTTCTCGGCAGGAGGTGACATGTACTTGGAAACTATGAAAGAACCTGTTATTAGGGAAACTTCGAGAAGTCCCATCAGCTAGAGAGTCATGCGTCCGAGGTAGATGATATAGATGGAAAGGAAGGCTGGAAAGGAAGAGAGGAGGCAGCTTATGAGGAGCCTGTAAGTCTGGTTCAGGATGTAGACTCATTCCTAGAGGCAGGGAGAGCCACAGACAGCCTGTAAGCAGGACAGTGATGGTCAGATGCCCGTGGGTTGATATGGGTTCAACAGCCCCAGGAGCTGACTGAGGTAGGGGCATCTGGGGAAGAGGCACAAATGTCTGCTGACTCCCAAGGACTTGCTTTTATGTGCCCTGTAGGTATGAGCAGATACTAAAAACCAGAAATATTCACACAGCCACTTGAGAAAAGTGAAGCCTTCTATGGCCCGGTAGCCACCTGCGATTTCACCCCTTTTCCCAGCCTCCTATAAACTGAGAGCAGAAATGAGGTCTCTTCCATGCCTGTCCTGATGTACCATGAAGGCAGAGCACCGAATTCAGTGCAATGGAGTTAATAGGAAAGTATAATAAAAGGCCAGGCATTTGTCCTGATAATGTTATATTCTAAGTGGAGGAGAGGAAAGAAAACCACACAAACTTCCATAGAAACATATGTGAAAACTGCTTCCAAAGGAAGTGAGTCCAGCATCTTTGGCAGTGTCTCTTCAAAGCCCAAGTCTATAAGGCATCAGAATTAGCTGAACAGTTGTTTAAAATGCAGGTAGCTGACTGCCACCCAAGACCTGATAAATCAGATTCTGCATTTTAAACAAGCATCTCAGTCAACCTGCAACACACTAGGTAAAACATTCCATATTTTAAATAATTTTGTATGATTATATGCATCTGTAATCAAAGAACTAGAAGTACTGTTACCTGTTTGGGACTGTTCTGTTTCCTCAACTTTAGGGAAGAATGATTCTTATCATTTTAGGAAACTCTCATGCCTCTCTCATGGGGCACTCAAACCTCTTAATCTTGTGGACCAAAGTTAACCACTACAGATAAGAAAACCAAATCAATGATTGGTTTGAAAGCTAAGAAACTTCAGTATTTTCTCAGCATAACTGTAATGTTTGGAAGAGAACCCTGCTTCTTCTGAAATGGCTTCCATTTAAGAACAGCCATTTGGCTTTTTCCCAACCAGTATTTTTGTTTACACAGGCCAGATACTAGGTGCTAAATCCATGTATTATAATGAAGAATAAGATCTGATCTCCACACTGGGGAAGACATAGTCAAAATTTTCTTCTTTTTTGGTCAGAGAAGGAGATGGCGTTGGAGAAAGACATGTAAATCATATCAGATGAGCACAAAGTTAGAGATATGTTACAGGGACTCTGGGATCCCAGTAGTAGAAAATCTCAACATATCAGGAAAGGCTTCATGGAGGAAGTAGCTTCTGAGCTGATGCTGACAGTGGAGTATGGATGTGTCAAATGCAGGAAGGGAACTGCAGACAGAGCAACTCCCATGGGTCAAAGCCTCAGGAAAACATTAGTTTCTGCATTTCCTGTGAAGGCCCCTAAGACCCATAAAACTTGTTCATAAAACTTAGATGGTCTGACCAAAATAATCTTAACCAATATCAGATTTGTACCATTTTACATGTGAATAGGAATACTGTTCCTTCAAACATCAAAAAATGAGAATTAACCCAAATAATTTCACTTGAAATCAATTAGCATTCTCACTTACTTTATCCTAATAAAGGAAAAGCCTACATTTCCCTTACATTTAGAGACGTTATACTTACAAAAAGAGACATTTCAAGACATCCTATATAAATTACTAAAAAGAAAAATATTATACTGTAATTAGGTTAACTCCATTTTCTCACTTCTCCCTCTGGCCACCTCCTTCCCAAACAGATCACTTTGTAAAAAGTAGCACTTATTCAAAACAAAATATGTTGGAGTATCTTGCAGCCAAATGAAATGGATCGACAAGGCACAGAATGGAAGCCGACCTCCAATTGATAAATTTGTCCAGTAAAAACAATGTCGCTTGAGCAGCTTGTTCATCATTTTAAATGTTAATGGTTATATGCTGCTTTACTATTGAGATATTGGTGACTAATGGTGTGATGCTATTTAAATTCACAATGTTCATTAATTTCAGCTGTTTTTCATCATTAGGAAAAATAATTCAAAAGAAACTTCAATATTTCCGAGAGCAACATGTGAAACAACACCAGAGTGCAACTAAGCACAGAAAGCCCCTTCCACAGAATCCGTTCTGCTAAAACCAAGCCTTCAAAGAGGACATCCTCTGGGTAACGTCTGGGTTGTATCCAGATTTCCAAAGACGTAAAATGAAAAGAACTCTTCTAATTCCTCATTTCAACTTGGTATCAGAATATGATTAGTCCCATTGTAGTTATGATTAATAATATATAAAGGCTACATTTATGCCCCATGTAAAGGAGTGATTTTCCCCCTTGAGTCCGTGGCTTACTCAAGTCTATCATAATGTTCACATTTTATAACAGGAAATAGAAAGTTAATTGATAGCTATTTAGAGCCTTTTTTTAAAAAACCTAGTTAGACAATGAAGAGTTACTTTGTGTAAGATTAGAAAGATCATAGAAAATAATTTATTAGGACTGACTTCCATATTCATTGCTGAGCCAACAGACTACTGGCGCTAATTGTTTACTTAAACTAAGCCATTGAAACTCGAAGCCAAAATGGTTTCCATAGTTTAAGATTGGCTTCAGCCTTTTACCTCCCAGAATTGATGGGCAGGAAGGTTCCACAGGATATCAACTCTATTTGCCCCCCTTTCTCTAAAACAATCTTAATGTTATATGAAGTCAAGAGTCTTATTTTATTTTTGTTCTGTTCTACATAATCCTGCCTTTATTCGTGTTTATATATGTGGAAAGAGCTACATTCATAGCCATGCTTATCTATAAACTCATTGACTTGTTCACAGAATAAGATTTTAAAAACCACAGTTTTTGTTACCAGATATTTAAGCAGTAAGTAATGTGCTAATATTAGGTATACACTACTGCTAAAGTTAATATGTGCATAACAAATGAGTTAATCAGACTTGGGTCATCTTGGCATGTTAAGAGGAAGAGCTCTCACTCTTTGATGACCAGTGAATCAATGAACTGTCCTATGTTTTATAGTCATGAATATCTAACTAACCTGGATGTAATATACATATCTACAGAATCATGTTGACCTAAGAAAGCAGTCACCAGCTGAACTGCCTGCTGATAAGATGAAACTCATTTGCTCGATTAACAATAACAATAAAATACTGGAATAAAGATGCCTGAAACTGCAAAAAGAACAAGAGGGGAAGCATTAGCAGAAAGAGCCGTGGAAGATAATGCTCGATCAGGCTCTTAGGAGAGATCATTGAGCTCAGCTCCGGAACGTCCAGAACTGTATGGCTGCTGCATTCTTGAATTTGAGCCAAGTGTATGTGAGGGAACTGCACCTGCTTCTGTTTTGCAAAATGAAAACAAAAACAAAACAAGAAACAAATCTGAAATTTAGGAAAAAGGAAAGCAAAAAAAAAAAAACAGAGAGTGAGGGGCCAGTGATACTTAATGGACCAGATTTGGCATCAACAGAATGGTTGGAATAGAGAGTGAAAGTTTTGGCAAAAGAGACTATTTTGCTCAACTAATGCTGCATTGTAAAACATCCCAAACTTAGTGGCTTGAAAACGACAACTGGTTATCTCCCACAGTTTTATAAATTGAGTGCGCTCACGTGGGAGGTTTTTGCTTGGGGATTCGCATGAAACTACAATCGTATGTTGTGACTGGGACTACAGTCATCTCAAGTCTGGACTAGACTGGAAATCTGGGATGACTCTCTCATGCCTGGCGGTTGAGTTAGCTGTTGGCTGGGAGGTCACCTGGATCTGTCACCTGGGGTGCCCTACACATGATTCCTCCATGTAGCTTAGGTTTCACACTGTGTGGTGGCTGGGAATATTCCAAGAAGAACCATTCCAAGAAATCCAGGTGAAAACTAAGGAATCTAAGGACCTAGCATCTGAAGTCCCAGATCGTTACTTCTGCCACACTATATTGGTCAAGCAAGTGACTAAGCCTAAATTCAAGGGAAGGGAAAACAGGGCTCACTCCCTTGACATGGAACAGCATGTGAAGAGGAATTCATAGTAGTCATCGCTGAAAGAAAGGAAATTGAGAGTAGAATTAAAAGAAAAGGAAGTGATGGTGGTCATCACTGGAGACTCTCACAGAAGCATTGTTTTTATCCTGAACATGCTAAATACAGTCTGTAGATCCCAAATGATAGGTGTGGATTCTATGCATGTCGATGTGGCCACAAATGCTGATCACAAAGGGACCACACAAATGGTACCATGTCACCTCTCCACTCAAAACTAACCAATGGTGCCACTGTACTGAGAATAAAATTCACATTTCTTACCGTGGCCCGCGAAGCCTGTATGGTTTGCTTCATTCCAACTTCTCTGACCTCATTCCCTCCCACTCTTTCCCATGCTCCTTTCGCTCTAGCCATGATGACTTTCTTGTATTTTTCCCAACCATCGAAGCAATCATTCCCACATTATAGCCTTGTCAACTTCTACTGCCTATTCCTGGTAAACTTGGCTCCCGGATCTTCATACCTCTCGTTCCTTCACTTGGTTCAAGTTTCTGTGCAAACATCTCTTCAGAGAGGACATACCTTGACCACCCTCTTTAACTGATCACTACTGTGTTCCACTCACCCATTATCATGTCACCACCGTCTGATACAACCTTGTTCATCTGTCTGTTTAGTTTTAGGTATCAGTCTCCCACCATCTGACTATCAGATCCATCAGAGCAGGCACCTTACCTGTCTTATTCATGTTCACATCCCCCAATCTGAGAACAATGTCTGACACAGTGTGATGCTCAGCACATATCTGAATAGATGAATAAAGGTGGCCCATGCCCAATTTTTCTTAATTGGTTATAATTAGAAATGATCTAAATATCCTTAAAAATGATGTGAGCCTTATGTATAATTCATTCAACTGTCAATGTGACCTATGACTATCCACATGAGATGTAATCTAGAAGGAAGAGTCTGGCCTCTTACCTTTACGGCTCTAATACGTTGGTTTGTGGACCCCTATTACTGCCACACTTTGCAAGGGGGCTCTCTGATGGCCTGTGGCTTTCTTTGGTTCTGTTACCATACCCCAAGCAAAACAATACAAAATGAAACAAAATATTTTTCTGTCTTTTTCTTTATCTAATCCAATATAGTCTTCAGAAAACTAAAGATGGAGGTCTTAAAGAGAGATGACAGGAAAGGTAGCATTCACTATCCTTTTTAAAATTATTTTTTCTCTTCATATTTTGGATCCCATATTTGTCTCCCTGTTCATTATTTGATGACTGTTGCCTTAAAATCTACATTACAGCCTCAGTGGACTACATATACTTCCCTTAGAAACTTAGCTCTATCCCTACTTTGCACCTTTCTGGAATTCTTTTTTCCTCCCTTATTCCTCCAGCTAAGTGCCTTTCACCCCTGAACCCCTGTTTCATATATATGCTCATCTGGAAATACTTACCCTAAACACTATCCCCACCTCCCATTTTCCAACCTTTTCTGGATTAGGTCTTATGTTATTAAGTATAGTACAGTAAGGTAAACGCTGTCTCTTCACCCAGCTATGAGTTTTTTCGGAGGCAGGGACATTATCTTATAAATTTCTAGAATATTATTGTCAAGTCTAGTGCCTGGCACATAATACACACTCAGTAAATACTTACTGAATTGGATAAAATTAAATTGCAACAAAGTGAAAAGAAGAAAGCAATAGGGAATGGAGACTGTGGTAGAAAATGTCAAGAGGCTAAGAATACACTGGCCTCTTCCTTTTATACACACTAATTTTATGAGTTCAGGCCCAATTATATGTGCTTTTCTAGAAATGTCAGCATTGTCAAGTATGTTAAGAAAAGAAATTGAAACTAGAGTTACTTAGAGGGCAGGCATGAAATCAGGCATTTTTTACACTCTTCTTCTGCCACACCCATTATTCCTCCTTGTGTTCATTTGCATTTTTCTGGCTCAGTCTGTGGGCTGCAGGTGCAGAAAGCAGGCACCAGGTGCCTTATATAGAATTCTTCATTATCTCTGACAAAAGATGCTATCTATCCATGCACTTTTATCATTGTAAATGCTCTTCTCTTTTTGTATCTATTTAGATACCTCTGCATTTATGAAATTATATTTTTGTGTCTATTTTGGGTGAATGTCTTTCATAGGCACATAAAAATTGAGTGTGATATCCATCTCCAATATATGGAGACGTTATTGGCAAGAAAAGTTTTTACTTTAAAGGGAACGGATTGATATTACATTTTGAGCAATTATATACATAATACATCCAAAACATTGCTAACATGGCACTTTTCCACTTTTTTTTTTTAAACAAAATGAAAACAGAAGCAGTCTGCTAGAGAGTTAAGTCTGACTTTGTTCACTGCACACAGCAATTTGAAACTGCACCTAAGCGACCTTCAGCTCAGCACAACCATCTATCACCCTGTTAATAGCGCTCTTCTGGGGCCCCTTTGAAACACCCTATAACAAACTTTCTAGGCGGTTAAGACAGTGCAAGTCAAAACAACAGACCTAATTAGCTCTGGCACACTGCTTGCGACGCTTGTGAAGATTACCAGGTATTTTACAAAGTGGATTGATCAATGATCATAGGCCAAGGTTTTCTGCAACGTTTGAAAGATTTGGGTCAGCTGTCGGCGATGGTGGGCGGGGGGATGGTGGCTGCATGGAAAGTTAATGGAAACTATTTAATTGTAGAAATCATGACTTCGTGGTAGCTTGGAAAATCAAGGATTGTCCTTTCTGGTTCAAGATTTCTTACGAGTTGTAAATGGCTGATTAAGAAATACATCTCATTTCTCTGCATGTATGTGCCTTCACTGAAGGGATGAAGTTAGTGTCAAGTTTGTTGAATACTATAGTGATAGAAGTTTTCATGTGTGCTACGAAAGTATCAGACTGAATCTGGCACTAATCCTTTCATTTCCAGAAAGAGCACAAATACTCAGTCACTCCGCCCCCAGCTTCCAAAGGCCCACCCCTTCCAACAGTGCGTGTCTATTAGAGGCCAAGACAAATGTACCACATTTCACTGCATCTCATTGTTATGGCTTCCTTTGTAATCTAATGCCAACTCCCATAAAATTCAAGCTGTAGCAAGTAACCTTGTACAACAGGTCATTCACATAGCTTTGTCCCTTTTAGTTTATGGGAAACAGGAGGAAAGTCAGTAGTACATATCCAAGCTTGGTGTAGACCATCAAATCACTCTCCTTGACTAATGGTGGACTCTTGGTCGTCATTTGCGAAAGCCAGATCTTAGCCAAACCGGAAGAGCTTCTAATAGATTTCTTCGTGTCCATTTTCTTTCATGCTTGACACCCACGAGAAATATTTTTTCCCTAAACTCCCAAACATTTAATCGTGCTTCAATTTTTTCATTTATCACATCCTGCCTCATATTCTAAGTATTCATATAACTTCATTCCCTCTGATAGACGGAAAACTCTCAAGTGACAAGGCGTTTGTCTAATTCAGCTTTTTATGTATCTAGCAAATGGGAGAATACAATGCACAGAGGAGTTAGGCCATATTCATTTAATGAACATATGAACAGGTAGATAATTTTGAGAAACTGTATGTCATGGATTCAATTTTGGATGTAAGAAACCATGGTGTTATCAGTTCTTGTACTGAGAAGATTGTCTAATTTTAGTCACCTGATCTTGGACCAGAGGCCAATCTGAAAAATACACTAAGCCAGAACTTGGGCAGTCAGTATTTTACCATGTTCATTTAAAAGAAATTCAGAAATTATGTGATGGAGTTGCCAGATATTACCAACTGTCACACTGCATTGAGGAGATTTTTTTTCAAATCAAATCTGTGCTCAGCAATGAAGAATAGTAAGATTAGTTAGCTGTGTCTCCCTTTGAAATGTCGGATCAGGTTCAAATGCCTTATTTTTAAAATAATGAGATGGAGATCCCAGAGGCAGAATCACCTTCCCAAAGTCATGGAGCAGCAGCCAGCTCTTATCAAGGCTCTAACCAAGAGCTCAGCTCTTGAGATGCTGGGAAGGGCCCCAGTGGGGAAGACTCTAATGAAGAAGGTCCTGCAGGAAAGACCAATTCAGGAGAAACCAAACTTCACCCCTGAGCCCCTAGCTTGCCCAGAGTTTCTATGGTTGTCATACTGATGGTTACAAAGCTCCAGGGGATGAAAGATGAGTCTGAAGTCCTGGAGTGGAGGAGCAGAGCTGACCCTAGCAAGCCTGAGCCTCTGAGCTCCAGTGAAGACTGCATTCACAGGCACAAGAGCCTATGGGGGAGACCTCAGCGGCTCCTCCAGATACCACTGCGTCCCCATGGCCAGCTTCCAGAGAAGCGCCAACAGCTGTTGGGAGCTCTCCCTGGTGCTGCCACAGCGTTGATCCAACCCCCCAATTCAGCATATTTTGCTGTTCCAGCTCTAAAACTCTTTTTGTAAGCCTAGTTGCTCAAAAAAAAACACATGACCTCTTTTTCTTAGGGAAAATTTCACACACACTGAAAGTAGGGAGAATAGCCAAAGAAATCTCTTGTACTCATCCTTCAGGAGAAGACTTTTCTCAGTGTCTGTATTTGCTGATGCTTGACTGTGCCTCCCCAGTCCTTCTTGCCATTCTGCCATGTGTGATCAATCCCCCAGCCTCAGCCCAGCCTAGCCAGTGATTTAGTCTGATCCAGATCTCTGTCTGACCATGACCTTCCCAAGGCTTCTGTCCCGCCTCAATCCCAGCTCAGTAGGCTAGAGCTCCTGAGTCTGTTCATTCACTTATTTTTCTTTTGTTCCTCCAATTTTTACTTGATAGCTATGAGGTATACAGGCATGGTGCTGATTCCTAGAGACGTAATAATTGATAACTCTAGCTGCTGTCCTGATGGAGATAATATATGATCCAACAGAGGTATACTATATGTACTACAGAGTATTAGAACGGAGAAGGGGGGTCTTTTCCACCATGGCTAAGACTGGAAGACAGTAGCAGTCAGGACTAAAACCTAAATCCCAAGGAATGGCAGTTCTATGATATCAGATATCTACTGGGAAGCACATGATAACTTTTGATTAGGTACCTTTTATTTACTTGACTAATATGCAATTGCGCTAGTATTTTGAATGAAATAATTAATACTTCATTCACATGGCACTGCACATGGATGTACAACTCCTTCCAAAGGCGGTCAGATAGTAAGTCCTGACTAAAATTAAATTGGGGGTGGGGAGTGCTGGGGAGTGGGACTGTTACACTATTTCTAAACATGAGAGTGATATTGCAGGGGAAAACCACATGATGAATCACTGCGAGATGTGAGTTCTAGTATTGCGCCTGTCTATAATTTGATGGTGACCTTCAGCAAGTAACTACTTTTCTCTGGATGTGTTATTTTTCCTACTGTGAAATAAAGGAGTTAGATTTAATAATCTCTAAGATTTCTAGATTTAATAATCTCTGAGATTTCTAATACGTTGTGTGACTATACTTTTCTCTGGCCCGATCTTCAGGCAGAGTAAATGGCCGCCATCGTCTTGTGGCTACAATCTCCTGCGTGCTGTGATGACTCCACTGGACTCCACTTCCTGGGAGCTGACACTAAATCATGATGGGGCGTTCCCCAAAGCCTTGGAAATCCTCCCAACTATTTCATGTCTTGTCGTGACTGTCAAAATGATTTCTCAGGCATCATCTCTTTCTACGCACACAGCTAGCTGAAGCAGGTATTAGTGCTCTCATATTTTAAAAGAGAAAACTGAGGCTATGACACCCACCCAATATCATTTGAAAGGCAATTATCTTTTCGCTTACTTCTCAGGTACCTATGTTTCAGCTACTTTTCTGAAATAGATGTCATCCAACCACCTTTGCTTTTTTTTTTTTTTCTGTTTAAAAGCTATTTGTGAGATCTGACATTAGAATAGGGTTGATCAGAGGTACAGATGATGCTTCTCATGCTATGACAAAGATACATGCTTGAGTAATTGTATATGAACAGTTCTTTTAAGCAAATTTTAAATATGCTGATGGCCTATTCAATGACAAGAACTTTTATACAGTGAATAATAACACCTCATGGCCTGCCCCTGCCCCCAGGGATTTGTTCTGGAAACTTACGGTTTCTGCTATACTGTGTGCTGGAGTAGCAGTTACATTCTAATGGGGCAGCATGGGCCTTCTGATGAGAACATCTCTTCTTTGGTAACACTCTACTGAATTGGGGGGTTCAGAGCCTTCGGCACCTGGCTTTGTTTAATGCCTTCTTCCTGCTGTAGCACCTATTTGGAGGCCCTGTATTTCTTAGCAGCTGTGCTGTTCTGACATCATTTTAAGTCAATTAAAATTATTAGTGTCGTTTTAATAGCCAGTGCTCCCTAAGGCCAAGTAACAAACGGTGCAGTTTGAAGAAAATTGAATAAATAAAATGAGGAGACAAATGAAACAACAGTCCAGGAAAGGAATGAGGAAAAAAATTAGCCTATTAGCAAAGCCATCTACATTAAAAATAATAATAATAATAATAATAATGAATGCAAAACTAGCCAGTAGACAGGACAGAACCAGACTTCAAAACAGACAAAACTGATGGGGGCTGTAACACTTTGATTCTGAGAACACAGGAACAACCCCCAGAACCCACCCCATCTTCACCAGCCTGGCGGGCTTTTGAGTGGATGTGATTGATCCCTTTGTCCTCCACTCACTTGCCCCATGTCTGGGGTGGGCAATACATTATGCTTTATTTTTAACTCATGCCCTCGTGGGCAGGATGTTTTTATTTATAAGTTTACCACTTCCATTTCACTTGTAAATAAGGCGATTGTACAAAACAGTTTGTACAGCCTTTCAAGTCTCATAATGTCATGAGCTCCGCTTCCAGGAAGGAGCAGGGACAGGAAAATATATGTGATTTTAGGACATGAAAAGAGGGGGAAAAAAAAAAGATCGAGCAATGAATTTTTCAGATTGAAGCAGATTTCTGTAGTGGAGACAGCAGTGGGGTCTTGGAGTAAGGGGTTTTTCCCCAATGCCGCCTGAATTCTAGCTGTCTTTTAGACTTTGGACAAGTTGCTTAGCTTCTGTGAGTATAAGTCTCTTCATCTAAAAAACGGAGTTAAAAGAGGAACCGATTTGAGAAAGATGTTGGGATGACTAAACAATATCATATACACAAAGTACTAAACCCAGGACCTGAAATATGATAAATGCACAATAAAAGTCAGGCATTATTATCATTATAGTTGTTTACTCAACAATGGGGAGAATTCCTAGGGTCAAAGGACAAACTACAGAAGGGATGAGGCTAGCAATCCTAGAGACCGTGCTAGGCACGTCCCGTTTTTGCGAAGGTCTAGGGTAGCTTAACACTCTGCTATTCATACATTAGTAACACGCAACATTTAGGGAGAACTTTCCTTGCACTGGGGACTGTTTTACATGCTTTCTATGAATTTTCTCACCTCATCTTAAGAATGACCTCTGATTACATGCTACTACTACCATACAATTTCACAGATAAGAAAACCAAGACATGGAGCATTTAAAGGTCTTGCCCAAGGGAGGGAGGGACAAATTAGGAGTGTGGGATTAACAGATACACACTACCATACATAAAATAGATTTAAAAACAGGGACCTACGGTATAGCACAGGGAACTATATTCAATATCTAGTGATAAACTATAATGGAAAAGAATCTGAAGAATATATATATTCTATAACTAAATCACTTTGCTATACACCTGAAACTAACACAACATTGTAAATCAACTATACTCCACTTAAAAATAAAGTAAAATAATTTAAAAAATAGACTAATGAAAAACAAAATGTCCTGCCCAAGACAACAGAGCTGCCTAGCTACCAAATGGTAAACCCAAGATCCAAACTCCCACCGCAGTCTGGCTGTGGATGTCCCACTCCCCGCCCAGGCTCCACACCGCCGCTGAGGTCGGCTGGAGACAGATGGCTGATGGAGGTGCGTTATCTATGATGTCTTGCATCTGTGCAGTGTGAGCCCCACCGTGGGACTGGGGGGCTAGGTCCAGTGAGAGAAAGCAACTTTTCCTAATCCACTGGCCCAGAGGGGTCAGGGTTTCCCAGTTCTCACAAGAGCACAGCCTGGTCCAAGACGTGTCCTGAGTCTAGGCTACCACATCTTCCACTTCTATTACCCTCTGCCAAGGCAGCCGGCCTCAGCTTCTCAGTAGCTACTGTCCTGTTCTCCAGGAGGGTGTGCCCAGGAAAAGACTAATCATCCAAAAACACTAGCCATGGGACAGGATGCCCTGGTCTCCCTTGATCAAAGAAGACAGAGCTGTTCATGTATCAGAGCACTCGCTGTGGAAACAAGTCCCACCACTGAGGCCGCCGCTGCGGCGTCAGACGGAAACTGTAACCCAGCTCAAGGGTCCTCTCCAGCGGCGGAGAGCTCGGCCACGGGCCAGGAAAAGGTGCGGAGGGTGCCAGAGTCCTAAGAGAAGAATGGCTCCACAGTCAGGCCTCTCGCTAGAACTGTCGCTCCTGTTCTCTCTTTTTAAAGCTCTCTTTCCTATTGTAAATAATCGCATTAAATGAGGACCACTGTCTCTCACACAAGAGGTCCATTCAGAGCCTTCAGCAGTCATGAAAGGGGAGAGCACACAATAAAGAGATGAGGGGTGCGTTGTGTTCCACCAGGAGGGACACAGGAGGAGGGGGAGGGAGCTGGGTGCAGTGAAGAAAGGCCCGGAGTGTCAAACGCGCCCCGCCTTTGGGAAAATCTCTTCTGAAATCTGTCCCAAGTTAATGCTGGTCAAGGGGGAAGGGGGTGGGCGCATGGGGCACAAAAAGAGAAGATGGAGGTAGGGAGCTGGGCTTGAGCTTTCCAGTATCTTTGGGAGCCAGAACAATAGGTTGGATGATACTTGATGCAAACAGAACTGCTGATCTGGTGACCAGAAGAATATACTTTCTATAGCCTTTAGCACAAAGATATTACCCAGTTAGCCTTAGTTTTCCCGGAAAGCACTGGAATGAGTTTCTCTGCCATTATGCAAGGTAGGCATTTCATAGGATGGGCGATCAGATGATATTAAAAAGAAAAGATATATTAAGTTTATTGAGAAGCTTAGGGATAGATCCTTGTCAAGTCTTACAGTTATTATTTTACAATCAGGCATCAAAACCAGATTGGCCAATCACCATTTTTCTCTTTAATTCTTAAAACACAGCAGGTGCATTTCAAGGAGAGGAAAGAACAAGTTAAAGAGTCAGCAGGGCATATGGGTTCAAAGAGACCACCCTGGAACCAGGCTACGTAGATTCAGATTAGCTCTATCATTCATTAATGTGTGAGCTTGGGCAAGTTACACAGCCTCCCTGTACTTCCATTCCTTATATAAAACTTGGAAATAATAATAGTACCACAGAAGATTGTTGTGAAGATTAAACAGGTTCACAGAGGTGACGGGTTCGTACCGGTGAAGTACTTAGAAGATTGTCTGGCATGTCCTAAGTGATGGATAAATGCTTGCTGTTATTGTGAAAGAATCACTGTCAACTAGAGAACAAGCATCTCCCCATCCACTGTCACGGAAGATAATCCGTAAGCAGTGGTGCTGACCCCGAGTTTTCTTCTTTCGGCATATGACACTGTGAGTACTTAAGATTTTGTTCAGAACAAAATGCAAATCATACCTGTAGCTCCTCTATGACCTCGAGGCATTTAAATGTAACTTGTCCCCCAGGGCGTATACAGAAATGCCAGTCACGAAGTTTTAGTCACTCTTTCTGTCATTTAGCCAGAGTTATCGTAAGGATGCTTTGCATCAGGACGGTCATCCCAAAGCCCATTTCTGGAGGTTTTGGTAACATCTGGTCCATGACCTCTAGAGAGAGCAAATGAGTCCCTAAAAAAGGTCTTTTACTCATACACCCTTATTCTCTGACTTTCACCCCAAAATCACCAAGCAAGGCTAAAAGATTGGTCCTTCCTGACATCCTTGAGATTATGGATTATGCTTTGGTTAATTCTTCCCCTTAATCCCCTCATATATTTTTAATGTAATTTCCTCATGTACAAATGTTTACCAGGCCATGGTGAACCGCATTAGTAATGAGACCGAATCCTACAAGAATGTTAATTATTGAGGCTGCTTTTAAAAATGCACATATACACGAGTGCGGCTGCAGTCTTATTGCTCAAGCCATGTCACGGACGGTAGGGCGAACATGTTGTACTGCTCATAGATTTTTTAGACTGTCCTGAGTGGACCAAATGTTTCAGGCCCATCTATATTATTACACATATGGATGAAAGCTAAAGAAACCTCGACATACGGAAACTTATAAAATTGCTTTCCATGTGGACAGAAAAGGATTATGAATTTCAAAGAAACGTGTTTTAAAGAGGACAATAGTGCTCATTCACATTCACTAATTGGAGAGTGAAGTTCTGGATAAAAGCAGTATTTAGTCCGTTCCCTATAGGAGTGGCTGTTGAGAGAGATCCAACCCCTGAGCATGCTTTGGAATTTGCAGGGGTGATTTTGGTTGTACCAAAGATTGGGTGTGTTATTGGAACTTAGTGGATGAGATCCAGGGTTGTAAATACCCTGCAATGTGTGGACACAATGAAGAGTTATCCTACATACTTCAGTGATGTTTTCCGTAACCCACTGGATTCTCATGTGTGCAAAGATCTGGTAATGCACTTGGCATGCTATTCCTACATCGGTTAGGGTGTTTTCCTCTTCCTCTTATAATACGCGAACAAATCTAGTCTGTTGTTATGTAGCTTAATGCTGGTTTTCAGTCTGGTCCACCTCTGTTCTTTCATTTTCCTGTTTAGCTTGACGGCAGTGGCTTCTGATCTTTTCTACAGCTCTTAATCCAGAGTTAGTCATTTTAAGTGGGCAAAAAAAAATCAAATTCAGCATCATGGCTTCTAGTATATTCATGCCCAAGATTTTCCAAACTGAAATACATGTTATTTTATTAGCCATTGCTTTCTGTTTCTTCTTTAAAAAAGGGCATTTTATTAAATATTTAAATTAGATGTAAAGTCATATTTTATATATATATGAATCTTCAATTTAGGATAGAAAGAAGAGCATATTTATACATGTATTATACATATATTTTATAAATTATTATGTTTGTGTGTTTCAGGTATATGTTCTGAAACATATCCTATGTTTTATGTATTACATATTTGCATATAATAAAACATAGAGTATAGGTACCTATGTTATATGTTTTAGATATATGTGCTATATAAGTAGATATTATACGCTATGGTATATTCTTTACGTTATATATGTTATATGCTCACGTACTCACATAAACATGCTACATATATGCATACATTGCATACCATGTGCACATGCCTTACAATGCATCCATATACACGTTATACACATGCATGTTACGTGCCATTTTACATGTGTGAATGTGCTTGCATCATGGATGTGTGTACATGCATACATGTGCTGGATGGGTGTGTGACAGATTTTAAATACACATACATATTCTGTGCCTTATACATGTACATGCTTATGGGTATACATGGTTTGTAAATTCATGTTATATATGATTTACACATCATATTCATGTTTCATATATAATAGGAAGAGAAGCATAACTATAAATCTTTTTTATGATAAGGAGATGCCCCATGAGGATAAAGTAGCTGGAGAGAACTTGCTCTGATGTTGATTTAATCTAATCTCTCTCCTCAAATGGGCAGTGATGGGTTTGCAAGTTTTAGCATCTGAATCATATTTTCAGGGTATATTTCAAATGAGATTCAGCAAAGCTAGAAATATTTGAGAAGAAAAGGCAGTAGCTATAGGATGAGGTAACATAGTACTTACTGATTCATCAGTACTAACATGACTGAAGCTGCACTGGAAACCAGAACATTCTAGTAAGTTTGCTTACATCCCCATCTTTTCCCATTTGTAGGTCTGAGCCAGAAGCAGAAGGCCCAGAAATATCCATGACTCTCACTTGCATTTTCATACTTGCACATAATTCAATTTCCCATATGCTAAGACTAGCATTGGAAGTGCCCAGAGACACAGAGACAGAGCAAAAGTTAGAGAAATTAGTGATATAAATTCACTGAAATACACTAGAGGTAGAACAAGCCCAGAAGCCATCCTGGGAGCACCACCTCATACAGAGGCTGGCTCCCAATCTCTCAGACTCTGTCCATTGACAGACACCATGTGAATCTTCCACCTCCTTACCATGGTCTACAAGTCACTGCATTATCCTAGACAAGGAATTAGCCCGTTTATAAGGCCTGATGCTAAGTATGACTCAGAGGTTAGACCTTCCGGTAGACCAGTAATTCTCTGCCACGTGGTTAGCCCTGAGGTCAGCAATGAATTTGCCCTCCCAGGCTTCATCAGGTAACAGTTAGAAAATGGGGTTTCTTAGCAGGTCACCAAGTCTGAGGAAGTCTTTGACTGAGCCTCGTTGTAACCTAGTCAAAACTATAAGATACATTCAGGCCAAGACCTATCCTTTTGCATTGGCTTTTACTCTTTACTAAGTAGAGATTTTGCCTCCCAAAAATTTAGGGAGGGCTTAGAATATGTATTTTGTCCTCCAGTTGTCCCAGTTCTCAAGAGTAGCCTTGACTAGAGGTGACCATAGCAAGGACCCCAAGGAGAAAGACATTACCAAGAGCTGCTGGAGCGGGATTCATCATTAGCCTAGAACCTAGAAACCTTTAGAAGATGTCAAATCTTTAGATCATCCACATTTAGGCTGCAAGGCAATCGTATACATAATGAGGGGTCCACAGGGAAGGGATAAAGCAAAAAGGTATCAACAAGTTCTTCTATATTTTACTGAGAGCCTGAGATCCTACTCCTACGAGCACCTTACGACCATGTTAAAGTCCTAGCACTGACTGTATAGTGCCAACGGTTCCACTACTCTGCTTTAGTCTAAATACATTTCAAGGACTACTTTGACCCATGGGAAGTGGCTGCCCGGAATGCTGGGCTGAGAAGGATTCTCAGGCTGCATAGGGGTGTGAGCGTGTGTGTGTGTGTGTGTGTGTGTGTGTTGAGAGGGTACATATGTATGATCCATTAGAAATATGTACATCCGTGGGATGGAAAAGATCTGAGCCACAAAGCATTCTTTAAAATCAGACTCTAGTGGGCTTCCCTGGTGGCGCAGTGGTTGAGAGTCCGCCTGCCGATGCAGGGGACACGGGTTCGTGCCCGGGTCCGGGAAGATCCCACATGCCGCGGAGCGGCTGGGCCCGTGAGCCGTGGCCACTGAGCCTGCGTGTCCGGAGCCTGTGCTCCGCAACGGGAGAGGCCACAACAGTGAGAGCCCCGTGTACCACAAAAAAAAAAAAAAAAATTAAAAAAAAAAAAGATTCATTACAAGAGTAAAACATAATCTTTTCCAGAGAGGTCAATGCCTTGGAGAAGGCTCCTGGGGGGGGGGTGATCTAGAACGTGTATGATTGCACGGAACAAAAAGTCAGGTCATCTTAGGGAAAGTGGGGCGTGGTCATGACAGGGAGAGGTGAATGAAGGGTGATGGTAGGAGAGATTCCAGTTATAAACCCAGAAAACCTAGAAGCTGGGAGCGGGTAAGGGAGTAATCACAAAGAAGAATAGAATGCAAAAATGAGTATGCTGGAGTCTGAAATAAAATGCTTTTGATTTAAAATTTTGGCTGCCTCTGTCCTTGGCAAGGGTGATGTTTTCTTAACAACCTCTGTCGTACCCACATGTACTTGTGCCGCATTGTTCCATAGGCTTGATTTGACCCACTTATTCAACAACAAAAATGTATTGCTATGTGTACAACAATATGTTAAACGTGGACATTCTAGAAGCACAATAAGAGACCACGCCATCCAGACTGTCTCATTCTACTGGAGCAATGAGCATGTGTATCTGTGGGAAGGAAACAGGAAAAAGGAAGGGGGGGAGGGGTGGGCGAAGGAGTTGAAGAAGGTCCATGATTCAACCCCATTTACGGCATGCAGGAGGGAAAATCCGAACGTTGAGGTTTTGCTTCCCATCAACTCTCTGCTTGCAGCTCCACAGGAGTCAGAAGACAACAGAATTTGTTGTTATGTCTTCAGAATATACAGAATTCGCAGCCTTGAGAGCAGCAAAATAAATCTGCTTTAAGGAGCAGATTGGTGACTAGATTTCAAGGCCAATCTTAAGATCCTGTGTAGGTTTCAAACATGCTTCTGAATCAAGCATTCTAAATGACAGCAGGCTTTCATTTCTGCTTCCATTTTCGTTTTCTAAGTCCGCAAATAAATTCAGAATGTAGCCTTCCTCACAGCACTTGGTAAAGGTTTAATGGATGGAAAGACTATAATGATAAATCCTAATTAATATTAGTAACTATTGATAGCTTAGATAAGTAAAGACAGTGTCTCTAAAAGCTCACTTCATGTTTTCAACCCTTTCTATGAACAAATTAAATTTACTGATGTCTTGCTTTGATTTTCTAGAAATGCAGTAATTCAGTGGGCTTGCACAGACATTGCCATATGGCTGGTAGGTTATTGTGAACTTGGAGAAGCCTAGGAAGAATTTCAAGAGATCACTTATTCCCTTCTCTTTACAAAGCTGGAGCTAATGGGCAATTATGTATATTTAAGAATGCAAATAATCATTAGATAGAACACTGCCAGTTTTCTCTTGACGTGAACATGGCTTGAAGTTGGTACAGGATCTTTGTACGTTTGAAAGCCAGCAAATTTGAGGTAGCAAATCTCATCATGTGGAACAGGAAACAAAGAAGAACAAGAGTTAAGATAAATAGGAAACCAAACTGGATAGTGGGCAAAGTTACGGCAAACCCTCAAACACAATTTCTTTCTCTAATTTTCAGAGCTTCGAACCTTCTAAATATCTTATGTGGAAATGAATACCTCCTCATTGTGTTATTGGGGAAACACTTTTCACTGAACTTCAGACTTTATTAATTATTCTGCTGCAGTGTTATTATAAACTGTTGTTGATTATCTGACTCTTCTGGGCATGTGAGTGATGCCAGAATGTCAGATTTATATTAAAAGGATGTCGTTTGTGAAAACTAAATACAGAAATAAAGTATGTGTTTAATTAGGGCTTTAATCTTCCTTGAGTTCATTTTTGAGAAAGGGGAGTGGAGCCCTGGATGCCTATGGGGTTGATAATATTTTCCTAAAATGATTCGTATTCCTATCGTAAGTATTAGTAAACATCCGTTTGTGTTAGTAATTAACTTTAATGGCTTGATATGATTTTACCCCTCTTGATTGTATGTTCCAGTCCAGACACTATAAGCTAATGGTGCCATCTATATATTTTGCCAAATTAAAAAAAAAAAATGCAACTGCCCACTTAGCAGACAGCTTCAGAAAAACAAGCAGGCAGAAAAATGATGGGAGAGTGAAGCAGAGGAGGGAACAGGAGAAGAGAGTGTATGTTTTGCAGGAGCTGGGAAGAGAAAGGAGAGAATTTAAAAGGTGAGAAATAACTTAATAAGCGAAAACAAAAGAAAAAAAAAAAATCAAAGCAGGGACCTGGAAAAGAAGAGGAAAGTCACACAGTGTGGGACTAAGGAAGGGTCAGCTAACACCACCCCCCAGGTGTGCAGAGGGATTTCCTGTCTCCTAGTGGCTGACAGCCATCAGCAGAGCGGTAGGGCCACTGTAAAGTTCAAAGCTGGTTCTTCATATGGAGAAGGTGACAAGGGAATGTCAGAAAATTCAGCCCACTGCTAAAGAGTATTTTCTTTACAGGTTTCCAGGGAAATCTTTGTTTCCCCTCAGCAAGCTCCACAAGTAAGGAAGATGTACTCAGCATTTTCTGTGTGATCTTCAACAGCTCAGTCCTGGGAGGGGTTCCTGTTCTGTCTGCCATCCCTCACCTGGACTAAGTTCCACCCAGGGACGGAGAGGTGTGGCTCCTGGACCATAGAAAGCAGACCATTGTTGCTGGGTGGGGATCCAATTCCCCTCCTGTTTGTAGGGGAAAGGGAAAAAGTGGGAGAAAAATAAATGGGTTCTAGTGACTCTGAACGGATGATGGTGGCTGTTTTCAGAGAAACAAGTTTCTCTATCTTTTGTGAGAATAAATCAGCAGGTATATATATTAAAGAAGAAAAAAGTCATCTCTTCCAAAATAGGTCAAGTGTTGAAACGGTATAAAAAATTCTATTTTATTCATTTTTTGTTCTCTCCATGGCCCTGGAATGCTTGCTGACATAGCCCTACTTAGGCTTCAGATTCCGGACTGTGCCCTTGAGTTCTAATGATAACTGTAATGATATTTTGTGGGTTCCCTACTGCTTAAACAAAGACAGAATTTATAATGCGCCCCAGAGCATCAAAAATGGATGTTAGAAAACATTAATATTACTATTTTTATCACTATTTAGTGAACAGTGCTGGAAGATATTAATATTACCATGATCATTATTATGGGGAGATAACGAAGTTGTGGAACTCCATGTGGCCAAGGGATTGTGGAGGGGAAAGAAAATGGATGAGGCTCTTTTCCTCTAAGTTCTTTAAATCAGGCTTAACTGGAAAAATAATCGCAGTGGCTAACAGAGTCAGGAGTCAGTGTAATTAAGTGGGTAAATGAGGCCCGTGTCATTTGAATTTATGCATTTTCCTTCATCCCTTTGTTTGCTCTGCCTTTCTCTTCGCTGGTCTCCACCGCAATGTTGTTTATTCATGGAGGGCAGGCCACAGTTTTTAATACTGGGGGGAAAATGTGAAGCCCTTCATCCAACTGGCCAATGTGTAGACTGGAGAGAACACAAGGGGATCAAAGTGATATGAAGACAACAGGGGTTTCATTAAAATGTTCCGTTCTCTGCCTGAGGACAGAGCAGGGAGAAAAGGGTGGGAAAAAAAAAAATCATCTAGCCCAAACAAGTTTAACTTAAAAAAAAAAAGCAGCGAACCACCTGTGGTCTCCTTGGAAACAGGCAAGCACACCCTCCAGCCACCTTTTAATGAAACCCCAGAGCCCCTTTATTAATTTATTAAAGAATCTATTTTCTGAAGATTCATAAACCGCATATAACTCATATTCCAACACCTCTCTGCTATGCTAATGGAACGTGCTCTTATGAATAATTAATTATTTAATTAGTAATAATTAGAGGTTGTTGTATAGGGCAAACCATTGGACTGACAGCATGCTATTGTCAAAATGTCACCTGAATTAATGCAACAGCATTTAAGCAGAGAGTGATTCATCATCGTTTAGCGTGGTTATTTACCTCCCTGTGCCCTTCCCTCCCCCCAAGTATCTTTCCCAGCATATGCCATTTTAAGATGTGTATAACACGTAAAGTGGAGCATTTAATATTGAGCATTCTACCGCAAGTGTGTAGCCTTCAGTACTTTGTTAAGACACACAGGACAGGGTGAGTTAAGTAGCTGAATTTGTGACATTCGGACACTTCAGCGTTAGTACATGATTTGACACCATTCACATAAGATTTCTAAGCCTCCGTTTATATGGCTGGACACCTAAGCACTCATAAAGAATCAATACATTCAGAGTGAACAGTTGTTCAAATACATTTAAAGGATATGTGGGGTAGCTCCGGCGAAATAATCCTTCAAGATGATTATTCTAAAGCAGTCTAGTGTTATGGTGTCACGGCTCTGTGCTGTGCCAGCTCTTCACACTGGCTTTTGCATTCTGTCCGTACTCCAACCCTGCTGAGAGATTTCTGGGTCCTCACCATACAGATAAGGGAGCTAAGAATGGCTCTTCCCCAGAGGAGAGCCAGGCTTTGTGCTGCTGGCATGTCACTCCAGCCATGTCAATTAAGTTCCTGATGCCCCAATTTTTTCATTTGTCACATGGAACCATGATGGCAGCTATCTTGTGAGGATTCAATGAGATGATCCATATAAAGGGCTTAGCTAAACACCTGACTCACAAGGAGCTCTCAGTAAATGATAGCTGCTGTTACTTCCTATTTTAAAATATCACTTTTCGGGCTTCCCTGGTGGCGCAGTTGAGAGTCCGCCCGCCGAGGCAGGGGACACGGGTTCGTGCCCCGGTCCGGGAAGATCCCACGTGCCGCGGAGCGGCTGGGCCCGTGAGCCATGGCCACTGAGCCTGTGCGTCCAGAGCCTGTGCTCCGCAACGGGAGAGGCCGCAACAGTGAGAGGCCAGCGTACAGCAAAAAAAAAAAAAAAATCACTTTTCTGTACACAGAAGAATATTGTATGTTGCACAAGGGGGACATTTATCTCCTCATTATTCAGATCAGGAAACTAAGCCAGGCATAATATCTTTGATCCCCTAAGCCAGAAGTCACAAACTGTTTCTGTAGAGGGCCAGACAGTAAAAATTTTTGGCTTTGTGGCCCATATGGTCTCTAGTGCAAAAACAGCCGCAGACAATATGTAAATGAATGGGCATTACTGTATTCCAATAAAACTTTATATACAAAAGGAGGCACCCAGACTGAACTTGGCCTCTGGGCTATAGTTTACCAACCCCTGGTCTAAGCCATGTTGGCAGCAGGTGGTACATAGTAAGTGCTCAATAAATTCTAGTTAGATTAATGAAATAATGGGATGGAGAAAGTGGGGGTGAGGCAGGTAAGTAGGAGGATAGTGAAACCAGGGATGGGAGTGAGGCAAGGTCAGGAGCCAGGTGTGGGTAAGTGCGTGACCCAAACCAAACAGGTGAAAGACCAACAACCCAAGTTCCAGAGGTTACTGGTGCCTGAGACTGGCCAAAAATGGTGAAGAGCCAAGATAGGTCGCACGCTGTTTTAAGGACTGTTTTCTTTGTTATCCGAAGTCTTACTGGTCCAGGACCCCATGTGACATGGTGTCCTTCTCCCATACCAGGTTGGCTTAAAGGGAAGTCAGAAGCCTGAGCATGGAGACCTCCAGCAAACAATCATTCTGGCGTTTATTGCATATCAAGGCTTAAAATTTTACCTTTCAAAATTAAACCTCCTTTGGAAAACTGAAGAAGGATGTCCTCTGGGGACAGCTGAGGTCCCACTGCTCTCCCTGCTCAAACCCTCTCCTCTGAGAGATGGAGGCCGACCCAGATTCCCCCCGTACCCAGTGCCCTATCCATCCACCAGCCTCACATCCCAGGCAAGATTCTGTCTGGCTCACAATTTCCTGCTCATCATTGTGTCTTGCATCTCACTCTCTCTTTCGGGGTTTAATATCCTTCTACCTAATTTAAAATATCTCATTCAGCCTCATTCCGTGGATGGGAACCTCCCAGTCTTTGCCTAAGTGAATTTCTAAGCTGCTTTTTTTTTTCCACTCAGTTCTATGAACCTATTCTTCCCACTGTCTTCTTGCTGTTGTTTTGCTGGTGAGAAATCTACTTTCCATATAAATGTTGTTCCTTTGTAGGTTCTATTCATCACTTCATATTTGGTGTTTTGTGGTTTTCCCAAGATGAGTAATAGGTGGATTTATTTTTCTTTATCCTGCTTGGTACTCATTGTGCTTCTTGAGTCTGAAGGTTCATGCTGTCATCTAATTTAGTAAATATTCAGTCATCATTGATTCAGTTAAATATCCTAGGATCACCACTACCGTTTTTCTCTGCTTCTTCTCCTCTGAATCTTCTCTTTTTAGGTCTCAGCCTCTACATCGTTGGTTGTATCTTTTTCTTTCCAGGCTGCATTTGGAATAATTGCCTTAGATATGTCTTTCTGTTCATTAATCCTTTAGCTAAGTCTAATCCAGATGTTTAACACATCAAATTAGGTTTCATAAAATTTCAATGACTATTTTTTGTTTCTAGAAGTTCTATTTGGATTTTTCTCCCATATGCCTATTCTGGTTCATAAGGGGTTTTTAATTTCCTCCCTGTGGCTTCCATGCTCTTTTAGTTATTTAAAACATCCTTATTTAAAGTCACTTTTGGGGCTTCCCTGGTGGCGCAGTGGTTAAGAATCTGTCTGCCAGTGCAGGGGACACGGGTTCGAGCCCTAGTCCGGGAAGATACCACATGCCGTGGAGCAACTAAGCCTGTGAGCCACAGCTACTGAGCTTGCGCTCTAGAGCCCGCGAGCCACAACTACTGAAGCCCACAGGCCTGGAGCCCATGCTCCGCAACAAGAGAAGCCACCGCAATGAGAAGCCCGCGCACCGCAATGAAGAGTAGCCCCTGCTCGCTGCACCTAGAGAAAGCCCGCACGAAGACCCAACGCAGCCAAAAATATAAATAAATAAATAAATAAAGTCACTTTTGGATTTTTCCACTACTTCAGTGTCTTAGGATCCATCATTCCCTCATGTGGTTTATAATTTTTACTGCAAGCTCACCTTAATCGGTTTTTTTAACCTTAACAGCTGGAAATTGTGCAAGTCTTGCTACAGAGAACTTCACATTTGTTTCTTGCTGGCACTCCAGGAATTTCACTGGTCCAACATCAGTTTTACATTAATTTATACCCTTGAGGAAAGTCCTGTTGCTTTCATGTAGCGAAAATTAGAGGCCACACCCACAGTTTGCGCATGCAAGCCTAGTTTTTCAATTTCTCCTGGGAGACTTTTTGTCCACTCATAGCCCAGGGCAGAAAAACGGCTAGGTCACTCCCCTGTGTTGATGGGAGAATCTTTCTAGTTCTATCACTCAAGGGTTCTGGCTTTATGTAAATTCTCCTCTTCACACAGGTCTGAGGCCACGCTTTCAAGCTAAATTCCTTAGAGCCCTGATATCTGATATCCCTCTTGGCACTGATGGTATCAGGTCATGAGATCTGTGTTTTGGCTTTAACTTCCCTTTTCATTTCTGACACCAAGGGGATTTTCTCCCCTCCCTCCCTCCCTTCCTCCTTTCCTTTCCTTCCACCCTCCTTCCCTTCTCTTTCTCTCTCTTCATTGTCTTTCTTTTTCTCTTTTTAAAAATTCATTTGTATATTTAAAAGTTTGGCTACGTCTGATACACTACAGAAAATGGGAGGTAACAAGCATCCCAATTTATGGACATCTTAAACAATCTTCAACACTCTTAAGTGTTCTGTAACTACTTGAGGTTGACCTCTTGGCAACAGTGATTTGAAGCAATTCTTTCCCATGTCTCTCTTTTGCTGTGACCAGATTGAAATGATTTATCAAAGTTTTTCATTGTTCTGCTCTCATTGCCTGCCACATGGCCTTTATTTTTCCAAATGAATTACTCCGATATTAACAGAAAGTGGTCTGTGTGCGTGTGGGGAGATCAAGAGAGTAGGTGGCTTCTACAGGAAAAGCATGCAGCCGTGTATCAAAGGCAATTGACTGTCAAAGAACCAGGAACCTCTCTCAAGCTAGACTGGCCATGACAACACCTGGCTGGTTGTCATGGAACATTTTAGTTTCTACCTTCTCTCTTTTCTTTTCCCCTATCCTCAACCACTTCCTCAACTTGAAGTGACCAACCTCAAAAGCAGCTACTTTACTGTTACAGAACTTCCAAGTACACCTCACTGAAGAACGCATTGCCCACTAGTATCAGTCAGGATAGGTTAGGTTACGCTATCATAAAAAACACCCAACGGTGAGTGGCCTCCAACAAGATTTCTTTCTTTCTCATCTCTATGACCTTCCTGGGTTGTGGCAACTATCATTTTCACAGTCGAAAGCAATCACATGCCACACCTCACCTCAAGGATACAAGTACTAATCCCACCATGCAGTAGAGGGAAGGACTGGAAATATTTGATGGGCAGAATTCATGGTTATCACCCTACTCCTCCCCAACCCAACTTCGTTTGCTGGAGGACAGAAGTCCTTTGTGGGCTACTCTTAGGATCACCGCAGGGCTGCATCTGGAGGAGGGAGCTGCCTGAGAGGAATGCCATGGCAGCCCTTGGCAAGTAACTACACCCTGACCTCCTCTGACCAGCTGGGGGCCAGAAAGGCCAAATACTAGTTATTACAGGCACCTTCCATAAATAGTGACTGTTCTGGCTTACTTGATACTCCAGAAAGCTAGACTCATTTGTCATACAGTGCAGTGATATTTCCGTCTCAGAACTGTAAAGTCATATGGGTCACTTTAGTCGGATGTCCTGAGAAGGAAGGACTGCTGTCCCCATTTTGTAGATGCTCAAACTCAGACTAAGAGAAGAGGTGAAGTTAGGTTTTCCAGTTTCCTCAACTGGCAAATGGAACTAATCATACCCACTTTGCAGGTTTATTGTGAAATAGATAAATAATAACAGACATCCAACTCCAAGCATGTTGTATCAGCAAATATTCATTCGCTTCCCAGTACAGATACAGGAGATCAGTGAGGGATGGACGGGCCCCTTTACGAATGAGGTGGAACTTGAGCTAAGGGCATATGCAACATTTATTTAATGTTTAATAATTCAAAACGTTTATTTAAAAATCAGCAACAGGGCTTCCCTGGTGGCGCAGTGGTTGACAGTCTGCCAGCCGATGCAGGGGAGACGGGTTCGTGCCCCGGTCCGGGAAGATCCCACATGCTGTGGAGCGGCTGGGCCCATGAGCCATGGCCACTGAGCCTGCGCATCCAGAGCCTGTGCTCCGCAATGGGAGAGGCCACAACAGTGAGAGGCCCGTGTACCACACACAAAAAAAAATCAGCAACAACGACAACAAAAATAATATATGTCCAGATCTTGAGGCCATTACTTATTCCAAAGTAAAAAGTTTAAAGAACAGCACTACTATGTGTGAAGCTCTGTTCTAAGCTCCTTAGAAATATTAACTCATTTAATCCACATGATAACTGTATGAGATATGTGCTACTACTATCGTGACTTTATAGATAATGAAAGGGGCACAGAGAGGTTAAGCTACTGGTCCAAGGTCACACAGGGATGGAACTGGGATATAAGCCAAGTCTGTTTGGCTACAGAATTCATGCTCTTAGTCAAGAGTACCATTTTATTTCCTAATGCAGCAATATATTCTATTTGGAACAGCAACTCCTCTTGAAGAATCTGTCATTTCTATTCCCCAGAAGCAATTAGTAGTGTGTGGCATCCCTAACAAAAGTGGGAGGTGGTCCACTCTTCCTTCCTGCCATTCGCCTCCCGACAGTGGATGGCGTGGCTCGGGCACACCATGTTCCTGGTAGCTGGTGAGCTCGAAAGTAGCAGCATAGCAGCATAGCAGCATGTATCACTTTTAACATCTGAGTTCCCACAAGTTCTTATCTACAGATGGCTATGAAATTTACAGACTTTTTAGCACCTATTAAGTATTTTAAGCAATCTTTAATACCTTGCATCACAACTGGATCAAACATCCCACTACTGGGCATATACCCTGAGAAAACCATAATTCAAAAAGAGTCATGTACCAAAATGTTCATTGCAGCACTATTTACAATAGCCAGGACATGGAAGCAACCTAAGTGTCCATCAACAGATGAATGGATAAAGAAGATGTGGTACATATATACAATGGAATATTACTCAGCCATAAAAAGAAACGAAATTGAGTTATTTGTAGTGAGGTGAATAGACCTAGAGTTTGTCATAGAGAGTGAAGTAAGTCAGAAAGAGAAAAACAAATACCATATGCTAACACATATATATGGAATCTAAGAAAAAAAAAAAGTCATGAAGAACCTAGGGGTAAGACAGGAATAAAGACACAGACCTACTAGAACATGGACTTGAGGATATGGGGAGGGGGAAGGGTAAGCTGTGACAAAGTGAGAGAGTGGCAGGGACATATATACACTACCAAACGTAAGGTAGATAGCTAGTGGGAAGCAGCCGCATAGCACAGGGAGATCAGCTCAGTGCTTTGTGACCACCTAGAGGGGTGGGATAGGGAGGGTGGGAGGGAGGGAGACGCAAGAGGGAAGAGATATGGGAACGTATGTATATGTATAACTGATTCACTTTGTTATAAAGCAGAAACTAACAAACCATTGTAAAGCAATTATACCCCAATAAAGATGTTGGAAAAAAAAAAAAACGTGCTGCAATCCTATTTATTGGTTTAGCAGACTGAGCACACTGTAACAACTGTTCTGGAATTTTAATTTATTTCACTATATAGATGCGCCCTCATTCTCTTTTTTAACTCTACAAATGCTACAGAGACTCCTTGTAGACACTATTTCAAGGTACTCCACGTTCAAGTAAATGCAATATTAAAATGATTAATAACGATCTAGATAATTCCATGTCCTATTCTCAGTTTGGTCTTTGTCAAAGGCAAGGAGCCCTCTGTTCAATTTCTTGTGCACTTGATTTCTTTTTTTTTTTTTTTTGCGGTACACAGGCCTCTCACTGTTGTGGCCTCTCCCGTTGCGGAGCACAGTCTCCAGATGCACAGGCTCAGCGGCTATGGCTCACGGGCCCAGCCGCTCCGCGGCATGTGGGATCCTCCCCGACCGGGGCACGAACCCGTGTCCCCTGCATCGGCAGACGGACTCTCAACCACTGCGCCACCCGCGAAGACCCTTGATTTCATTTTTGAAATCATTGCTCAATGGTTCTATGCAGGTGTTTTGTCAAGTGATTGGGGAAGTAAAACATCTCAACAAAAACTTCTAGGAATCCCATAAACACCAAGCGATGTCGACTAAGCTAAACTGCCCAGGTAGAGAAGCCTTCCAGCGAGAATTTCTACCTAAGGAGATCACTAAGTAAGTAGTTTGTGACATTCCTTTATTTGCACAAGCACTTAACCCCAATACAGGTGACTATTCCAAAATAAATTAAAAGTGAAAGAAATTTACGGGAAGAGAGTTAGAAGATACCTCCTACTGCCAAAGATGAAATATAAAAATAAATAAAACACAGTCAACCCCTCCAAATAAAACAAAACTCAGAAAGCCCCTCCTTAATTGGCACGTGACCAGTTGATTTTCATTAGATTACAAGCCTGTCCTGCTTACCAACTAGTGGTTGAGGGGTTAATGGAATTAGGGAGGGCTACCAGAAGAGCGGATGAGTGATTCTCGCATGAATAATAATTCCTGAGCGGGAGTGAGATGTACCACCTTCCTCCCCATCTCAAGGTACTTCAGGCTCAACTGGATATAAAGATTAGACAGTGTTCTTTCTGCTTCATACATCACCCAGCAGAACACAGCTGGCTCTTTGGCTCCAGGGCAAACACATTAGAATAGACAAAAATACAGGCTACGTTAGGGTAGCTTGACTGAATTGCCCTTCAACCTGGATTTTTTCTTATTCATTTATTTATTCATTCTTTTATTTATGTGACAAGCGAAGAGGCCTTTGAAAATTTCCCCAATTCCTAGACTATCCCTTCTTTTAATAAGGATTCATTCTCCCCTGAAATCTTGTTTCATCACAGATCAGTGCAATCACCATCAGCCTCACCTCCACCGCTATAAATCTCAGAGTGAAGAGGGAGTTCTGAGGCTCTGAGTTTAAGAAGACTTACAATCAAAGTGGTTCCAATCTAGACTTACTCACAGCACCCCCTTGTTCTTCATTCCAACATCTGAGAATCAGTATTGCTTTACAGATCTCATGCCAATCTATAAAGTTATAATCTCTTGTGAGTCCTACGAAAACTGTCCCCTGTAATAGCCACCTCCACTCATGGGGTTGCGGGCAGCTGCCCTGCTCATTCAGGGGCAGCTTGGTCTGCCATCAAGCTGAAGATTTCACCGACTGATCATGGTTTGTAAAGTAAACAATGGGGTTTTCAGAGGGAAAGAAATGTGGATGCTGGAAGATGAGAAATCAGGAAAAATAGAAGCCTATGAAAGAAGAAACAGGGCCCTTGGAGTTGGAATTTCCGTGCCGCTGACTGTTCTCTGTCGCCAGGATGAATAAAGGAACAAATCTTCCATTTTATTAAATCACAACAACACAGCCCAGTGGAAAAATAAAAGCACTTACCGACGCTGCTTCTAGAGCTCTGCAGGAGAGACCACTAATGGTTTACCCTTGCAGACTTAACTAGAGTCACATTAAAGAGATGAAAGAAATAACTGGGGGACAGGCCCTACCAAAACAACACCGAGACTATTTTTCCCAACTATGATGAAATTGACTCGTCTTATGAAAAACTGTATTTGATAACGACATCTGATGCTTCAGAGCATATGAACAGTTGCTGAAACACGTAAGAGAAAGAGAAATTGTGTGTTCCTCCCACAAAGGGATGAATGCTGTAAGAATTACATAATTGGATTTAGATATATATTAAGATTATAATTGTTAACTTTAAAAAGCCCACTTTTTTTCTTCTTAAAAATAATCCATGCATGGTTTGTAAAGCCCACATGATGTTTCTTTACTTTGAATGTTGCCTTATATTAGAAGAGTTTATTTGCTTTTTTGCTTTGGGGTGTGTGTGTGTGCACGTGCACACACATTTTAATGAAAACTTTCTGTGCACAAAAATGACAGTAGCTGCATAAAAGCATATATAATTTTGATAATATTACCAGTATAACAAAATCCACTTTTCTTTTCTCCCCTCCCCCAACTTTTTAAAATTTACTTTTAAATAAATCAACTTTGACACCTCAAAATAAGGAGGAGAGATTTTTTATGGCCACTGAGTATTCTAATTGAATAACTATTTTGCTACTTTAGTCCAGGAAGTTGATCTAAGAACCTGAAATCTGTTATTGTGACCATGAATGAGTTTTCACATGACTCGGGAGTGTAGGGGTTCAGGCCAGAGAACATGTGGCAAAGGAAAACAAGAGTGTAAACCTACAGGAGGTGATAAGTAAGCCCTGGACAGTAAAGATTTTTAACCAAATGGGGGAAAGTGTACGGTGCTAGCAGAGTGGAGGTTTTATGAACTGGAAGGTGGCCAAGAGAATGGGCCCAGGAGAATGGAGGTAGAGTCTATGGACTCCTAAGAAGACAACCTCTATACAACGGGGGGAGATGCATCTATTCAGTGATTGCTTTTGAAGATGGAGGGGCATGAGTCCTTGAGAAGTCCATTGACTGTAGTGATTCTCAGTGGGGAGAATAAAAAACATGATGCTTTCAAAGGTGCACGTGCTTCTACCCATTTCAGAGATTCTAATATTCTCTCTTCAGGGGAACATGTCCCCCAAAAGCAAAATTTCAGGTACTTTGTCAGATGGAGTCAGAATCACAGACTCTTCTGGTTAAAGAGTCAAGGAACCTGGGAGCTGAGGCCTTCGGGATAGTCAATTCAATGAGGTTCTAGTAAGGATTCCTTGTTCGTCAACATTCACAGCTCCTCAGAGCCACAACCCCTGGCCTTTTATTCCACTCCTCTGTTGCTGGCAATGCCTGCCCTGCCTTTGCCCCGCTTCTTTACCCCTCCTATCTCTCTGCTCCACTCCACTCACTTTGTCTTCCTGAATTTAAGCCTTCTTCAGACAAGGCTCACAGATCACCTGCTCTCTAACTCTCCAGGTCTGAGCTAAACGCTTTTATTCGTGTTCGCCTAGCACCCCGGGTCTCTCTCTACACATATTTGCACCTTCTATAATGAATTGGTTTATTTACTTGCTTATGTTCCCATTATGTTCTGAGTTTCATACAGAGTCCATGTTTTCTTTTGAAATCCTCCTTTTAATAGGGTCCAATGCGAAAGAAACATCCACTCAATATTTGTTGAAATAAACTAATCTAAAATTCCAAAACAGGATTTTTTAAAGATTAAACAAAATGACAATTTTAAAAGACACCTCAAAGGAAAGGAAGGAGAGGGATAAACTTCAGTTATTCAGTGATCTTAACAAGTAATGGCATCTAAGGAATATCATAACTATGAGATATAAGTTATTGTCAAAGCTATGCTTAAAAATGGAACCCAGCTGACTACCAAACAGAAAATATTCAGGTGACCCTTAAAGGAAGTTTGCATAGATACTGCGGAATTGGAACTTCTGCCTTTGGACACCTTCAATTTGGTATGAAATCACTGTTTAGACAGGTGCACTTTCTGGTATGCCTTGCATCCTCCAAGCCACAACAACCCAAGGTGTGGGAAGATTTCTGGAGTCTCTGTGATCCTCTGTCTTTCCATATTCTTCCTGGCTATGCTAAGCCTAGATGACATGATTTACTCCACTCTGTGAATTGTGTTTGGGAAGATGTATTAGGTAAGCCTAGAACACAGATAAAGAGGACAAAATAAAAGAGCTGATGTTCACAGAGTGCCTGTTATGTGCCAGAAATTTCCAAAAATTCTAAATACATTAACAAATATAGTCCTTACAACCACGGTCCACAATCAACATTTTCATCACTAGGTGAGGAGACTGATTCTCACTAAGGTAAAGTCCCTCTTCTAAAACCACACAGCAAGCGTAAAGCAGAGACAGAATTGGGATCAAGGGCTCCCTGACTCCACAGTCCATGTGATCCCTGCATCCCACAGCCCACAGTCTCATCCATGGACAGCAAGGTTCACCACAGAGGGCAGACACAGGGATCCCCTGCTATTAAGATGACTCATGAGAGAATATTTAGCTATACTCACAAAAGGGGTTGTATGGCATGGTAGACATACTAATTAATCTGGGGAGATAAACCTAGGAAATTACACGTATAAATTTATTCATTCAACAAAATATGTATGTCCATATTGACCACCCTTCCTGAATCTCGTACAGGAGAAGAGGGTTTCATCCCATTCACATTTAGTGAAATAACTAAATGAATAATTTATTCCTTCAATGTTCTGTTTCTTGTATGCTGTGGTTTATCATTTCCTGTTTTCCTTTTCTTAATATTTTTCTGCCTTAACTTCCTATTCATTCCCTTTGTCCCACTTAATAATTTGAAGTTCTACTATGCTTTTTAAAGTGAATAGTTATTATTTTCTCATTCCTATTATGTTAAGCCTTTATTCCTCTATTATTAGATTTATTAGATTTGAATATGAGAGGTAGTCTTCCAACCCTTTCTCATTTCGATGCAGCTCAGCAAAATGAAATATAATTTTCAAAGTCATTTTTCTGTGTCCCATCTTTACTCCAAACTCTTGGATTCTGTTGAGATAAACTTTAGTTCCAGGCTATTAGCTATATTTTCTCCCATAACAGAATGCCTCTTCTGTTTCAAAAATCATTATTTAGCAAATATATTATAAATTTGTTTTGACGTTAACCTTTTATGTTAACTTATGTATTGCATCATTTGGTGCTTGTCAATAATTTCGCTTTTCTTCATTTTTACGCTGCTGTTATGAATCCATTTTGATTATTTAAAATATGTTTGTGAGTTTTCCCTTAGATAAATAGCACCTTGTTTGCATTCCTCTCTTTTTGTTCTAAGTAGCTGCTGCTGGTCATGATCGTTGGGCTTCCAGAATTGTAGAGAAGTCTGATGCTAGTCTGATCCCTTTCTCTTTGTAAGTGAATTTTCTTTTTTGAGTGAGAATTTATGATATGATCTTTTTATCCTTAGATTCAGCAATATCCTGGATGTGTGTCTTTTATTAATTCTGCCTGAGACTAAGTCAGCCAATCTGCTCATTCTGTTGACCTTCCACTCACCATTTCTGTTTTCAACGGCATCTGTCTTCTTTTTCAACTCATCTTTTGGATTTTTAAAGTCATGGACCATGTTTCCTATATTCAAAACTGAAGTCCCTTTTTGTGCTCTAATTTTACTCACTTGAGAACTCTCTTGTTTTTTGATGAAATATCTCAATTGACATTTTCACTGTCTCTACTTCAGTGAGGGCAGACTATTTCAGACAATTATCTAGGTCTTCCCTTCTCAGATCGCCAGAGCCCTTGAGTTGTAACTTGTCTTTGCCCCATTATGGTATAAAAACCTTGGGCATCCAGTTAAATTACAAGGTCTTTTGAACAATGGAAAACCAGAAAATAGGGAAAGAATGACGTGTCCATCCTTACTGACCATCAGAGAACAAGTTGACAAACAGTTCACCCTCTGCAGAGGATTTCTGCCCCTGGACCTCCTAGGAACATGTGGCAGCCCTCTCCTAATTTCAGGGGCTTGGAGCTACTCAGTCTACCCTCATAATTGTCCCCCATACCCTCCAGGGTCAGCTGGACTGGGAGAGCCTTCCTAGTATGATAGAAATTTGGCCCATGCAATATTTGCCGAAGGAAATCGTGTCAGCTGACCACTCTGGCAGGTACAGAATTCTGGACATCTAGTCTGTCCTCAAGGACAAACATGACTTCCTCTCTACAACTGGTAACGTGGCTCCTTTCCCCATAGAACCAAATCCTGGACCTGCTCTTTCCTTAGAACTAAAATGTAAAACTTCTCCTGGGTCTACCAGCCTGCCTCCCCTGGTGGATATCTTCTGCTGCAGAGGAAGATAAGAGGGGATGAGGGTCAGGACCACATACTCTGGTTACTCTCTTCCCAGAATTTCCTTGCAACATATTTACCGAAGACTCATTATTTGCTGCCAGTGGGATATCTTGAGATGGAACCATCAAAGACATTTATAGTTTGCTCATGGAACACAATATTTAATGTTTTTTCTTTTAAAAAAGGTTGTTAAAATTGAAGTTAAAAGAACTGAATGGTTCTAGACAATCTCTGATTAGTAACACAGGAGCTACAAACATTTTTATTTCGTGTATGAAAACTTCAGTAATGTGCAAAACTGGATTGACATTACACATTTAAGGGATACGGCAAGGGCATACATGAGGACATTTGAGAATGACTTTTGCTGCTTGGAAGGGCTTCAGAACTATTAAAGTAAATTCACTAGTACCTCCTGGATTCCCAAGAGAACTCATGATATAGGTATTCTTATCACTTCCACATCCCTGATGAGTCTACAGTCCAATTTAGGTTAAATGACTTGCCCAATAAGTAAATAAACTGCTATACTTAAAATAGACAACCAACCGACTGTATAGCACAGGGAACTCAGCTCATTACTCTGTAATAACCTAAAAGAGGAAAGAATTCGAAAAAGAATAGATACATGTTTATGTATCACTGAATCACTTTGCTGTATACCTGAAAGTAACACTACATTGTTAATCAACTATATGCCAATATAAAAATAAATAAATAAATAAAAATTTAAAAGAATATATAGTGGAACCTAAGTCTTCTTATGCCAAAACCCAGCTCCAACATACCACAAAACTTCCTAACCATAGGAGCAAGATACCACTGAATAGTGATAGTATGGCAGAATGCCAGCTTTAGTTTCCTAAAGCAATTGTTCAAGTTCTACAGTGTAACAAATTGATAAATATACTTTAGCAGAGTATGCTAAACAAGTACCTTACAGTTCAGGGATATATTTACAAGCAGATTCTTTTTCCTCTGAATAACCATGTTTTTACACAAAGTTATACATAAGTGAAGAAAACACAGTCACTTTCTAGCTCCCAAGATCCACTAGGGCAGAATAGGGAGGGACTGCTGCCGTGGAAAGGAATTGGAAATTACTGTCACTTGCTCTTCTGAGCAGGAAAGTGTCCCTGTGGAGGGCATAGAAGGATGTAGAGTTTCTCTGAAATCTTATGTGTCCTGAAGAACTGAATTTTTTCTTTTCCACCAGGGGAGGAACAACACTTTCATCGGCAGGTGTCAGCTGTGTAGTATTAGCATGCAGTCTGGGTAAGGGCCCTGCTGGCATTAGACCCTCTCTGTGTATTGGGCCAGCAGGCTGGAGTGCTGACACCTATGAAGAGTCGCCTGGCATTCAAAGCAGAGCTGCACAGACAGGAGTAATTCACCCGTACGCACAACTGACCATATACGTATGCATAGCTAATCAATGCATACTTATAGCTAATCAGTCTTAAAGATGGTGTCATAATCATATTTCATCAATCTATATTATATTTAAGTCGAATAAGCTTAACCAGTTAAAGGGACAATCCCATTACCCAGGTCATAGTGCTATTTCATTGAGGGTCCCAGGTCCCCAAAAGAGCTTTGCTTCAGAGAGTTCTATTAACACAAGTACACATAAATACATACCTAGCCTTAGGTTTTGCACTACAGGGGTGTCAGCTATTGCACAGAAACTACTTCTTTTTTTAACTCCTATCTTGTTACTCCATCAGTCTCATCATTCCCTAGATACTTGCTTTCTTATTTGAATGCTTCATCTCTAGAAGCATATTAGTATTTGCACAACTTCAGATACCAAATTTACAGCAAACTATTTCTAATTTCAATTAAGTCTCAAAATATCCATACTCAGGGCTTCCCTGGTGGCGCAGTGGTTGAGAGTCCGCCTGCCGATGCAGGGGACGCGGGTTCGTGCCCCAGTCCGGGAAGATCCCACATGCCGCGGAGTGGCTGGGCCCATGAGCCATGGCCGCTGAGCCTGCGCGTCCGGAGCCTGTGCTCCGCAACGGGAGAGGCCACAGCAATGAGAGGCCCGCGTACCGAAAAAAAAAAAAAAAATCCATACTCATAGTTGTAATTGCCTTAGCTTTTTAAACAAAAACTCCTTGCACACATGCTATTTTACATGAGTGTCTCATTTTTGAGGGAAGTTTTCTAAATTGCTCATAACACACAGGTACAGGGCCCCAAGAGCTGACAGGCTAAGATTAGGATGAGCTGGGCTGAACCGCTATCCCTCTAATTACATCGAAGGGAACCATTGATTCTACATTTGATAATACACTGACCCTGAAGTAAGGAAGAGATTACAGCGGGGAAATGGAAAATTGGCGAAGCAATTTTTCTACTGACTTAACAAAAGGGCCTATAATCTACAGAAAAGGTATCCATAGAGTGGTCAAATTATTATGTATGTAGACCTTCTTTAGGCGGTTAAGTGATAAAAAGAAATTCTCCTAAGCGCTCTGCTTTAAAATCTCAAAAGCAAATACCTTATAAGGCCATTAAGCTTCAGTTCCTTATTTTTAGAAATGCTTTTATTGTCCAGTTTATCTTCATACATTATCTTTACACTTTTCTATGTACTGTTACTCCACCTCTTATGTAATGTTTTTCTGTGTTTTTCCCTATCAATTGATAAGCGATTTATAAAATGAGGAGAAAGTGGAAACTCAGTGCATGTGTTGGTCAGTATTCAAATGTGTGTATATATGCAGATAACATGTGCATCTGTATAAAAATAGAAATATATGTATAGTAATGAAACAGTCCTAAGTAAATGCTATTAAGAGATTCTGAAGAAGAATGTTTTTCTCATACCTATCCTTACACTGATCTAACATTTTATACTTTTCAAAGGCACGTCACATTTTTTGACATTGCACTAGTGAGGTAGAGCAGATGTAACCTTAATTTTAAAAGGCTCAGGCAGAGAGAGAGATCAAACTCAAAGCCCCAAAGTTGACGATCAAAACAGCACTTGAGTTCTTATCTCTTAACCTCAACCTCCTTCTACGGAAACACACTGAATAAAGAAACACACCTGAGGATGGGCTGGGGAAGATGGCGGAAGAGTAAGACGCAGAGATCACCTTCCTCCCCACAGATACACCAGAAATACATCTACACGTGGAACAACTCCTACAGAACACCTACTGAACGCTGGCAGAAGACTGAGACCTCCCAAAAGGCAAGAAACCCCCCCCCCCCCACGTACCTGGGTAGGGCAAAAGAATAAACAGAGACAAAAGGATAGGGACGGGACCTGCACCAGTGGGAGGCAGCTGTGAAGGAGGAAAAGTTTCCACACACTAGGAAGCCCCTTTGCGGGCGGAGACTGCGGGTGGCACAGGGGGAAAGCTTCGGAGCCGCGGAGGAGAGCAACAGGGGTGCGGAGGGCAAAGCGGAGAGATTCCCGCACAGAGGATCAGGGCCGACCGGCACTCACCAGCCCGAGAGGCTTGTCTGCTCCCCCGCCGCGGCGGGCGGGGCTGGGAGCTGCGGCTCAGGCTTCGGTCGGAGCGCAGGGAGAGGACTGGGGTTCGCGGCGTGAACACAGCCTGCAGGGGGTTAGTGCGCCACGGCTAGCCGGGAGGGAGTCCGGGGAAAAGTCTGGACCTGCCGAAGAGGCAAGAGACTTTTTCTTACCTCTTTGTTTCCTGGTGCGCGAGGAGAGGGGATTCAGAGCGCTGCTTAAAGGAGCTCCAGACGGGCGCGAGCTGCGGCTAAAAGCGCGGACCCCAGAGACAGGCATGAGACGCTAAGGCTGCTGCTTCCGCCACAAAGAAGCCTGTGTGTGAGCACAGGTTACTATCCACACCCCGCTTCCGGGGAGCCTGTAGAGCCCGCCACTGCCAGTGTCTCGGGATCCAGGGACAACTTCCCCGGGAGGACGCACGGCGCACCTCAGGCTCGTGCAACGTCACGCCGGCTTCTGCCGTCGCAGGCCCGCCCCGCACGCAGTGCCCCTCCCTCCCCCCGGGCCTGAGCCAGCGACCGACACGCAGAGGCGGGGCCAAATCCAAAGCTGAGCCCCTGGGAGCTGTGAGAACAAAGAAGAGAAAGGGAAATCTCTCCCAGCTGCCGCAGAAGCAGCGGATTAAAGCTCCACAATCAACTTGATATACCCTGCATCTGTGGAATACATGAAGAGACAACGAATCATCCCAAATTAAGGAGCCGTGTGGATGAAAGGCTCTTGGTGCTGCAGCCAGGAGTCACTGCTGTGCCTCTGAGGTGGGAGAGCCAACTTCAGGACACTGGTCCACAAGAGACCTCCCAGCTCCACATAACATCAAACGGCGAAAATCTCCCAGAGACCTCCATCTCAACACCAGCACCCAGCTTCACTCAACGACCAGCAAGCTACAGTGCTGGACATCCTATCCCAAACAACTAGCAAGATAGGAACACAACCCTACCCATTAGCAGAAAGGCTGCCTAAATTCATAGTAAGTCCACAGACACCCCAACACACACCACCAGACATGGACCTGCCCACCAGAAAGACAGGATCCAGCCGCATCCACCAGAACACAGGCACTAGTCCCCTCCACCAGGAAGCCTACACAACCCACTGAACCAACCTTAGCCACTGGGGACAGACACCAAAAACAACAGGAACTACGAACCTGCAGCCTGCGAAAAGGAGACCCCAAACACAGTAAGATAAGCAAAATGAGAAGACAGAAAAACACACAGCAGATGAAGGAGCAAGATAAAAACCCACCAGACCTAACAAATGAAGAGGAAATAGGCAGTCTACCTGAAAAATAATTCAGAATAATGATAGTAAAGATGATCCAAAATCTTGGAAATACAATAGACAAAATGCAAGAAACATTTAACAAGGACCTAGAAGAACTAAAGATGAAACAGACAATGATGAACAACACAATAAATGACATTAAAAATACTCTAGATGGGATCAATAGCAGAATAACTGAGGCAGAAGAACGGATAAGTGACCTGGAAGATAAAATAGTGGAAATAACTACTGCAGAGCAGACTAAAGAAAAAAGGATGAAGAGAACTGAGGACAGTCTCAGAGACCTCTGGGACAACATTAAACACACCAACATTCGAATTATAGGGGTTCCAGAAGAAGAGAAAAAGAAAGGGACTGAGAAAATATTTGAAGAGATTATAGTTGAAAACTTCCCTAATATGGGAAAGGAAATAGTTAATCAAGTCCAGGAAGCACAGAGAGTCCCATACAGGATAAATCCAAGGAGAAATATGCCAAGACACATATTAATCAAACTGTCAAAAATTAAATACAAAGAAAACATATTAAAAGCAGCAAGGGAAAAACAACAAATCACACAGGGAATCCCCATAAGGTTAACAGCTGATCTTTCAGAAGAAACTCTGCAAGCCAGAAGGAACTGGCAGGACATATTTAAAGTGATGAAAGAGAAAAACCTGCAACCAAGATTACTCTACCCAGCAAGGATCTCATTCAGATTTGATGGAGAAATTAAAACCTTTACAGACAAGCAAAAGCTGAGAGAGTTCAGCACCACCAAACCAGCTTTACAACAAATGCTAAAGGAACTTCTCTAGGCAAGAAACACAAGAGAAGGAAAAGACCTACAATAACGAACCCAAAACAATTAAGAAAACGGGAATAGGAACATACATATCGATAATTACCTTAAATGTAAATGGACTAAATGCTCCCACCAAAAGAAACAGATTGGCTGAATGGATACAAAAACAAGAACCATATATTTGCTGTCTACAAGAGACCCACTTCAGACCTAGAGACACTTACAGACTGAAAGTAAGGGAATGGAAAAAGATATTTCATGCAAATGGAAACCAAAAGAAAGCTGGAGTAGCAATTCTCATATCAGACAAAATAGACTTTAAAACAAAGACTATTAGAAGAGACAAAGAAGGACACTACATAATGATCAAGGGATCGATCCAAGAAGAAGATATAACAATTGTAAATATTTATGCACCCAACATAGGAGCACCTCAATACATAAGGCAAATACTGACAGCCATAAAAGGGGAAATCGACAGTAACACATTCATAGTAGGGGACTTTAACACCCCACTTTCACCCATGGACAGATCATCCAAAATGAAAATAAATAAGGAAACACAAGCTTTAAATGATACATTAAACGAGATGGACTTAATTGATATTTATAGGACATTCCATCCAAAAACAACAGAATACACATTTTTCTCTAGTGCTCATGGAACATTCTCCAGGATAGATCATATCTTGGGTCACAAATCAAGCCTTGGTAAATTTAAGAAAATTGAAATTGTATCAAGTATCTTTTCTGACCACAACGCTATGAGACTAGATATCAATTACAGGAAAAGATCTGTAAAAAATACAAACACATGGAGGCTAAACAATACACTACTTAATAATGAAGTGATCACTGAAGAAATCAAAGAGGAAATCAAAAAATACCTAGAAACAAATGACAATGGAGACACGATGACCCAAAATCTATGGGATGCAGCAAAAGCACTTCTAAGAGGGAAGTTTATAGCAATACAATCCTACCTTAAGAAACAGGAAACATCTCGAATAAACAACCTAACCTTGCACCTAAAGCAATTAAAGAAAGAAGAACAAAAAAACCCCAAAGTTAGCAGAAGGAAAGAAATCATAAAAATCAGATCAGAAATAAATGAAAAAGAAATGGAGGAAACGATAGCAAAGATCAATAAAACTAAAAGCTGCTTCTTTGAGAAGATAAACAAAATTGATACACCATTAGCCAGACTCATCAAGAAAAAAAGGGAGAAGACTCCAATCAATAGAATTAGAAATGAGAAAGGAGAAGTAACAACTGACACTGCAGAAATACAAAAGATCATAAGAGATTACTACAAGCAACTCTATGCCAATAAAATGGACAACCTGGAAGAAATGGACAAATTCATAGAAATGCACAACCTGCCAAGACTGAATCAGGAAGAAATAGAAAATATGAACAGACCAGTCACAAGCACTGAAATTGAAGCTGTGATTAAAAATCTTCCAACAAACAAAAGCCCAGGCCCAGATGGCTTCACAGGCGAATTCTATCAAACATTTACAGAAGAGCTAACACCTATCCTTCTCAAACTCTTCCAAAATATAGCAGAGGGAGGAACACTCCCAAACTCATTCTATGAGGCCACCATCACCCTCATACCAAAACCAGACAAGGATGTCACAGAGAAAGAAAACTACAGGCCAATATCACTGATGAACATAGATGAAAAAATCCTCAACAAAATACTAGCAAAAAGAATCCAACAGCACATTAAACGGATCATACATCATGATCAAGTGGGGTTTATTCCAGGAATGCAAGGATTCTTCAATATACGCAAATCAATCAACGTGATACACCATATTAACAAACTGAAGGAGAAAAACCATATGATCATCTCAATAGATGCAGAGTAAGCTTTCGACAAAATTCAACACCCATTTATGATAAAAACCCTGCAGAAAGTAGGCATAGAGGGAACTTTCCTCAACATAATAAAGGCCATATATGACAAACCCACAGCAAACATCGTCCTCAATGGTGAAAAAATGAAAGCATTTCCACTAAGATCAGGAACAAGACAAGGTTGCCCACTCTCACCACTATTATTCAACATAGTTTTGGAACTTTTAGCCATGGCAATCAGAGAAGAAAAGGAAATAAAAGGAATCCAAATCGGAAAAGAAGAAGTAAAGCTGTCACTGTTTGCAGATGACATGATACTATACATAGAGAATCCTAAAGATGCTACCAGAAAACTACTAGAGCTAATCAACGAATTTGGTAAAGTAGCAGGATACAAAATTAATGCACAGAAATCTCTGGCATTCCTATACACTAATGATGAAAAACCTGAAAGTGAAATCAAGAAAACACTCCCATTTACCATTGCAACAAAAAGAATAAAATATCTAGGAAAAAACCTACCTAAGGAACAAAAGACCTGTATGCAGAGAATTATAAGACAATGATGAAAGAAATTAAAGATGATACAAATAGATGGAAAGATATACCATGTTCTTGGATTGGAAGAATCAACATTGTGAAAATGACTCTACTACCCAAAGCGAACTACAGGTTCAATGCAATCCCTATCAAACTACCACTGGCATTTTTCACAGAACTAGAACAAAAAAATTCACAATTTGTATGGAAACACAAAAGGCCCCGAATAGCCAAAGCAATCTTGAGAACGAAAAACGGAGCTGGAGGAATCAGGCTCCCTGACTTCAGACTATACTACAAAGCTACAGTAATCAAGATAGTATGATACTGGCACAAAAACAGAAAGATAGATCAATGGAACAGGATAGAAAGCCCAGAGATAAGCCCACGCATATATGGTCACCTTATCTTTGATAAAGGAGGCAGGAATGTACAGTAGAGAAAGGACAGCCTCTTCAATAAGTGGTGCTGGGAAAACTGGACAGGTACATATAAAAGTATGAGATTAGATCACTCCCTAACACCATACACAAAAATAAGCTCAAAATGGATTAAAGACCTAAATGTAAGGCCAGAAACTATCAAACTCTTAGAGGAAAACACAGGCAGAACACTCTATGACATAAATCAAAGCAAGATCCTTTTTGGCCCACCTCCTAGGGAAATGGAAATAAAAACAAAAATAAACAAATGGGACCTAATGAAACTTCAAACTTTTGCACAGCAAAGGAAACCATAAACAAGACCAAAAGACAACCCGCAGAATGGGAGAAAATATTGGCAAATGAAGCAACTGACAAAGGATTAATCTCCAAAATTTATAAGCAGCTCATACAGCTCAATAACAAAAAAGCAAACAACCCAATCCAAAAATGGGCAGAAGACCTAAATAGGCATTTCTCTAAAAAAGATATACAGACTGCCAACAAACACATGAAAGAATGCTCAACATCATTAATCATTAGAGAAATGCAAATCAAAACTACAGTGAGATATCATCTCACACCAGTCAGAATGGCCATCATCAAAAAATCTACAAACAATAAATGCTGGAGAGGGTGTGGAGAAAAGAGAACCCTCTTGTACTGTTGGTGGGAATGTAAACTGATACAGCCACTGTGGAGAACAGTATGGAGGTTCCTTAGAAAACTACAAATAGATCTACCATATGACCCAGCAATCCCACTACTGGGCATATACCCTGAGAAAAGCATAATTCTAAAGGAGTCATGTACCAAAATGTTCATTGCAGCTCTATTTACAATAGCCCAGAGATGGAAACAACCTAAGTGTCCATCGTAGGATGAATGGATAAAGAAGATGTGGCACATATATACAATGGAATATTAGTCATAAAAAGAAACGAAAGTGAGCTATTTGTAATGAGGTGGATAGACCTAGAGTCTGTCATACAGAGTGAAGTAAGTCAGAAAGAGAAAGACAAATACCGTATGCTAACACATATATATGGAATTTAAGAAAAAAAATGTCATGAAGAACCTAGGGGTAAGACAGGAATAAAGACACAGACCTGATAAAAAATGGACTTGAGGGTATGGGGGGGGGGGCGGGAAGGGTAAGCTGTGACAAAGCGAGAGAGAGGCATGGACATATATACACTACCAAAGGTAAGGTAGATAGCTAGTGGGAAGCAGCCGCATAGCACAGGGAGATCAGCTCGGTGATTTGTGACTGCCTGGAGGGGTGGGATAGGGAAGGTGGGAGGGAGGGAGATGCAAGAGGGAAGAGATATGGCAACATATGTATATGTATAACTGATTCACTTGTTATAAAGCTGAAACTAACACACCATTGTAAAGCAATTATACTCCAATAAAGATGTTTAAAAAAAAACACACTTGTAGTCATAAATTACTAGAGGCCATGCTGCCCTTACAGACAGGGCTGATCAAAAGTAAACTGAGGGCTTCCCTGGTGGCGCAGTGGTTGAGAGTCCGTCTGCCGATGTAGGGGACACGGGTTCGTGCACCGGTCCGGGAAGATCCCACATGCCGCGGAGCGGCTGTCCCCGTGAGCCATGGCCGCTGAGCCTGCGCGTCCGGAGCCTGTGCTCCGCAATGGGAGAGGCAGCAACAGTAAGAGTCCCGCGTACCGCAAAAAAAAAAAAAAAAAAAAAGTAAACTTAGAGCACAGGGAAGTATACTCAATATTTTGTAATAACATATAAGGGAAAAGAATCTGAATATATGTGTGTGTGTGTGTGTGTGTGTGTATGTATAACTGAATCACTGTGCTGTACACCTGAAACTAATATGACATTGTAAATCAACTATACTCCAAATAATTAAATAAATAACTAAACTGGGAAAACAGGAAAAGAGGTTCAGCTGTTCTTTTGGGATCGTCCTCATGTCTGGTTACTCCCTGGGTCTTTTATGAATTTGTTTCCTTTTTATTTTCTAATCCTCCCATGGCAAGCCTCCATACCCCAGCCACTCTCCTTGTTCCTTGGTCTGAGACTTCATCCTATCCCAGCCTCAGCTCCCTAAACAGATTCTCCTTGCCTCCCACAAGAGAGCTTCAAGCCCCCAGGCAAAGACTCTGTCCTGCTCTCAAGATCCAGGCATTGAGGCACCGTTCATGACCCTGAAAAGCACAGTTCATATTTACTTACAGACCACTGGTCCATCTTTCCCTCCCTGGTAACTTAATGTCCATTTTAGTGAGGGTTCTTCTGGAGATAATGCCTCTGCTTTTGCAAATTCCCTAAGGTAAGAATTCCAGTAGTATGATAAAGAAGCACCAAGGCGGAGCAGGAGGCCCAGTGTCAGAGTCAAATGATTCCCTTGCATTCCAAATTGCCTCACACTCTGCAGAGAGGCAGAGAGGGGTCTGCCTCAGTGCAGGTACCTAGGAAGACGCTATGAACATGACCTGCTAGGAATGGGAGAGAAAAGATGCTCTTTCTCTCTCTACCAGCGTTGCTGGTGAGGTTAGAGCTTTTGTAGCTTGTCCCTTGGCCCCCCAGACCCTTTCAACACGAGTGGGGTGAATAACCACGTACCACAGCCCCGCTGCTTCAGAGTGCTGCCTTACCTCTACGTGCCATTACCAATCGCAATCATATATATCTCGAAGCCAAGAAGAGGACTTAACATGTGACAGGCTTAACATGTCACTTTACAGAAATCGTTTCTATATTGATAAGTGATTTTCAATACATAAATATAAAAACTGATTGGGAAGCTGATCAAGTTCAATTACCATAAAAATATGGATTAAGTGAACATGAAGACATTTACCTCATGCAATTACTCAATAACTAGTCATATTTTGAGGGCTTTTTATATGCCCAAGGCTTATTTACCTAATCTCAAAACAGCAGATATATGAGACTCCTAACTTTAGACAACATGAAAAAAAGTAAATACACGAATCTCAAGAAATGATTTAGTCTGAAAATCTGATAGATGTAGTATATATTTTACCTGTGTTAATTGACTGATCCTAAATCTACTAAGTTTAATACATATTTTCACCTGTATTGTTTGACAGATCACCTGTATTGGTTGATAGATTGCCATTTTTTAAGAACAGGTATACCAGGGAATAGCCCTAACCTTTGATGTTCTTAGCCTACAGGACAAGCCAAGTCCTACTGTACAAAGTTCCTGAGGCATCTCTCTCCAAAACACAGCAGAGGTCAAGGTCAGCCTTGAGCTAATCATGGCTGCTCATATATTCTTCCTAAAAAGTGTTCTGTGTTTTGCCCTAATTTTGGTATCTTAATAGCCCTAAAGTCTAGCCGTGGTTCTGAGCTCTGATCAGGAAATGCAAGGTGTTCAGAAACAAAGTGAAGAAAGACACTATATCCACCCACAGAGGTGATAAGTCATCAGCTATCTTTTCAAGTTCACTAGAAATTCTAATCAGTGCATGTAAATCATTAGGGATCGGTATGCTTATTGTAGGGTTACTTCACAATTTACTCTCCTTCTCTTCACACAAATATGCTAGCCTTTACGGTCAAAAAGACCTGAGTTTGTACCTCAACAAAGTCATTTATTGGATATAGAACCTTAGAAAGGTCATGTAATCTCCATAAACCTTAGTTTCCTTATATGTAAAATGAGGATGATAATAAAAGTTACCTTGCAGACAGAGGATTAAATAAGCATGCTTATTACAGTGTCTGGACAAATACAAATGTTAGCTTTTATAATTATTCAATAGTCAAATTATCCAAACCCTACTCAGCTTCTCTATAGGGGTAGAACTTCCATCTTTCTTGGTGGTAGCAGTATAATCCTCTTCTAAGATTTTTTGCAAAAGTGGACTTTAATAGGTAAGCTCATATTATTTACAGATTTCAACTAGAATATTCTTCCTTCCTTTTCACTCAGCCCACTTTTTTGCTTGCATATTAGGTTCCGAAATTCTGTCCTTTGGGGTTGAATTTTTCCATGCATGATCTCAGACAAAAGGTGATTTTTTTTAATAATGTCAAATCAAATTCACTCTGTCTACTTTTGAATTAGAAGCAGATGAAAGTAACTTATTTTATTTTTCTGCCTGAAAGAAACGTAAGGCTGTTTCTGTGCTCAGATAATTCACTAATAGCTAAAAGTAGCCAAGAATCTCATCTTCACTCAGGAAGTCTCCTGGCTAATTATGAAAATATTAATTAAGTTAGGGGCAATTGAGAAAAGTTACTTTTGAACCTGCTCAATGTGAGCTGGTATTAAATTACTACTGTATTTGTGTGGCATTAGGTTTCAGAAACATCTGGGAACAGATTCCCATGAAACATAACTATGGGTTTATGATCTTTTTTCTCTAGGAAAAGGCATAGGTATTCCACTGTCAGTCAGCACACATGACCTTTGGAAATTATTCAAAAGTTTAGTATGTCCAAAGCCATTCAAAAATATGTCCCAACTTGGAATATATTATGTATTGGTTTGGGGTTCTGAACATGGTCCATTTGTCCCTCCAGATGCACTGTCTACTATTCCCATCCTGCTCTGTATCCAGGGAGGCTGACCCTTATTAACAGCATCCATGGGTTCATTTGCCCTATGGCTTCTAGCTGTTTTCAGCCAATGGGGAGCATAGATACAAGCTTAGAGAGTGAGAAAAGGGTGAATTTGAGATGTATTCTCTGCTCCCCTCATGCTAGCTTGCAGTGGGTTGGCTGCATCTCTCTACCAACAGCCCCTGTCCTGCTCCTGTTTCCACGTAGCTACTCTACATGGTCCTGGGCAGTCTCTCCCCCACCTCATCCTTTGCCCTTTTAGGCCCTGGGATGTTAATGACTTCCCAATGTGACTAGCTCTGGGGTATGACACACCCCTTAAACTCCACCCAGGCTGTTAAATGAGTCTCTGTATAAAACTTTGTGAAATTATCCATTTTGAGCATGCCACAACATGCTTAGTGTTAAAAAAGCTTTTAAGCCTATTCAGATTCTGTTCCATCTGCCAAGCATCCCATTCCCTGTCTCACCTGCCTGGAGATCATCCATTCATCCCTTGAGACATAACATCAAAGAAGCTCTTCTGCGAAGCCTTCCCTCTGGTTTTCTAGTCAGTGAATGCTGCTCTCCCCTGGGCTAAAGTCTTGAGCCAGGTTGCATGTGTTCAAATCCTGGCTCCACCATTCACTCGTTGTATGACCGGACATAAAATGTGTTGCTTAACTTTCCTGGGGCCTCAAATTTCTCCTTGTAAGGTAGAAACAATAACAAAACAATAACGAAACTCCCTCACAGAATTATTGTGCAAGTGACATTTGTCCATACTTTTCATGTGCTCAGAACACTGCTTGAAACATTTGAATCAATAAACATTATTACTGCAGTCATTGTTATTACTACTGTTAATCTACATCCTTAGGCTCTCTGTGCTATGCATCTTGGTCTCCCCGGCTTTGGCCTAGCACTAGTGGGTTTTCAATAACTGTTTACTAAATCTTGGAAATGAGTCTTGTGGCAAATGTTCTCTTCTCTGGAACGCTTTTCATTTCTAAGGGGACACTCACTGAAACCTGTGTGAGGTGCAGAATTCCATTTTGACTTTTTTATGGAGCTGCATTTGAAGAAAAATGAAGAGCTCAGACACTGGGATTATATATACTTTGGATTCTCTTGGAAACTCTTTCAGGTTAAATAGTTACAACAAGCTAAAGAACACTGAAAAAATGCTTCCAGGATTTCCAGTACACTGTGCTTTAGAAACACATGCAGAATTGAAGCGAATCCAGCATATACAATACTTCTAAGTAACAAACATAGATGAGAATTGGAGAGGACGCCTACCAAAGGCTGTTGGTTTTCCAGAAGCCAAAATTTCAAGAAAATGACTGGTAACCTACTCAATCTGATTTTTTTTTTTTAATATCACAAAAAGCCATTGTCTGAAATGATAAAAGCTGAGAGTTACATCCACTCCTTGGAGGTTACTGCTGGTCATGAGCTAGTTTAACAGATAAAACCTGTTCATAGGAAACGAATTTGCTGGGCAACACAACAAACTGATTATTGAGGTGAAAATGAAATGTTCATGTAAGTGAACTATGCACATAAGTTGAAACCAAGTGAGATTCTAAAAATCTATTCTAGAGACTATACTTCATTTCTGGAAGAGTACATGCCCAAACCAACTTTCTGAGGCCTTTTGTATCATGTCTAGACACATCTACCACAACAGCTCTGGTTGTCCAGCCTTTCCTGTGAAAGAAAAATGTTAAATTAGAAAGAGAAAGAAGCAATAGAAGTTAATTAATTATATACTGTTTGCCTACTATTCATGAGGTGATTCACTAGGAACTTGAGATTCATTATTTCATTCATTCATTTTGATCACATTAGCAACAATCTTACAAGCTTCCTTGTTCTTATTCTCATGACACACATGAAGAAACTGAAGCCCAGGGATAAGTCATTTACTCTAGGCCACCCAACTAATAATAAATTCTGCTTTATTTTTTCACCTTTTATATTACTTTTTATTTAATCAGACGTTTTCAACCACAGGCAGTACTTCTTCTGCTGTCCCCAAGGAGCATTTGGAAATGTGTGGAACATTTTTGTTTGTCACACTTTTGTCTGAGTTTTTCCGGTTTTTAGTGTGTGGTCAGGGATGCCACACATCTTGCAGAGCCTGGACAGCTCTGCACGGAGAAATTAGCTTTCCCCAAGTACCTACATACACCTGTTGAAAAATACTAGATCTAAATCTAGAGGTTGGATGATTTCTGCCTATTAACTAACTATTAATTAAAGAATAGTTCATTTGTCTGAGTTTTTGTGGCCTCCCCCGCTGCAGAGCACAGGCTCCGGATGCGCAAGCCCAGCGGCCATGGCTCACGGACCCAGCTGCTCCGCGGCATGTGGGATCCTCCTGGACCGGTGCACGAACCCGTGTCCCCTGCATCGGCAGGCGGACTCTCAACCACTGCGCCACCAGTAAATTTATTTGTTTTTATTTTTGGCTGTGTTGGGTCTTCGTTGCTGCACACGGGCTTTCTCTAGTTGCGGCGAGTGGGGCTACTCTTCGTTGCGGTGCGCGGGCTTCTCATTGTCGTGGCTTCTCTAGTTGCAGAGCATGGGCTCTAGAGTGCAGACTCAGTAGTTGGGGCGCACGGGCTTAGATGCTCCGTGGCATGTGGGATCTTCCCAGATCAGGGATAGAACCTGTGTCCCCTGCATTGGCAGGTGGATTATTAACCACTGTGCCCGTATGAGTTTTATTTTAATCAAATACACCTATCCCAGCCATTATGAATATCTGGATCCAGATGCAGTAACTGAATATTACTCCATCTCAAAGTACAAATATTTGGCCGACTAGACAGCCTGTCCTTACTGATTTTAGATCAAAGTCTGACTTTCTTTGAATTGTTCTAATCAATTGAAAACAAGAAAACCTCATAAAACCTTACATTTGCAGTCACTGTTAGAACTATCCCAATGAGCCTGGGGAGATTGATAAGTTAACATGTTTTCTAACTCTTTAAAAACCTGTCACATTTAAATGCAAACAAATGGTAAATTATCTTGCATAGAAACTACAGTTGGAGGTTTCAGCAAATACATCAGAACCTTCACATCAGAAAATGCCACCCTCCAAAGGCACCCCTCTGAAGTTGATACATGCATCCCCAATAATGTACCCCTATTATTCCAAATAGATCTGTCATTCCTCTCTGCAAATGTTCTCAGAGCCTATGGACATTCTTTCAAATATATTCCACTGTACTCTCTATGAGGAGCTGTCTGGAGTCAACTCTTATAGTCTAGTTGATTTGATTAAATTAGACAAAAATATATTGCTCATATTATATGACAGGATAGAGATGAACAAGGCAGAAATCTGCAAAAAAGTGGGTAATCCTCTGGCTAGCAATTTTCTTTGTTACAATTTAGGCACCACTGTAATTCTTAAACAGCCCCGTGTACCTAAAAAACCGAAACTGAAGACTCCTTCCAAAATGGAACTCAAAAAAAAAAAAAAAAAAATGTGCCAAATTTCATGAGACTGGATAGAGGATGCTATTTATTTAAACCTCTACCTTCTGGAATATGTCTTTTAGAAATCAATTTTATTATGTTATAGTCACACTTTCTATTTGTATCCATACAATTTGCTTCTTATTTTGGAGTACACATTTTATTCCTGAACCACCCTGCAGAACAAAGTGGTCCCCTCATGAGTTCAGATGAAATGACGTGAACATCGGTGGAGGCATCAAGAACTTGGCGGACTTAGAGATGTGGGGCCGTCGAGTTGAACACTGCCTGGGACTCCAATCTAGAACAGGAAAACTGAGGCCACAAGATGATATAGCATCTCTTTAGTTCATCAACCTGTCATGATCCTTTGTATGAACTTACACTACCAAATAGGGGAAAATACCTCTTAAGTGTCTCCAACGAGACCAGAGAAAAGGTACAGGAAAAGGAGGCAACAAGCCTGTATTCTGGGCTACTCTGTAAACTCCCAGTTGCATAGTTTTGGGCAAATCATTTAATATCTCTGAGCCTAAGAATCCTCATTTGTAAGATAAAGACATTCAGCTAGGTAATACCTATCATTCTTTTCACTTACGTATTGTATTGTTTGAAGGACTCAGAAGAAAAATGATTTCATATAAAAGAAACAAAAGCTAAGAAATTCAGCAGCCTGACTGAAAGAAGCTGGACTGGAGATGCCTTTCAGCTTTGGGAGTCTCAATTCCAAACAGAAATTGATTCATGACATCATAACCTTTACAAATGTGGCCACTCTCTCCTCTTCCCGTATTTTATCTCCACTTCGCTGCTCGCCCTCCAAACAAACTTTGCTATTCATTACAACAGGGGACAGAACTACCCTCAAATGGGGAATTCCCTGGTGGGCCAGTGGTTAGGACTCCTCGTTTCCACTGCAGGAGGCACGGGTTCGATCCCTGATCTGGGAAGATCCCACATGTTGTCGCATGGCGCGGCCAAAAAGAAAAAAAAAGACACCCTAAAAGAACTACTCTCAAATCAACCTAGTTTTATACATTTCCTTCAAAGTTTCCACTTAAGGAGATTCCTTGAATTAAATTAGAAATAAATTCCAGGATGAAATTCCAGAATTCCCCAAACATTCAACCAGGTGGTCCTTCCTTCTGTCTAACGTGTTTGTCCTGTGCCATGATTTTAAGCCCTTTTCCTTGTGTTCTCTGATTCAGTCTAAACAGAAACACCATCAATGTCTCAGCCTTCCTCTCACAGAGAGTTTATGATTCGTTCTATAGATAAGATTGTCCTTGGGAGGAAACCAGAGGTCACTCTTGCTGTCAAACAAAATCTTTATCAATATTGAAATGAGAACTAATTCAACTTAATCTAAGTTGACAGAGATAAAAAGGGCTCAGTACTGGAATAAATTCACCAATGACATCGGAGTTGGGAGACTACTATAACAAAAATACATCCTCAATCTGAACGTAGTTTTAAAGAATTTGGTCACTCTTTAGAGTACCATAAAAGAAGTAACAATAGTAAGAACGGTAGGCAGTTGTTTTCTATTTATGACTGGAAAGAGTACCATTTCTTCAAATGACGACATTTTATAATCAATTCCTGTTCTGGATGAAAGACACTTTTCTGTTTGGGGATTAACAGAAGTGCACTTAAAGGACCTAACCATTAAAAAAAATAACCAAATTGTTGCATCAGTTTATAAATAATTCTATAGAGTTTATTTTATGTGGTCCTTTTCCAGAACAAAGGCAACAACATCCCCTCACTCCATCGTGGGTGGCTTATTATATTGTTGGCTTGGTTCCATACTGTAAGTAAGGAAATGCTGTTTAATGATAATTGACATTGTTATGGCAAATGTTTTGATTAGTATCATAATCAAGATCTTGGTTACACAATTATCATTATTATTCCTGTTTCAGCTTGATAACAAGATGGGTCACTTAACCATCCCAGAGACCTGTTAACTTAACCATTGATTGCCTGTTGGTAAAAATCGGAATTTCGACAGTATGTGTCAGAACTTAGGCCATGTGGTGGTAGAGTGACCAACTTATCCTAGCTTGCCTGCAAATTTTACAGTTTTAACACAAATTTTCATGTCCTGGGAAATCCGTCAGGTTCAGGCAAACTGGGACAGTGGGTCACCCCAAATAGCGGAGGGAGGCTGGGGTTTAGGAGTCAGAAAACTGATCTGCTCTGACCCTATTGCTTTCTGTATCTGATGGCATTTTCCTAAGCTTCAGTTTCCCACCTATAATATTTTGCTTAATTTCTCTTTTAAAATCTCTGTATAGTAATACACTTGAGTGTACTGGGAAAGTATAAAGTTACACACGAGTATCAGATCTTTTCCTTTTGTTCTTACGAAGCAGCAGCCTGAACAGTGATCCCCATCTCCCTGAGAGCTGAGCATTGTCATAGCTTCTGTTTAACATCATTAGATACTATGGTTCATTGAGCTGATGCTTCGGGTAAAGTTTTGGTTGTACAGTTGTTAAGCTTACTTAACACCCATAAAAAAGTTATCTTCTCTATTTAAATCTGAGCCATTGTGTGGACTGGGGGAAAGGGTACTGAATTCAGTTCCATCTCTGTGGTGTGTTGTTCGCAGCGTGGCTTGGGATGAATCATCTAACTTTCTTCACTTTAGTGTCTTTGTTTGAAAAATAGAAAACAATTCCTGCATAACACATCTCAAAGTATTGTTTTGATTATGAAATAACATATGTAAAAACTATCAAGTGATACATAGATACAATACAAAAAATATTAATATTTATAATAAATATTAAATTTATAAATAATAAATTTATTAATATTTATTATAATGTATTGTAACACTGTATATAAGTCATAGATATCAATTCCAAGATGCATGCTAGGAATTTATCCTCAACCACAATTCCGTAATATTCAATGTTTAGAGTGTTTAGGGAGGAATTATGAGCTTATATGCACATAGAATGATAAAAATGGAAAGAATCTTAGACACCATCTACTCTAACTCTTGAAGTATAGACATGACACTCCAATGTCCTAAAATGCAAAGTGAACTTGCTCTGTTTTCACAGCTAATCAGAGGTGGAGCCACACCTGAACTCCAGTTTCTTGGCTCTGAATTCAAGTCTCTTTTACTTTACCTCTTAACTTATCCTCCCAAGGCCTGACCAGTCAGTGCCTTTGATTTTGTATCTGCAGCTAGTTATTTTGTACATTTTTATTTCATTCTCCTAGAATAATTAATACCTTTCAGTCTAAGAAACCACCAAGACGGTTGTAAAGCACTTAATATACAAAAGGATTGGACATAAATCTTTAATTCTTCAGTCAATAAATGATTCCTAATACAGAAAGGGTGAAGTGTAAGGCTATGATGATCGGCATCTAGCCAGCCTGTCTGTATCTACACCCATGACTTATTACTATTGTCCTTCTCCAACCCCCTCCTACCTCAATGTCAACAACTCTGATGAAACAGACATGGACTAAGTTGGATGCATAAGCGGGAAAGACAAGGCAGAATATCTACTGCAAAAATGTTTGAAATCTCACTCAGACTGACCTGTAGTTGCAGATGGGAAAGTCTCAAGGGAAACTTCATGAATTTAGAGATGGGGTCTGGCAAGAAGTTATGGTGCAGAGCTGGAGGGGACCATGAAAGAGGAAAGAATAACCGGATGCTTTTCTGAAGATTTAGAATGAAGCCAGAACTTGGGTCTCCACCTGGATGATTATATCCTTGGCACCCTGGTAATGATGGTGATGGTGTTCATCACATAAATGCTCACAGGGCGTGAGGCATGATGCTAAAGGCTTTAAACACAGTGCATGAGGTGAAACTCACAGTAACACTAGAAGGAAGAGAACAGCAGCATCAGCTTCATTTTATTTCAGAGGAAAGCTTGGTTTTAAAACGTAAAGCAATTTGCCCAAGGTTACACATCTATGAAGCAGCAGAAATATGTGTCAAATTCAGCTCTCTTTGCCTGCAAACCCCATGTTCTTAATCCCTGTATTTATTGATTTTCACAAGTTATCTTTTAGACAAGGTTTCCCCTCCCTTTAAAACTCAAGTGTCTCCTCAATTTTACTGCTCTTACAGATTCCCGTCTCTCAAGAGCATTTCTTCCACACCTGTGTTGTCATCCATAACCTCTTACAAAACTCAACTGTATTTGTGTTATAATATCAGTTCATACTCTGTCTCTCTAACTCAACTGAGAACGCCTGGAAAACTGGAGCTCTATTTCGTGCTACTTTGCATCTTCTTCCCTGGCCACCAGCTTCAACTCCATAAGTGATAGCTGAGTTGAGCATTTAGACAACACTGTCTTTTAGGCAAAGTTTCTACAAAATATTGTTGTTATTGTTGTTTTCAATGGCAAGCAGACTTTGAAGATGATGAAGCTGCAATCTGACAGTGACAGAAATTAAGAGGCGATAATGATTAGAGATATCTTTTTTCCCCAACCCCATGAGAGCAAATTTAGAAGAACATTCTTGAAGTTTGAAAGGAAGTTCTTTAACTGCAAATAAAGTAACATGTGGAATTCATTATTCCAGTTATTTATATGAGCTGAAGGTAAAAATAGGTGCAGGAAGGGTTTAGATAAATTCAAAGATGAGAACTGCATAACAAATGGTTAGTAGCAAATTAGACTTGTTCATGGCATGTTTATGAAGGAAAACTGTCCTCTTCCCTCTAAAAGGTCCTTTGGTCCCAATATTGTGAGCTGAGTGAGAGGTTAATAGGAATTCATCAGATTTATTCTGGTGCTTCCACTTATATATTTTTTTCACTTTCATACTCGCATTTTGATTGTCTCATCTGCTGAGTAAGAACTGGCACTAGGACTAAGACTTTGAGTTGAATAATGCTGAACCAGCCACAACAGACACTCAGTAAATATCACAGAGCAACAAACTGGATGACAGAAAGCTTGATTACTCTTCTGTGGGTCACGGAGGACACTTTCCAAAACCTGATGGGACTCACATCATTCAACACCAGCGCTATAAATCACTGGAGTTGTTTGTTCAAAATCTCTTGATCAAACTACAGTATTCAAGATGATAAAAAAGAAAATACTGATCTTAGTAACCAAGTTCAGATTGCCAGTACCATGGAATCATTCCTTGAGAATTTCCTAGTATCGACATGATTGGTTCTACCAAAGACACACTAAAGGAAAGACACCATTTTAATTCAGAAGGAAGTAGGGACAAAGCACACTCCTCCTGGGTGGTCCTTCCCAGTTACTTTGTTACTGACTATTGAACAAATTATCCTTAATAACTTATTTATTAGACTTCCATATATGTACTTAGTACAAGCTATTTCATCAAGGAAGGCTCTTGTGTTATGCATCATATCCATTTCTCCAAACATCGTATTATTGCATATAATTTCACTTCCCTCCAGAACTAACAGGAAAGCTGGTTAAGTTGCAATTACCAATACAACTGCAATATAAAATTAGATATGTATTTCCACGGGCTCTTCTCATTTTGTCCAACTCTCTGTGGGCCTGGATAGCACAAGGTTAAAATGCTTAAGATCAAGGTAATCAGATCACCACTAAGTAAGTAAAATGTAGTCGCCTATACAAGGTAATAGTGCTTCACTGGTGAAGAATGAAGAAACCAAACACGTAAGCAGTGCTGCTGCCTGCCACCCCTGTTGAGTTACTAGTAGCAAAAGAAAGAACCCTTGCCCTTGGCACATAAGCTATCAAACTTGAAATAGGTTTTTCCAAAAGTGCAATCTGATCATCCTTGCTGAATGTCTGTAAACTCAGAATTATCACTGGAGTTCCAAGGTGGACTAAGATTTCTAGAAATAAAAGACCCATGAGAATGAGTACATGTGCGCGCGCGCGCGCACACGCGCGCGCACACACACACACACACACACTACTTGGGGATTTTCAGTGCACCCAGAGAAAAGAGCAGCCCATCTGTTTTAACCAGTGACTGATTCTCAAGTACTTACAGAGCCTTTAGGATGTAACCTGCACTGTCCCGGACTCTATGGCAGGAGGGTGATAGTAGTAAAATGGACGGAACCATCCTTAATCCAAAAGGTGCATAGAATTTGAAAGGAAGATAAGACGGGGGCAATTACTAATAAGGCAATTTGTAACAAATGCTACATTGTGAGACATACAAATTCAATTCAGCAAACTTTTATTGGGTACCTCCTAAGTACAAGTTGTTCTTTCATGTGTCCTAGGGGATAGAAATAGGTTCAGGTCTTTTTGTAAAAAAAAAAAAAAAAAAAAGAGGAGGAAAATAAGGGAATTAATCTCATTGTAGGCCTATGACGAGGCCCTCTGCTTAGTACTTCAGCCCACGGATTGACTGAACAGGCAGAATTGTTCCCAAGGCAAATCGCAGCATCCCATTTTATAGATGAGGAATCTGAGGTTCAGAGTAACTTATCGAAGATTCTACCTGTTCTAGAGCCACAGTTCTATCTAGGAAGGCCTGTGTGGACCTGTTCCCAGCACTGGACAGCCTCCTTCCAGATTACTGGAACTCGTAAGTCAAGCCAGGGGTTACTGCAGGCTGATCTAGAGCTGGTCTACCGTGATCCATCTCTGGTTCCTCCGCAAAATGAAAAACACAAAGCCAAAGTTGTGAGTTTTTCCAAACCTAAATTGATTAAATTGAAGGGACTCTCCATTTCTATGAAGTTGTTTCCTTCCTCCTTTTTAGATATTAAATGTCCATCAGGAAATGACCAGGTGCCAGTGGATAGTAGCTGTGTCTATTTTGTGAACTCTTTTTTTTTTCCCTAGAAAAGTAAACTCAGAATTGGTACTCTGTGTCAGTTCCTCATGTATTGTTTTGACTTTTTTTTTCCTTTAAAAAATGCTTGAAATCCAAAATCTGGGAAGCACTAATTGAATAGACAATTTTGAAGTCAGTCTGTGTAGAGAGCTTGGTGATAGAAGAAATTCTGGTAAATTTCAGTAGATTTTTAAAAGAAACCCCCACCCAAATTCTGGAAGTGCTGGCTTTAGCTCTATATCATTGCCCAACTCTTCTCCATCCACATTTTTTTGGATAAATGCTCAAACCACAGGAAAATATCCCATTTTGTGACATCCCTGGAACTTTATCCTGCTTAGACATCTTCCATGTTGTGAAGGATGAGAACCACTTCTATGAAAGCAAGACAAAACTGCTGGTGAAGGGCACCAACAGGAAAGGACTGCTGCTCCTAGTTTATTTTTCTACTTTAAAGGATAAACATAGCCCCATCCACTTCAGTTTGCCTTTCCTGATGATATGAGGCCACAGTGCAGCTCTCAGCTGCCTCCCAATTCAATGTCGACCACTCGCTCAAGCCCCATCTCCTCCAAAACATGTCTCAGGCAGGATGGAGAGAGGAAGCTCGGCATGTCAATAACTGAACAAGAAACGAAACTCATTTTAGCAGCATTCCCTCTATGGGTCTGGCTAACAATAAAGGCAGCAGTGATGCGAATGGTGGTGGTGAGCTGAAGATGAGAAAAGTTTATTGCTCAGCCAGAGAGACAAGAACCGGGACTCTGCTGCCTTCATGTTTTTGATGCCAGTGGCGTGTTTCCTTCTCCCAAACTCAAAGCTTTGGATAGATTTTAACAAGAAGGACAAAGAGTCACAAAATATCCTCTGGCTTGCAGTTGTCAGTTGCCCTGGTCATTCCAGTAGAGTGGCTGCACTAGTGCTCCCAGGTCCCAGCGCTCCTGAAGATGAGGCAACACCCAAGCAATGCAATCCTTTTGTCAGACATCTCACACGTGCAGCAGGCAGAGAGACAAAGGCTCTGGACTGGTTAAGGGAAAAGGGGTTGTTTATCTACCTGTGTTTTCCCCACTCCTAGGACAGTTTCTGGCACCTAGTTGGTATGCAATAGATTCTTAGAATAGAATAAATAAATGGAGAAGTGGAAAGTGTGTTCCATAAATATGCATGGAATAAAGAACTGAATGTACTGTCTTAGCCCGGTGTGTTAACTGATGGTCAAGACTGAGTGAGTGGGGGAACCCTTCCTTCTACACTGTTGGTCGGAATGTAAGTTGGTGCAGCCACTGTGGAAAACAGAATGGAGGTTCCTCAGAAAGCTAAAAATAGAATTACCATATGATCCAGCAATCCCACTCCTGGGCATATATCTAGACAAAACTATAATTCAAAGAAATACATGCAAGTTCTTATTAGTTATCTATTTTACATAGAGTAGTGTGTATTTGTCAATCCCAGTCTCCCAATTTATCCCTCCCCTCTCCCTTTTTCCCCCTTGGTAACCATACGTTTGTTTTTTACACTTGTAACTCTATTTCTGTTTTGTAAATAGGTTCATTTGTACCATTTTTTTTAGATTCTACACATAAGCAATATCATAGGATACTTGTCTTTCTCTATCTGACTTATTTCACTCAATATGATAATCTCTAGGTCCATCCATGTCACTGCAAATGGCATTATTTTGTTCTTTTTTATGGCTGAGTAATATTCCTTTGTATATTTATATCACATCTTCTTTATCCATTCCTTCATCGATGGACATTTAGGTTGCTTCCATGTCCTGGCTATTGTAAATAGTGCTGCTATGAACATTCAGTTACATGACTCTTTTCGAATTATAGTTTTCTCCAGATATATGCCCAGGAGTAGGATAGCGGCTGTTCTCCATAGGGGCTGTACCAATTTACATTCCCACCAACAGTATAGGAGGGTTCCCTTTTCTCCACACCCTCTTTAGCATTTATTGTTTGTAGACTTTTTGATGATGGCCATTCTGACCAGTGTGAGGTGATATCTCATTGTAGTTTTGATTTGCATTTCTCTAATAATTAGTGATGTTGAACATCCTTTCATGTGCCTCTTGGCCATCTGTATGTCTTCTTTGGAGAAATGTCTATTTAGATCTTCTGCCCATTTTTTGACTGGGTTTTTTTTTTTTGATATTGTGCTGCATGGGCTATTTGTGTATTTTGGAGATTAATCCCTTGTCAGTTGCTTTGTTTGCAAATTTTTCCTCCATTCTTGGGTTGTCTTTTCATTTTGTTTATGATTTCCTTTGTTGTGCAAAAGCTTTTAAGTTTAATTAGGTCCCATTTGTTTATTTTTATTTCCATTACTCTAGGAGGTGGGTCAAAAAAGATCTTGCTGCGATAGCACAGGGAACTCTACTCAATACTCTGTAATGACCTATATGGGAACAGAATCTAAAAAATAGTGGATATATGTATATGTATAACTGACTCACTTTGCTGTACAGCAGAAACTAACACAACATTGTAAATCAACTATAATCCAATAAAAATTAATTTAAAAATAAAATTAAATAAAATTTTTAAAAAAGATACACGCACCCCTATGTTCATAGCAGCACTATTTACAATAGCAAAGACATGGAAACAATCTAAATGTCCATCGATGAAAGAATGGATAAAGAAGATGTGGTTCATATATACAATGGAATATTACTCAAACATAGAAAAGAATGAAATAATGCCATGTACAGCAACATGGATGGACCTAGAGGTGATCATATTAAGTGAAGTAAGTCAGAAAGAGAAAGACAAATACATATGATGTCACTTATATGTGGAATCTAAAATATGACACAAATGAACCTCTCTATGAAACAGAAACATACTCATGAACATAGAAAACAGACTTGTGGTTGCCAAGGGGGATGGGAGGTGGGGGAGAGATGTACTTGGAATTTAAGATTAGTAGATGCAAACTACTACATATAGAATAGATGGACAATAAGGTCCTACTGTGTAGCACAGGGAACTATATTCAATGTCCTGGGATAAAGCATAATGGAAAAGAATATAAAAAAGAATGTGCATATATATATACATACACACACACACACACACCTATGTATAACTGAGTCACTTTGCTGTACAGCAGAAATTAACACATTGTAAATCAACTATACTTCAAGAAAAAAAAGAAAAAAAAACACGGAGGCAGTGGAAGAGGCCATTGCTTTAAGAAAAGTTACAGTAGTGTCATGATTACTCCATTTTTGTCTATATGCTATCTTTGTTTATCTCTCTCTGCCTCTGTCTGTCATATGTACGTATCTCTCTGTCTCTCTCATCTTTCTTTCTTGCTTACTTTACTATCTCAGGGGCTTGGAGGAGTTACAACAGAAAAGTTGCAGAGGAAAAAAATTTCTAACCCAGTTCTTCCTTTAGCAAACAAAGGATTAGACTCATTTCTGTAATGTGTCTTAGCTTTTCTGCATCTCCTGTGTCTTTCAAATGCCTGGCCTCACCCTTTTCATCCTCTGGCAGCAGGGCCATGGCCTTGTAAGCTCTGATAACTCTCTGCAGCTCCTATCATTTATTCTGTCCCTGGGACTCTCTGGGAGGCCACCAGAAACAGAATACATGGAGGATGGTGAGGGTTTACTCTGGAGGGCTTGCGAAATTGTTGGGCATAAAAGGAAAACTCTAGGCAAAAATCACCCACGTCTTCTATTCAATGAGGCTTGTCATAACAGTCAAAGGACAAAAAGAGCCCTGTTTCATTGGCTCCAGCGTCTTCAATTTGATTTTTTCACATGCCGCTTTTTAGGCTGTTGGTCCAGGTTGTTAAAGAAAGAGGAGGTGCCACAGTTCAGCAACTTCTAATGTGAAAGTGAATGATTTTCCGATTTTCCCCGGCAATGTGACACTCCTTCCTGATTCCCAGGAGCGCACCCTGAAGGTCTGCTTGTGCTTCCCACACCAGCCTCCCACTGACCTGTGACCACATCCATAAGCAGCAGAAACGGTGGCCCCATCACCACAGCCTCAGCGCTCCCACAGGAGGGCACCGCCACCTCCTGCCAGCACGGATCTGAAGCCAGGACCCTGGCTTTCCCACTTGCTCCTGGCAGACTCCCTTCGGATACACATTCTGCATCAGGACTAGCTCCTTTTTTTGTAGCCCAAGTTCCACTCTGTCTGCAGGACCTGCTGCCCTCGAGTGAGCCCCACAGTTTGCTCGAATTGTGAGCACAGCTTCCCTTGAACATCTGCATCCTTCTGCCCATCGTTCAAGCCCCAGATGGAATGCCACCACCTTCATGAAGCCTTGCTCACTTTGCACCAGTGGCAAATGCTCTCTCCTTATTTCCCTTGGTATTTTTTGCTGTGGGCATCAGACAAATGACTTATGTGTGCACAACCTCAATTCTGTCCTGTTTTGTAAAACAGGACACATAATATTAATACATATCAAAAAGGTCATTAAGAGGAAAAACTAAAGTAACATATACGAGCACCTGGCACAGAGTGGGCAACCAATACCTCCTTGTTTCATTTATTCATAGATCACAAATTTTATTTTCCTTTTAGTTCTTTGTGTATGAATCTTATCTGCAATACATCATAAGCTCCCAGAGAGCAGATTCCATCTTATTCATCTTTGTAAATTGCCTAGCACAGTTCTTTGCATTTTGCTTCTCTGAAATGTTTATGTTCAGTGAGTACATTTACCTCTCTGCCTCAGTTTTTTCATCTGTAAAATGGGAGTGAAAATAGCTTAATTATTTCAAAGCATTATTATCGGAATGAATTAAAATGTTATGTGTAAAAACATTTTGACAAATAAAAAGATCAAATGCTAGGCAAGTATGAGTTATTATTTGATATAATATAGGGACAGGAGTGAAGCAACATTACCCAGTTTATCCAGTAGAGGGCAATGACACACGCATGGATATTCAGATTCTCTGTAAGACTCCGAAACCATAAATTAAAAAGGGAGAAACGTTTTGGTATTATGCAAACAAAATAAAGCGATTTTTCTGGATTCAGCTGGGTTTTTCATCTCTTTTACTGTTTGTCTATGCAATTTACCTGTGTAGGAAGGACACTGGGCTTTGTGGGTGTTTCCAGTGTGGGTCAGTGACCTGATGTTCTAATTTCTCTATTCGAATTTCCACTCGCCCATGTGCCCAGCATGAGGAATGATTCCAGCCTAGCCAATGGGAAAAGAGTGCTGTTTTCACTAGTTTTATTACCTCGATCCCGAGCAGAAGCATTTCTACTGGGCCGTTGAGGGCTTGGTCCTGGTCTGGAAAGCAGCCCCATAAGTGTTTCCATGCTGGGGGAGGCACCAGAGAACTACTAGGAAGAACAGTGTCGACCATTGTTCCCTTAGCCTGCTTTGGCTCCCCTGAGTCTGCTCTGTGAAGACACTGGATCCATTGACGAGCCGTTGACATTTTCTGAGGACGGGCTAAGTCTCCCAGAGATAAGGGAACGGCAGAGGGTGGTGAGTATACCCACTGCACACGCTTCGACGCACTCCATTCCGAAATTAGCAAGTTTCACACAGAAAGATGGCTTGAAGATGTACACGACAGTGTGGTATTTGCCCCAGAAGAATTCAAACTTTAATACGAGGCAGTCAAATATAACTTAGATTAACAAAATTTGAAGGATCCATTGAATACTCTCTGTGTGTCAGGGAGAGACAGATGATACAAAGATGAGACAGGATTCTTAGCGTCAAGGAATTCACAGTCTAGACCAGATAATAAATAAACACATGCATATATGGTGATCATAGAAATAACTACAGTCGGGCTTCCCTGGTGGCGCAGTGGTTGAGCGTCCGCCTGCCGATGCAGGGGACACGGGTTCGTGCCCCGGTCTGGGAAGATCCCATATGCTGCGGAGCGGCTGGGCCCGTGAGCCATGGCCGCTGAGCCTACGCATCCGGAGCCTGTGCTCCGCAATGGGAGAGGCCACAACAGTGAGAGGCCCGCGTAACGCAAAAAAAAAAAAAAAAAAAAACAAAGAAATAACTACAGTCAGTTATGCTATAATGCTTATTTTCAAAATGGTGAATTTGTTCCAACGATTGTCATATTAGGGAATGATTTGCACATAATGTGAATTTCATATCTGATTATGTGAAATTTCGTTTGCAAGAAACACTAGGTGAGTGCAAAAAAACTGCACTGAGATTAACTGAGTGGTGTAGAAACATCCAAACACACACACACACACACACACACACACACACACATCTAAACAAGCATCCCTCCCTCAGGTCATGGAGTGGGCCCTGAACCACACACATCACCCTCTGGAGTCACAACTTTTCCTCAGACTCCAGATAGCCCGTCTCTTTCCACTTCACCTTAACTCACAAGCTGAACTCTCCAGACCACCTCCACAAGCAAACTCCAGGTCTTTTTCAAGGTCAAGTGCCATATTTGTTGTAGTTTTTATGTATTTCTTGGCCACTTTGCATGTGTAAAACGATGCGGCTGTTTTCTTTAGGTTTCTATCATTTTTGTGTTGATGAGTCACTTAACAAGGTTTTGGAATGTTGTGTCCCTAATCCTGTTTCTCCTATAAGTCCTGTGGTTTTCACTGCTTGATTTTGCATAGCACAGTGATTTTTAGGCGCACGTCCATGGTACTATCCTTAGTTTTATTGCAGAACGGACTGTACAGCAAGCCCTTGAGTGCACCAAACATGGAGCTCCTGGCCAGGGGGAGGGCAGAAGAGACCCAGAATGGCCTTCCCGGGAGACAAACATGGACTATGGAAGAGAATGAGTATCTTCTCGGTCTTCTATTTTTTTTAAACTTGTTTCATTATAAGACCAACAATAAACAAAGAATAACTTAAAATGGCTTATAAAAAGCCATTTAATGTGGCAAGGCAAAATACATTAAAATAACTTTAAAAAATTAAGCAGAAGAAAAATAAAAAGGGAAAAACAAGGTATTATATAAGCTTGCAAAAGGCATGCCCTAGGTTCTGTATTAAGATCTGCTGGAGGAGAAGCTCTGTTAGTCCCTAAGGTTCCCCACCATCAGTGCCTGTCTCTCAACTGGTCCATCTGATCCAGAGAAGACTGACAGTCTTTGCTGCACAGTCCAATGTAGAAGTCACCAGCCACGTGTGATTATTGACATTTGAAATGCAGTTGGCCCAAATTGTGATGTGCTAAGTGTAAAGTACACACTAAATTGCAAAGACCAGTGTACACACAAAAAATCATGTAAAAAGTTTCATTTATAACTTTATAGTGATTACATGTTGAAATGACAGCATTTTGTAATAGATTAAATAAAATACATTACTAAAATGTATTTTACTCGTTTTCTTTCTGTTTTGCTTTCAATATGGCTGCTAGAAAATTTTAAATGACACACATGCCTTAAGTCCGTGGCTCTCATTGTATTTCTTTTGGACACCCCTGATCTAGGGGAATGTGTAGGCTCTGTAAAGACTCATTTCTGAACAATGGCAAATTCAAATGATGCTTCCTGACTAATATCTGTGATGAAGGTTCCTGTGTGCTTGGTGAGGATGAGATACAGTTGCTTTTGCAAATCAGCTAAAATGAGAGTAGCATTCATGCCCCATTGGGAAAAGCAAGAAGCCTGATTAGCTAAGGAACCGAATAAAAGGCTATCCCACTGCTGGGGGTAAGACACAGGAAGGAACAAGGATTAATCTGCATGAGCTAGAGTGTAGGGTGTGTGTATCCTCGGGTGTCCATATCTGCATGTGTGTGCCTTCTATGTAGTCCCATGAATGTCTGTGTTTGCACCCATGTGTGTTCTTGTATGTGTGCCTGTATGTGAACACATGCCTGCATTCATGCATGCATATGTGTCCTCGTGTGTGCACCTGTGTGCATTTCTGGTGTCCCTATGTATACACACGTTTGTGTGCTGTGTGCCCATGAGTGTGCCTGTGTACTTGCTTGCGTGCATGTCCTTTTTTATGTGTCCATGTGTCTTATACGCATGCCCGTGTGTATCTTATGTTTGCCCATGTGTATATACGAGTGTTCTTGTGTAGGATTGTGCCCATGTGCCTGTGTTTGTGTGTGTGCCTTTGTGCATGTGTGTATATATTACTTGTATGTGATGCAGAAGACAAAATTGGGTGGGAGAGAGAAGTAAGCACGGAAATATATACTTAGAGCCCAGAAAGCAGACGGTTTTTACATAAGCAACAAGGACTTACTGCATAGCACAGGGAATTATATTCGATATCTTGTAATAACCTATAAAGGAATATAATCTTAAAAAAGAAACAAAAGAAAGTAAATGGTTTTATTCGTTAGGCTTGGAACTCATCCTGTAAATACTGATGGGTTTCAAACCAGAACATGCTACGGATAGATTTGCATTTTTTAACAGATTGTATTGGCTGCTGTGATGAACTGACAACTGGCTAGGAACATCTCTATTAAGGGAAAGAGATATCTACACATCCTGATAACTTCTTTAAAAATTAGAAAACGTAATATGTAAGCCTGAAATTCTTATATACTCTATAGAATGCATATCCTTTCGCTATAGGTATCTAAAAACCTGAAATGAAAGCTGGAACTATCCATTAGCATGTCAGCCCCGTAGGAGGGTGGTTTAATATGTCATGCACTTAACCATGAAGTTTAGGTAGCATTATTTTCCCTCTCACTATCTTCAAAGGCATTTCATAGGCTTTTTTGTGTCCTCTGGTGAGAAGGGCCTTACGGTTCTCCATCCTCTTTGACTGAAAAGCAAGAGCCCCACATGGTTACGAGCCTTACTCTCCTGCTAGAGTCACAGCTGAAAATTGAACTCAGAGCCCAGAGCAGAGGTTGTGATTCAGAAATCTACCTGCTTCTCTGCCCTAAATACATGTAAAGATACAAGTGCTGACTCTTTTCAGAGGATGGTAGGGGTCCTCCCCTCCACTGCCCCTCAATCACTTTTACCTCTGACCCACTCCCTTCTTAATCTCCTTAATCTAGTCCGTTTATACAAGCGCAGAGGGGTGATGTCATCATGTGCGTCGTGAGGGTGTCTGTGCCTTTTAGGAAGGTGAACACCAAAGGGCATACTTTTCCTACCCACAGTCTTGCAGAGTGACGAATTTTAACCACTCAAGCCCTTGATATTAATGGGTTCTGCTACATCAGTGGGAGAAAAAAAATCCAGATGGAGGCCGAGTACATACTCAGGAATTCTGATCAATCTTCTAATTGTCATGTCCTTACCTGGCTCTCCCTTGGAATGTTATACACCAAGTTTACAGAATCTGAGGGACAAAAAAACCTAGTCTTCATAAACTTAGACCTCAGTGAAGTCATTTGAGTGTTAAACATGCTACCAAATATTTTAACTGTCTAAGAGGAGAATAATCTATCTAAACTATTCAACAAAAATATGTAGGGAATATTGAGGACAGCCCAGTAGATTGAGCCCTAGACCGAGGAATGCAGGTGCTGTGAGCTGAGGGTCATAAACATGCACACAGCACAAAACAGAGAGGTCCCACACAGGAGGAGGCCCTGGGCAACTCACAGATGCCCTGAGTGTATAGTTTCTGCAGTAGAAAGTGAGCGGTGGACATGGTCAGTGGGAGGACATCACAGGGGGCTGCCAAAGGGCTCTCAGTGAAGGATGGACTTGGTCGATTTCACTTTAGTCGGGTCACCCGACTAAAGTCACCCTTATTTTGGCAGCTGCGATCAGCAGAATGACACTGGAAGTGAAATAGGAAACTGTTAAAATATTGATTTAGAAGCCGGAGCTTCTAAATCAATAGCGATGGTTATGGCAAAGAAGAGAAAAAAAAGTTAGAGCTAACATACAACAAGTGATTGGATGTGGGAGAAAAATAGAAAAAGACAAGGACTGACTAGGTGGTTCCTAGCTTAGACGACTGGGTAGATGGTAGAGTAATAGGGAAGAACAGATCTGACTCCCTATTCGATCTGTTTCTTTTACTTTAACCTTTGTCTTCTATGGCTTTTGCTCCAAGTTAATCACTAAAGGGATGTTGCCTAGAGCTTAAAGTAAACATAATGGCCCGTCTCAGGAACCCTGCCCCCCCAGGCCTGAATGTAAAACTAAAATACCTTTGTTTAGCTCACAGGAAACATCCTGACCAGGCCCACCTATGAATGGCCGCAGGAAAAAAAAGAAATGAACACATCCCCTCCCAGAGTCCGGCTGAAACCAGGAATTATTTGCCTCGACTTATGGCCTTTTTACTTTACATCCTCCTCTCTCCTCCTCTTTGTTCCATGAAAGAAACCAGCATCCAAACCCAGGCAAGATGGTTCTCTAGGACATTAGTCCACCATATCCCTGGACTCCCAGCTTTCTGAGTAAAGTCGCTAGTCCTTGCCCCAGCACCTCGTCTCCTGATTTATTGGCCATCGCAAGCCTGGACACAGTAACAATAGTAGGCAGATAAAATTGAGACCATAGAGGTAGGACCAAGTCCACAGGATGAGGAAGAGTTCCCTTTTTTTTTTTTTTTTTTTTTTTTGCCGTACGCGGGCCTCTCACCGTTGTGGCGTCTCTCTTTGTGGAGCACAGGCTCCGGACGCGCAGGCCCAGCGGCCATGGCTCACGGGCCCAGCCGCTCCGCGGCACGTGGGATCCTCCCGGACCGGGGCACGAACCCCTGCCCCCGGCATCGGCAGGCGGACTCTCAACCACCGGGCCACCAGGGAAGCCCAGAAGTTCCCTTTTGAATAGCTTTCATTTGCAGTGGTTTGGAATAACCATGGGAGATGTGCTCAGCAAACCATCGGATGCACGGTTCTGAAGCTCTGACATGGGTCTGACCCCTGCGTACAGATTAGCGAGTCATCAGCATCCTGAAGTAGAAGAAATCATGAATGTGCCTGAGATTAACCCATGGGGTTTATCAGGTAAGAAGAGTCGTGGCTGAGACCCAGCCCAAGCCAGGGAATCTCTACACTCCAGGCACTAGTGGAAGGAAAGGAGTCCATGAAAGAGACAACATGAAAAAAACAAAAAAGAAGAAAAACCGGAGATGAACTAGGACAATGCAGTTTCATGGAAGCCAATGGCGTAGAAGGTCCCAGGAGGACTTGGGGAGGGAGGACCCTGAAGAAGATGCTCTGGAGTTGAATACTGAGTTCCAAAGAGGAATTATTCTGGAGAGGAAGATGGGGACGGCACACCCGAAAGGGAGAACAGACTGTGAGACGTGAGCACCCCCAAGGATGTCCATGGCAAGCCTGCAGATCACACTTTCTATAACATCAGCGCCCAGCACAAGGCTTCGTGCTGAGCAAGGGCTTAAACATAAGTTTATCAAGATGAAGTGACCTCTGTAACAAAGCAAATTAGAGTGACCAAGTTGAGTGCTATTCAGATGAAAACCATCATCATCACAGGTAATATTGATGCTCAACTTGCCATAAGGTTCTTTACACGCATCATCTCATTTAAACCTCACAGCAATGCATGACTGAGGTAATATTATCACCCTCGCTTTCACATGAAGAACTTAAGGTTGATGACTTGCCTAAGTTCATATAGGTGGCACATGGCAGATGAGGGACTTGAACTTAGGTCTTCTAAATTCAAGCCCATGCTTTTGTAATTGAATTGCACTGAGCCTAGTTTCTTTAGTGAGTCCTTTATATCTGACACAACACACAACCTGGGGCCATAAAATATGCAGGTCCCCTGTAGGCTTTATCCCACGGTTTGTGGTGCCAGGTGATGTAACTAACAATGTGACAGCCCTGACTTGCGGCTGCAGAAAACAGGAGCTTCTGCTCAATTGCCTTGAGGCTGCTTCCCTTTGCAAAGTGTTGCTGCTTCTGTAGTTGCCAGGCCAGCAACTATACTCCACTGCTTCCTCACTAACAGAGCCTCTTTGTTGTTTTGAATGGTGATGTGCCCAGCACCAGTACTCACCTCCCCAGTTTCCCCAGGCTGGGTGTGGCCATGTGACTGGGTCTGGGGACAGACCTAGCTGGCATGCTCTCTGTGCTCTGTTTGCTTTTTGCCCTTCTTTCTTGGAACATAAACACAATGGCTGGAAGCATAGCAATCATTTTATGACCACGAGGACAGAAGCCACAGGCTAAGGATGGTGAAACAGGAAGACGCGAGGCTGGTCTCTGAGGGCATATTTGAATTATACCAGCCATGGATTGTCCACCTATAAGCTTCTTGTTAAGTGTGAAAATCAAAGTCTTAGTTATTTAAGATGCAGTCTTTCATCTATTCTGTTAATTTTTAAATGTGATCCTAGCTGATACAAAGAGCCAGTTTCAAGGTACCACTCAGCTTACTTCATTCCCATGTCTCCTACCTTTCAGTAACTGGGTTTGTAACTCACAATTTAGAGGTCCAGAAGGAGGAGTTATTTCTTCAATCAGGGGAACGTGCAGGCGGTTTAGAAAAGATCCTTTCAAAACCAAACAATTCTACTTTACAATCTAATAGAAATAACTTATTATGGCAGAATAGTGGTTAAAATCTTGGGCTTTGGAGTTATACAGACTGTGGCATGCATTTCAACTCTGTTATTTGCTACCTGTGTTACCTTGGACCAGTTACTGAACCTCTCTGGGCCCTGACTCACTTTCTGAAAACTGATTTACCAATTATACCAAACTAATTATACCAATCACATAGGGTTGTTATAGGGATTAAATGGAAAAATGTCTGTATAGTGCCTTATATAATGCTTGCCACCATCAACATAAGCTTCATTAATGACAGATATTAATTTTAAGGAAGATTACCCATACTATGTCAAACATAAGACACTTTGTATAAAATACGTCCTTTCTCACTTGCTCTTAGTGGGTCTCCAGGAGGGAAATGGGTTGTGATGAGTCATTCACAGTCTCACCCCATCCTCCTTGAGACCAATGGAAGGGGATAGTCACAGTGTCTCCAGGTAAAGTCTGAGACATGAATTGAAAGGAAACTTTAGGCCAATGGCTTCCTCAGCAAGTATTAGAGAGGGCTCCAACGGAAGTGGGAGCCATTCTGAGAACTCAGATCACCTTCAGGCTAAAATTGTGGTCACTGGTGGATGATGTGCACAGAGTCTAGGGCAGAGCCAGAAGCTCCTGTGCCCCGTCAACACCAGAAAAGCAAACTGAACTCCTCATGGAAGCCAGGGACCCAGACCCCTCCTCCCATACCTGCAGTTCCTGCTGGCACTCAAGAAAATGAGAATCAACAGCTCTCTTGCCGTGATGCCAAGTTATTGTCAGGTACTTTGGGAACTTTCTTGTGCAAGATGAAGATAAAAACAATAATGATCCTTATTTATAAACCTAAGTGTACTGTTCCCTAATCCAGGGCTCTTACCCTTTTGAAGTCTCAGACCTCTTTGAACATCAGATGAAAGTTATAAACCCTTTTTACAAAAAATGCATGCATACACCAACTAAATTTCGCTTATGATTTTAGAGCTGTCAGAGACCCCTGAAGTCAATCCACACGCCCACTATGGGTTCACAGACTCACACCTACTCTAAGCGTTTTCTTCTTTCTATCAGTTGCCATCAGTCAGAATCCCAGCATTTCATATTTTATTTTTCAAAGGTTTGTAGTGTAAGATAACCATAAACTACCCTTCCATCTCCTTCCACTAAGGCCTGGATTTCTAGACTTTAGAGCTGTGGGGAAACAAATCTTGTTTCAGGTTTGGTTTTCAGGGGATGGGGGCTGTTTTCATTTTGTTTGTTTGTTTGGTTGGCTTTTTCTGTTTGGATTTTTTCCCCTGATTCGTAGTTGTTGGCAAGAAGCTCCTCCAGCAGTCCAAGGTAGAGCTGTCTGGGTTTGTTTTCTTAAGATGGTGGCGCACCAGTCCAGAGGCTTATGTTGGAGAAGTTTTCCAAAGGAAAAAGGTGACCACTACCTCCTGCCCATCACTTGTGTCAGGATGACCCGTATCACCAGGTGCTTCAGTGGAATGGGATGCTTCTCATTCATTTATGCTTTTCCTACTGTGTTTTGCTGTTGAAGTTCATCTTAAGATCAAATTCCTTATTGCTTAAAGACAAACAAGAAAATAAGGGACAGCAGAGAATCCTGTATTCTCAGACCCAGTCCTTACCAGGACGCAATGTGTTTAGACATCATCGAATAGCTGCAATGTTAGCGCCTAATAAAAATTGATTACTGATTGCTGTTTACAACATGCCATGTACCTTCCTTAGACATTAAAATGAATTTCTTTATTAAATCTTCACAACAACCCTATACGGTTGGGTACTACCATTATCCACATGTGACACCTGAGGAAACTAAGGAACAGAGGGGGTACACTGGAGAATTTATCAACAAAAACAAAAAGAAAAAAATAAAGAAAGAGAGAGAGAGAGGAAGGTTGACTGCTTCTCCCACATTATTAAATTTGGTCCTCACAATAAGAAGCAGGTACTGTGAGCAAACTGAAGCTGTCTAGATGGATCGACCTAGATGGAATATTCAGATGTTTGTAATATGGTGCCAGTGACAGAGCAGGTACTTACCCTATTTTAACTGATGAAACTTGGGTCACATAACTATTACACTACACTAGGCCTGGAACACAGATATCCTGACACCTTTCCACTCTACCACTTCTGACTCTAATGCAATCAAGTTTCCCAGCACATCTACAACAGTCATTGGCTTCAGTATTATTGGGTACAGTAAACCTAAACCATGGAAAAGTCAGAGTATTATGCTACTCTTAATTATGTCAAATGAGACCCCCCACCAGGGCGTTTTAATTTTACTTTCATATCTTTGTTTTCTTCCCCTTTCTCTACTTTTTGTTTACTGGGACTCTTGATTCAAACTCCCCCAAATCACCAGATCTATTACCTGTAAGTGAAAAATACAGTCAAGAAATCCAGTTCATCTTTGCATCACCAGACGACATCTTCCCTTGTATTCCTACCTCTTGATCCTGTCCAGAATATCAAAGCCTGCCCTTAGAATGGGATCAAATAGAAGCCCCGTACACCCTGGTGGGGATTCTGAAGAACAGCAACCCCTCTCAGGGGCATCTGGGTTTAAACTTTAGCTCTAATAATGGCATGACATGGGTATCTTCCCATGAAAGGTATCTGAGGTCTTAGCTCTTCTGTTTGTGTGGGGCATTACTTCGGGGGTCACCATCTCTCTTAGGGCTTCTTAAATGAGGGTGCAAGCATCCACCCTCTCTGGTTTCGGGTAAGAACTTCCTGAAAGGAGCTTTCACAGAGAGTGCCCGATTCTCGTGAAAATGAGATTGTCACTCTCCTGGAAACACTGAATTCTCTGAGGGCGCACGGAAACCTTCTGTCTGGAAGGAGCAGTAAAATGGATTCTCTCACCACGGCTTCCGCTTCGGAAGAGAGTCTGGAAGTGACAGGTACTTCTAAAGACTATTTGGAAATTGTGTCTGCTTGGATTTACTTTCATTTATCAAATATTATTCTGCTACCGTACCTAAGGTGGTGGAACTAATGTCTCCAATTGCACTTGCCCGCACCCTGGCCCCGTGCCCACCAGACCCGTGGGAGCAGGGCGTCAAGAGACATCGGCAAGGCTGCTCTCTAACAGCCGGCATTATTTTATTAAGGAAAATTTGTATTGCCCTTTTTCCCCTCGCAAATGTGCCAGATGGACAGATTATGATTTTTCTTGGCCGAGGGAATGAAAGACCAGGGAAGTGGCTTTGCTCCCCCTCTGGCGTTTCTACCACAAGCTAGGGAGCCGCCTGTTGAATCCAATCACTTTGAGCAGCTAAAATTTCAGGTGTGAGTTTCATCTCAGAAATGCACAAAGCCTGGGAAGTGGGGACAGTATCCGCGTGAGGGTTGTTGTCAGTTCCCTGTTATTCCATCGCCACTCGCAGCTGGCCCAGGTGTGTTCCCCCCAGGTAAGGCGGGAGGCCCTTTTAGATGCCACGTCCCCTTTGTTGCATCTTATCTTGTTAGTTAAGCTGTCAAGAAAGTTGCCAGTCAGGAGGCTGCTGGTAGAGGGACACAGGGAGTTTAATCCAATTAAAACTGCACTGGCTTTTCCACATTCCTGGTATCCTGGCTCAAACTAGGAAGAATCTTTTCAACCTGGGGGCAGCAAGGGGGTACAAAACTCACCTTAAACGTTTGTTTCATATAAAGCACAGGGCCACAGAGAAAGGATCTGTGGTATGGGAGACAGAAAGAGCTCCCTTTTAACTGTTTTCTCAAAGGCCTTTAGCCCAGTGCCGTTTTTGGGTGTAAAAAGACTCACTGAGCAAGCCAAGCAAGGAAGCTCTAGGTAGCGTCTACCCAAGAGAGGTCTTTTCCAGCAGATGCCTTGAGCTGACTTCTAAGAAGGGATCTGGTGATCCCAGGAAGATCCCTCTTTTGAGGGCTCAAGCGCGCGATGCCTTGGAATTAAAACTAACAAATGTGCTCAGATTTAAACCTACACCATCGCATATTGACACAGATGTTACATTTTAGTGCTAAATCTACTTGTCTTTGCTCACAATGGGAAACATGCAGTGCAAGCTCGCTTGACAGGTTGGTTTCTGAATGAAATCTGTATTTGAAGCAAACATACGTGTGAGGCAACGTCAGAGCCTGGCAAATGTCTTCTGAAAGGACTGCACGGGGTGAACAAGAGCAGGGCTCAGTCCTCTTCTGGGGTGCATTGAAAGATGGGGGAGGGCATGGGTGCAGGTGACAGAAACAGAGAAGGCCTGCTTTAATGAAAGCAGCCCACTTTGATATTCAAAGACTCTTATTTCCATGTCCATTTTACAGAAGGGAAGCTCATTATAGGAGATCCTGATGCTTTCAGAAAATAACACTATATACTCTTTTAATAGCAGTTTTATTAACCTGGAAAATATCCAAGATATATTTTTAAGTGAGAAAAGCAAATGGAATTATATGGTTGCATGAGTTAAAAATTATACACACTTACAGTATGTACTTGTACTTGTCTGACACACATAGCATTGTTCATACTGGCTGTTTCTAGGTAATGGGAGTAGAGGAAGTGGTAAGAATAGCTATATTTAGATTATTTTAAAAGTATACTTTTTTATAACTTAAAAAACTTGAGTTCTAACAAAACAATGAAGGAATTATGGCTAAACTGAAGTAAACTTACAGTTTTCTCACAATACTGAATGTTTCCTAAAGACCAGGACAGCCCTGTCTCCTCAGGAGCACAGCAGAGTGTGCTGCTATTGGTTGGTGCCAATTAATGACTATTGATTAAACTGAAGGAATCTTTTTTTAAAAATAAGTTTCTATAAAAAGAAAACTAAATAATTGGGACCTAATCAAACTTACAAGCTTTTGAACAGCAAAGGAAACCATAAACAAAATGAAAATACAACCTATAGAATCGGAGAAAATATTTGCAAACTATGCAACTGACAAGGGCTTAATTTCCAAAATATAAAAACAGCTCATACAGCTCAACAACAAGAAAAAAACAACCCAACTGAAAAATGGGCAGAGGACCTAAATAGACATTTCGCAAAAGAAGACATACGGATGGCCAATAAGTACATGAAAAGACACTCAAGATTGCTAATTATTAGAGAAATACAGATAATAATTATTAGAGAAATACAGAAATACAAGTCAAAACTACAATGAGGTACCACCTCTCACGGGTCAGAATGGCCATCATTTAAAAGTCTACAAATAACTAATGCTGGAGAAAAGGGAACTCTCCTACACTGTTGGTGGGAATGTAAGTTGGTGCAGCTACTATGAAAAACAGTATGGAGGTTCCTCAGAAAACTAAAAATAGAATTAACATACGATCCAGCAATACCACTCCTGGCCATATATCTGGACAAAACCTTAATTCAAAAAGATACAAGCACCCCTATGTTCCTAACAGCACTATTACAATAGCCAAGTTGTTTCCAGAAACAACCTAAATGTCCATCGACAGATGAGTGGATAAAGAAGATGTGGTACCTATATACAATGGAATACTACTCAGCCACAAGAAAGAATGAAATAATGCCATTTGCAGCAACATGGATGCAACTAGAGATTATCATATTAAGTGAAGTTAAGCCAGAAAGAGAAAAACAAATACCATATGATATCACTTATATGTGGAATCTAAAATAGGACACAAATTAACTTATCTATGAAACAGAAACAGACTCATAGACATAGAGAATCAACTTGTGGTTGCCAAGGGGAGGGGGTTGGGAGATGGATGGAGTGGGAGGTCAGGGTTAGTGGATGCAAACTATTATATATAGAATGGATAAACAAGGTCCTACTGTACAGCACAGGGAGCTATATTCAATACCCTATAATAAACCATAATGGAAAACAATATTAAAAAAAGAATGTATATATATGTGTAACTGAATCACTTTGCTGTATAGCAGAATTAACACAACATTATAAATCAACTATACTTCAATTAAAAAAAAGTAAATTTCTAGTTTTATCTCGCTAGAAATTCTTGTTATAAAGCCTTGATGATAACAGCTAGGAGTACTGTTTTACCTTTTTTATTGAGAAAAGTAAAACAGTACCACTTCTGGTGGTGTTTATATTATTAGTGTATTAAAGTGATTCTTTAATAGGAGAGTAGTCATAGGCGCTTTTAATAACCTAAACTTTTTAATGATCTACTTCTCTACACAAACAAAAGCCACCAATTTAAAGTGTTGCTAATTGTTTCTGGGGAGGAGGTGGTCCACGGAACTTTTGAAATCTACCTAGGCACCAACCTACCAATAGATGGTTATACCAGCTATGCTTACCACAGTTATGTGTGGAACTTACCTGAGTTTGAAGCAATAGATATTGGATACGGAGGAGAGGGAAGACAGTAAAACAGTGTTTTTAAAATCTTTACAGATAAGCTTACTCCAAACCAATCACATCTGCCCATTGGGAGTCCCTGAATCTTTGGCTAAGATTCCCATTGTAGCTTTCTTTTGGTTTCCATTATTTGTTGTTGTTGTTTTAATGAGTAAAGAGGCATTAGGAGCTCTGAAGGAAGGCAGTTGAAATCTATGGGGAGTGATTTCAGAAGCAAGCTATACATGAACGTAGGTCCAGGAATGATTACCTGTGACTAGTTGAAGAGTACTCTGGGGACCTTGCAAGGATCAAGTCTTCAGGGGAGGCACAAGAAGCAGCACAAGGCCAATGTGGGGGGGAGGGTGTAATGTGAGCACAACCCCCAAATCTTCCCAGAAGACATGGCTGGCTGCTTCACTATAAACCACCTCCGTTCTCTCTATTGACACAAACTATCCCAGTCCTTCAAAACCTATGAGTTGGGACTTTGCTAAGGAATTGAGTAGGTGCAAAGCTTCCTTTATGTAGCATCTCTCAAATTTGACTACATGATAGAAATACTTGGGGATTTCTTTTGCCGTACGCGGGCCTCTCACTGTTGTGGCCTCTCCCGTCGCGGAGCACAGGCTCCTGACGCGCAGGCTCAGCGGCCATGGCTCACGGGCCCAGCCGCTCTGCGGCATGTGGGATCTTCCCGGACCGGGGCACGAACCCGTGTCCCCTGCACCGGCAGGCGGACTCTCAACCACTACGCCACCAGGGAAGCCCTACTTGGGGATATTTTAAAAAATCCTGATGCCTTGGCCGTACCCCAGACCAGTAAATCAATATTTCTTTTGCTAAGACCCAAGCATTTGTGTCGTGTAAAGTTTCCGGGTGGCTCAATGTGCCATTCCTGCTTTACAGCCCTTTTGGGTGAAGCTTTCCTCACAACATGCCTGAAACCATGGAGGCATTAGTAGCCTCACTTAGGTTTCACTATAGGCTCAGTACACACATTTCTTGTGCCATAGATAAGCCTTTCAGCGAGGCTGTGAAACTGAGAAGTCAAAATTTCCAAAGTTTAAAGACTTCCAAAGTCTTTTTTTTAATTTAATCTCTTTTGACTTTTGACTGAGAAGTCAACACTTCCAAAGTTCTGAAGACTTCCGAAGTCTTCTTTTTTAAATTTAATCTCTTTCCAATTCTATACCAGCATTGACAAAGCAATCCCTGTGACCAGATATACATGGCAAAGCTTTACGGTGGCCATGTATCCATGAAGTAACTACCTCACATTTTAGGACCTTCATTAGCACAAGTAATTATGAGTTAATTCTATCATTCCAAACAATTGATCAAAGGGCCAAAGCACACAAAGTAATTGAGCAATTTTAGACTGTGAATGATGGAAATATTTTAAACTGTGCTTATAAATTAACCAAGATTCTTTACATGGTAAATACTAGGACCTGAACTCAAAAGTAGCTCAAGCAACAACAGAAAACAAAAACCAGCAATAATTTATTGGCTCCTCCAGAGGACTGAAGTATGGCTTGATCCAAGGGCTCAAATCAAACAAACAAAAGAAACCACACTTCTTTTTCCAACAGCATTTAACTCTTGTGTCCTTTGCTGTGAACTGCATCATCAAGCCTCTTCCTTCCAAGTGGAAAGAAAATGGCTATTAGGTGTTCATTTTGCATTGGTCCCCAAAATCATTACCCCTGACACATTGAAAAAACTCTTTACTTGCAGCATCCTTATAGCCCATCCAAAAGAAGAACTAATCTTGCATTAAACTTTATTATTGTGGACAGAAAAATAGGGCCCCATGATTAGCCAGGCAGGTCTGGATCACATGACTACCTTGATAAGGGCAGAATGGCTGCCTTTACTGTGAATGGCAGTCCTGCCAGAACCACATGGGAGAGGGAAGAACAGCTCATCTGCAAAAGAGAAGCAGTGCAGGCAAATATCCTGTGCTCATGACAATATGTAAATTGTGCCTCTGCTCTGTGTTTTTTACCAAGCATACAATCATACAGGGGAACGAAACTACCCCCAGTCTGTAATCAATCACTATCAAACAATATATATTATGTAGTAAGATGTTACATATACCTTTTTCCAATCCATAAATACACTTCCTCAATGCTATACCGTGAGACACTAGACTGAACTTCTACTTTAGAAATAACTTTTTGTGGACAATAATTCCCACTAGAATAATTCTTCAGTCATTAACAAAGAAAAACATTATTATAAAATAGATCTGACAGAAATGTGCTTTATCGTTCTCTTACATTTTTGAAAATTTTAAAAGTGCATAAAACATAAATTAACAGTGAATGAATGATTTCAAAGTAACTATTCATATAATTACCAATATAACCACCACTCAGGTCAAAAGACATTACACTGCCAGCCCTTCAGAATCCCCCGTCATTACATCACAACCCTTTCACCTTAGCTGGAGGTGATCCTTACCCTGACTTTTATGGTTACCACTTTCTTGTTGCCTTTATAGTTTTACCACTGATGTAGGCCTCCCTAAAAGATATGGTAACTGCTTTTGAATTTTATATAGGTGGAACCATGTACAAGTATCGTTTTATATTTTACTTCTTATGCTCAATACTGGTCACAAATATTCACTCATATTGTTGTCTGTTTATTTGTATGCTGTGTAGTACGGCTCCAGGACCTCCCACTGATACCAAAATCCACAGATGCTCAAGTCCCATATATAAAACGGCATGATGTTTGCATATAATCTATACACATCCTTTCACATACTTTAAATCACCTCTAGATTACTTATAATGCCTAATACGATGTAAATGCTCTGTAAATAGTTGCTGTCACACGACAGATTCATTTTACTTTCAGGAACTTTCTAGACATTTTTTCTGAATACTTCCAATCTGCAGCTGGTTGAATCCACAGATGCAAACCTTGCAGATACAGAAGGCTGACTGTATTCCATTGTATAAATATATAATGTAATTATCTAATCATCTTTTTTTCCAGTTTGGGGCTTTTATGAACAATGCCGTTATGTATTCTTTTATATGTACCCTGATTTACTTTAACATGTATCAGAATTGCATGGAAAGTATGTTAAACACAAAAACACAAATCTCTGGGTCCACCCACAGTCTCTGATTCAGTAGGTCTGGGGTGCGGCCCAAGTATTTAAATTTCTAATAAGTCCCCAGGTGACACTGATGCTGCTGGTCTGAGAAATACACTTTGAGCGCCACTGCTCTGGCCCTGGCTACTCAAAGTTGGTCCACGGACCAGCATCATAGGTATCACCCAGGAGATAGTCATAACTGTAGAATTTCAAACTCCGCCCCAAACCTATTGAATTAGAATTTTAGTTTTAACAAGATCCCTAGGTGATTTGGATACAATTTTTTAAGAAAAAAATTGCTATATGTTACATATATGCATGTGTGTGTGTGTGTGTGTGTGTGTCTTGAAGTGGAATTCTTCTGGGTCACAGTAATATAGATATCTTTAACACTTCTAGATAATGTCAAATTATATTTTATAGCAGATTTACGATTTACACATCAACCATCAGAAATGTGTGCATTTACAGATGTTTTTCAAATTCGCTAAGAAAAAAACACAATATGTACTTTTTAACTTCAAAAACCTTCCAAAAATGTATCTAACTTAGCATCCATAAAACATTCTTCCCATCCCCTTAAGTGGATGAAAATGTTAATCGAAGCATGTAAGCCCCTTAGTTATATCATATATTCCCCCTTTTAAATTTAGAGGGAATTATGAGCTCTTAAAGGTTTTTGAAAAAATTATAAAGCTTTAGAGGATTCAAAACAATTTTCAAATACAATAAATAATTCTCTTGGACAGGTGTCGTTAATCAAAGTGGTCATTACCTAATTTTTGAAATATTTACAATAACTAACAGTAAGTCAAGTTCTAATTCTAAATACACACACACAACTAGGAAGCATTGGAGACGCATAAATTTTTAACGTGAAAACTTTCAAAGAGAAGTGATGCAATCTTAACTTTTTCTGTTTTCATAAAACTTGCATGGTGAGTGTTCAGTGGCCTACAAATGTCACGCTCTGTGTTCAACATCCATCTTATTAAACACTTGTGTTTATGTTGACTTAAAATTTCCTTAATATGAGAATACTATTTTGGGGTGGTATTAAAAGCTAGGTGGAGCAATCATACCTTTCTGTTATCCTTCCCTTTTCTTTTAGACACAGAATTCTGATCTAATGGATGCCATTAGGCTTTTGTCACCAACTGTAAAAATGTCAATCAGATAACATATACAACAAAGGGAAAAGACACCACTACAAAGAGATGTGAGCAGTAAGGAAATATAAACACGAACTACTTCTAGGGACTTCCCTGGTGGTCTAGTGGTTAAGACGCTGCGCTTCCACTGCAGGGGGCACGGGTCCAATCCCTGGTCGGGGAACTAAGATCCCTCATGACACACAGCACGGCCAAAAAAGGAAAAAAAATAAACATGAACTATTTAATATTCTTCTACGTCATCTCTATATGCCCTAAAACACACTGCATGCAAAAAAAAAACAGGAAAACCCCATCCACAATATTTTATGTATTTAAATGCAGAAATCCGAAACATTTCATCTAATGTCTTTTTAATTGTACTAATAATATTATAGTGGTTTCCAGCCTAATTAAAGGATAATTAAGTATGAGATAATAGCTTTAAAAGTATAGCTCTCTTTTATAATATAATCACTTATGCTAAATGCACTATAAATTGAAGTGGCAATAATATTGGAGACAAAAACAAGCTGCAAGGGAACTCTGTAATAGCTTAATATAACAATACCATTCCACATTACAGATATAAAAGAAAAACTTGGCTATTAAGAGTGTTCGGGACATTTTCATTTATTTGCTCATTCAAGTGTTAGCACACTACTACAGGTGTGTGCATATACGCGTGTATGCGCAGGAGGGAAGTTAGCTTGATTTAATAAAGTCTGAATCATGTTACATTGCATTTCATTCAAATACACAAGACAATGAGTAACTCAGACTAAATGTTGTTTACCCCCCAAGAAGTGGCACTCCCAGTCTCACTGTAATCAATAGACAAACACACTATAATTAACTGTATTCATTTGTTTACAATCTTATTTATGTACTCAATTTGATATGAAAACACTTGAAAGTTGGAGAATATGGAGAAAATTCAAAGGAATGTTGAATTATAAGAGATACCAAATAAATGAAACAACAATTCACAAGGGCTTATAAATGTCTATTTGCAATAAAATGTGATTCATTATTTCTTCAGATGACAAGACGTAGGAAATTTTAAACCTAACTTTAGGATTCAACTAAATATTGACTACATTCCATGAAAGGTATGAGAGGTAATAACAACCAGCTAACAAACATTGGATGGCCATACTTGATGACTATCAAATAAAGTTTTAATGAATACCTTAAAATATTTCCTTAAAAAAGTAACCAGTGGTCTATGCTGACTTCATGACGAATGGATTGTAACAAATTATTGTACAAAAGTAAAATATAAAGGGAAAGGTCAAGATGACCAGTAAATAATCTCATATTGTTCCTGATAGATTTCTTCTCAAGGAGGTAATATTATTGACCCAAAACAGAGCTGTCATATCCAAAGTTTTCTTGCTTCTCCTAAAGAACACTGACCTCATTAAAATTTATAGAGAAGATCGGAGCATATATCTGTAGATGGAAGGTCCAGTAAACTGGTGGATGTGCAGAGCTAAGTTTGTTTTATTTCATGCCTGTACTCTGGATGCAACCAGGTAGGACTGTCACTGCAGAGCCAGCATCCTAGCCCAGTCATCAGACAGTGAGCTACAATTCTTATGGGAGGACAGTGTCAGTGGTGCTTTAATTTTTAATTAGTTATAACATATAAGGATGAATACTAGAAACCCTAGAGAAGTCTTGGACATAAAATATTTAGGGCAGTTATTTGGGAGTTCTACATCTGAGAAAAATTAGCTTACTGGGTGTATAATCAACACCTGGGAGAACAAATTTTATGGCCTGAGTTTCTTGGGACATCACTAATGCCTGACACTCAATGAGGATGGTGATGGCCAACACTTCCCTGGTGGCTTGGTCTTACGTACAATTTAGGCAAACCTAGACCAGATTGTACATGAAGACGTGCCGTCTCATCATACATCCAGCCCAACCCAACACTCTCTGTGTCATGTGATCATAGGCTGGAAATGCTTTCTTCAGAATATCATTGCCTACCCTGTCTTTTGGTTGTCAATGTACCTTATCAGTCAGTAATTGTAGGTACCTAAAACCCTATATGTTTCACTACCTAGGCATAATGAGGTAGATTAAGAGATGGAGACCTGACTACTTACAAAGGCCCTTAAATGGATTAGAATGTGTTATTTTCCTGTGCAAACAGCTTAGGCCACTTTAAACACATTGTACTTATAATGCCATGGACTTACCAGATCTTTCATTCCTGAGCTCAAAGCACTCTGCAAACAAAGTGTTTCCTCCATGTTGAAGGATGGAGAGGGTGGAACACGATATAGTGAAATGGAAGTTAGAGTTTACAGTTCTGTTAGAAGGACCTTATAAATGGAATTGTTGCTTACATAATCCAAGTTACAAAAAAAATAAAATAAAAGCTGGGCCTAAGGAAATGAGTTTAAAAACTGAGTTATCTATATTAGTTGTCTAGTTGAATCAAATTTGGATAGTAACTATGTAACACTTCATTGTTTCTGTCTATATACACATGGGCAGTTGTTTCATTGTTTATTTTATTCTATGTACAATCATATAAGCTCATATCAAGAGAGTTGTTGAATCATCCTATCCAAAGAGCAATTATCAGACTCCAACATATGAGAAAGCCATAAGTAGACAAAAGTCCAGAGACATTCCGAAAGTAGATGTATGGAGCAGAAGAGGTCATTACTTACTGTCACTTTTCTAAGAAGCCAGATAATGTACACATTCACTTTATAAATATTTATAGAGGTCCTGCTATGTGTGCAGTACCGTTTTAGGCATTGAAGTAGGGCAGTGAAAGTAAATACAAAATTACCGAAGAATTTGGAAAAATGAAGGCTCTGGTTATAGTCTGAACACTCTAGTATTTGGCTGGGTATAGGAGGAGGGGGCATCAAAAGAGCTGGAAAAGGAGTAGTTGGTGAGGTAGGAGCCAGACCAGGAAAGTATAGCATCACAGAATCAAAGAAACCAAAGGGCTTTAAAAAGGAGGGAATGTTAACTGATTAGAAAGCTACAGAGAGGGAGTCAAATTTAGAGAGAAGAGGCTACTTGGTTTGGCAACACAGATGCCTTTGGTGACCTTGAGTAGCTCAGCCTCAGTGGAGATGTAGAGAAAGAAGCCTAATTTGAGTGGCTTGAGAAGAAAGGGTGAGGTAAGGAAACGTGTATGGTGGTGACAGACAATTTTTTCAGTAAGTTTTGTAGTGAATGAGGAGTAAAGAAACGAGAGGTAGTTGGAGGTAGATGTAGACAAAGACGTTTTTTAAGTTGGAGATAAAATAGCAAGTTACTTGTTGATGGATAAGATACAGTTGAGAGGGTGAAATTGATGATGGGTGCCAGAAGGAAGGCTCTAAGAATGTACGGATGGGGTGGGACTGTAAGCACAGGAATGGGGCTGCCTTTGATGGATGCAGACGCATCTTATTTACAGTAATAGAGAGGCTGCATTTCGGTACAGACATGGGCCAGTCTTGATCATTTCAAAGGTGGAAAGATATGGGACTTTTTGGCCTCTTCTTTTTTTCTTAAATGAACTTTGAAGAAATGTTTCTATCTAAGAACTGTGGTGTAGCATTTGGAGGGTTGAAAAGAGAAAAAAAATGGTATGAAAAGCATAAGCTCAGTCTTGTGATCTTGTGTGTTCTCCAACCATATCCAGCTGTGTAAGTATGGGGGTCTGGGTTTCTTCAGGATTTAAGCTTTACCAGGTGACAGTACCTGTAAGGAAGTGATTTTAAAGATGCATGTGGGGGAATCTACAAACAGTAAATGCTGGAGAGGGTGTGGAGAAAAGGGAACCCTCTTGCACTGTTGGTGGGAATGTAAATCAATACAGCCATTATGGAGAACAGTATGGAGGTTCCTTAAAAGACTAAAAATAGAACTACCATATGACCCAGCAATCCCACTACTGGACACATACCCTGAGAAAACCATAATTCAAAAAGTATCATGTACCACAATGTTCGTTGCAGCCCTATTTACAATAACCAGGACATGGAAGCAACCTAGATGTCCATCAACAGATGAATGGATAAAGAAGATGTGGCACATATATACAATGGAATATTACTCAGCCATAAAAAGAAATGAAATTTGTAGCGGGGTGGATGGACCTAGAGTCTGTCATACAGAGCAAAGTAAGTCAGAAAGAGAAGAAGAAATACCATATGCCAACACATATATATGGAATCTAACAAAAAGAAAATGGTTCTGAAGAACCTAGGGGCAGGACAGGAATAAAGACACAGACGTAGAGAATGGACTTGAGGACATGAGGAGGGGGAAGGGTAAGCTGGGACAAAGTGAGAGAGTGACATGGACATATATACACTACCAAATGTAAAATAGATAGCTAGTGGGAAGCAGACGCATAGCACAGGGAGATCAGCTCGGTGCTTTGTGACCACCTAGAGGGGTGGGGATAGGGAGGGTGGGAGGGAGGGAGACGCAAGAGGGAGGAGATATGGGGATATATGTATATGTATAGCTGATTCACTTTGTTATAAAGCAGAAACTAACACACCATTGTAAGGCAATTATACTCCAATAAAGATGTTAAAAAAAAAAAGATGCATGTGTGGGGAGGTGGGGGAGTAAGAGGACTCTGAGCTCAGCTCCCCCCATGAATGCATCAAAACTACATCTACATGTAGAATAACGCTCACTGAAAGCAACCTGAAGACAGCAGCAGGGTTCTTCTACAACTAAATCTATTAAGCAAGGTCCACACGGAGTCTGGTGGGAAAGGAAGAGAGGTGATCTGTCAGGACCCACATCCCTAGTGGAGGACGCAGAAGAGGAGGGGGACATCACAGACTCAGGGAATCTAAAAAATAAAACGAATGAATGAATATAACGAAACAGACTCACAGATATAGAGAACAGACTCTAGTGGTTACCCGTGAGGAGAGGGGTGTGGTGAAGGGCAAGTTAGGGGCAGGGGTTTAAGAGGTACAAACTACTAAGTATAAAATAAGACACAAGGATGTAATGCACAGCCCAGAGAACATAACCAATATTTTATAATAACTTTAAATGGAGTATAATCTACAAAAATATCAAATCACTATGTTATACACTAGAAACTAATATAACACGGTAAATCAACTGTACTTCAATAAAAAATAAAGATGACCACAAGACCTTATTGAGGTAAAGAAGTGAGAATCAGAAAAAATTGATAGGGAGAACTTAGCTTTGTCAATGGACTCGATATCTAGATGCAGTCAAAGAATTGCAGTTATAGTAGGACGCTGAAGATAAGATCTTAGAGGCAATTAAATTATCAGTGTGAACAAGAAAAAGTGGCGACTAAGCCAACAGACATCTAAGGTATGATTCTGAAAAGATTGATGGCAGCAAGGATGCAAAAGAACAGATGGCCAATGTGTTGGGTGACATCTACAAATGGATCTTATAGGATCTAAGGGTACTTATGACAGTATAATTTAAGCTGCTCTAATAAAGGGACCACAAAACACCATGGGTTCAATAAAATACAAGGTTTCTTCTTTCTCTCGTAATAGCCCAGGATGTCCAAGGAGGTAGGTTTCTGTGCTTCATGAGATCATTTGGCAATCCAGGGATTCTGCCATGTTGCTCCAGCACCTGCATATAGCCTTCAACCTCGTGGTCAAAGCTGGCTCATTATCATTATCATATCCATGGGGGAAAGAAAGTTAAGGGCAAGCTGATTCCCCTTAAGGAAGTTGGTATATCACTTCTGCTCACCATCACTGACCGTATCTTGACAATATGGTCACATCTAGCACTCAATTGAGTCTACAGGCGATTGGCTGTTTGCCTAGCTAAACCCCAAAGGTTTCTATTACTAAAGGGAAAAAAGAGAGAAAGGTCACTGGGGGATAATTAGCAGCTCTTCCACAAATGTTAAAGTCACCAAGAATGATAGCGAAGGATAATGGGTATATTTCCTTGGAATTGGTAATTAATTTCTATATGTAATTACAAAATTCATTTACTGAGCTCTTGCTCTGTGCCAAGATATGAGCAGGGATACTTATATGATTCCAGCATGGTCTTTAATCTCAAGCTCAAACTCTCTGTCACAAAAGCCAAGAAGCAAAATAAACAAACAACCAAAAATAACTAGTGCTATAAAGAGTTATACACACTATGTCAGAATAAAGTTTGTAAAAATGTCAGCGTCAAAAAGGAATGTTTGCCTTCTCTCTGGGTCAGGTGATTGTAGGGAGGGGCCAGGAGGGGCTTCATGGACAGGTGTGGCAGGGAGAGGTATCAGTATAGTGTCTCTTTTACATTGTCATGTGGCTTCACGGGGCTCTGCAGGGTATGTGGTGTCTTCACATTCACTTTCTCATGTGATCCTCCAGCCAGTCTTTGAGGAGTGTAGGCTGGGTGTAGTGATGCACATTTTTTTAGAGTTGATTTACAATGTTGTATTAGTTTCAGGTGTACAGCAAAGTGATTCAGTTATAAATATATATATATATATATATATATATATTCTTTTTCAGATTCTTTTCCATTATAGGTTTTTACAAGATATTGAATATAGCTCCTGTTATACAGTAGGACCTTGTTGTTTATGCATTTTATATATAGTAGTGTGTATCTGTTAATCCCAAACTCCTAATTTATCCCTCCTGCCCCCTTTCCCCTTTGGTAACCATAAGTTTGTTTTCTAGGTCTGTGAGTCTATTTCTATTTTGTAAAGAAGTTCATTTGTAACATTATTTTAGATTCCACATATAAGTGATATCATATGGTATTTGTCTTTCTCTGACTTTCTTCACTTAGTATGATCATCTCTAGGTCCATCCATGTTGCTGTAAATGGCATTATTTCATTCTTTTTTATGGATGAGTAATATTCCATTGTATATATGTACCACATCTGCACATTTAAGTAAGTGGAGGCTCAGGCACTTGCCTCAAGTCTCACAGCTAGTAAATAGCAAGGCTGGTTCTAGAGTCCAGCCCACGACTTACAAGAACAGGGCTCTTTCCAAGATGTCACCTTGGGGGTTATGAAGAGCAGACTTAGATGAGTAAGACCTGGACAGGCTGTGCACATCTTCGTGTGTGTGCATGTGTGTGCATGTGCACGCATGTGTGTGCGTGTGTACACATGTGTATGTGCGTGCGTGTGCATGAGTGTGTGTGCGTGTGTGTATGCATGTGTGCGTGTGTGTGCGTGTGTACACGCGTGTGTGTGTGTTGGTTCCAATTTTTTAAAATCTTGAAAAACAATTGTTAATTAACTCTGTAGACATAGGTCAATGCATAGCACACAAAACAAAATGGAATTCTCAAGAAGAGAGGAAGCAAGCCAACTGTTGCATTCTTCTTATTCCCCCAGTGGACATAATTTACACTTGTATAAAGCACCATTCTCCTGAGGCATAGTACACCAAATAGCCAAAAATGCCAATACACTGATTATGCTTTCACTTCTTTTGTCAACCTTGGCTCCCCCAAAATTATGACAAGGTCCAAAAATCTAATTCAACCTCAAAAAATAAAGACTAATCATGAGGAGGTATTCAAAAAGGACTGTAAAAGCAATTTCGCAAAGTTCCAAACCTGCTTTGGGTAAAGGTAAATTAACTCTCCAAGGTTCCTACTTGGAAATAGATAATGTTCATTTGGGTGAGTATCCTGCCATGGTTTAAAATGCAACCTCATTAATTTATGGTGAGGTCTTAGAAATTGCATCATTCGGGGGACTTCCCTCATAGCGCAGTGGTTAAGAATCTGCCTGCCAATGCAGGGGACACGGGTTCGATCCCTAGTCCAGGAAGATCCCACATGCCACGGAGCAACTAAGCCCGTGCACCACAACTACTGAGCCTGCGCTCTAGAGCCCGCGAGCCACAACTACTGAAGCCCAAGCACCTAGAGCCCGTGCTCCGCAACAAGAGAAGCCACCGCAGTGAGAAGCCCGTGCACCGCAACAAAGAGTAGCCCCTGCTTGCCGCACCTAGAGAAAGCCCGCGTGCAGCAACGAAGACCCAACACAGCCAAAAAATATATATATATATGTAAAAAAAAAAAGAAATTGCATCATTTCTCTATCACCTATAGAAGGTTCTGTTACTTGTATTTACTAAGGCAAAGAGAAAGAAGGAAAAAAGCAGCATCTAGATTACAATATTTACTGGATCTTTGATGCATGGCGTTGAGGCTGAATTCCACTTGTTACATTCAGTTAGCCTGATTGCCTCCTGTGTGTTAGACACTGAAGCTCTGAGTAAAGAAAACAGACGTTTCTCTACGTCTTTCTTTTTCTGTCTTCTTAGGAAAACATAGTTTCCTGCCCTTGTCCCGTTCACAGAATTAGATGCGCTGGGCTGAGGCATTAGGCATAAACAGATTTGACTGAAAAGGTGTTAAAAATTCTATGCTGTTAGTACGTGCACATGTCAGGGATTGGAAAATTTATCGGGATAAATTAAGCGAATGTGCTCCAGCGGAAACTTGCAAGGTGAATGATTTTCAAAAGGCATGTGGGGCGTGGGAGGTTGAGGAGGGTGACAATCAGGGCACAGATCAGTGTGAGCGAAGTATTAAGTATTTTTCACACTCATGCTCTCAACTTCACAGCCTATAGGACAGGGGTCACCAAACACCATAATTTTCATTTAAAGGCCCCAAAACATTGATGAGTATTACCAATATTCTATCATAAACTATGATATTTATAAATTGGAGATGGCCAAATATTAACGAAGGAGAGAAAGGAAAATGAGTTAACTTTACCTAATCCTTGGCACAATTTTGAAGCAACTAATGAAAGAAAGTGAGTAAGCTGGGCTTCACGGAGAGCAGATCCCCCCTAGCCGCCCTCCAAGTCCCTGGTTTGTCCTGCTCCCAGAGCTACTGGGCTAGGAGAGCATCGCTAGGCCAGGAAAATGTGGGAGACATTTTCAAATACCTCGCTAAAATAAAAAGCCACTATTTTTTTTTCTTATTTTCTGATGAAAGGGTAGAAAAGGCATAAACTTTAACTACGTAGATGAAGAATAGATTAAATTTTTTTCAGTGATATAAGATAGTCACTGCAGCTCAGGACCATTTTTATGTGGGGTGTGGGGCACAGGAAATGGAGGTTAGTTAGAACACTCAGACTCCTTCGGTATTACATAATCCACCTTCATTGCTCTAAGCAAGGGGGAAAATTCCAAAAACTGAAAACTGCATGAAGCACACAAGAGTGGAACAGACGATTCTCAGGAGGAAAAACGCCCTAGGTTTGGCACTGCTAACTTTCTTTTCTCATCTGATCCATTACCTTTATGTTAATATTTACATGATGCTAGCGGTTTACCAGGTTGTGCCTATAATGGAAATACGAGGGCACGTGTTTAGAAAATAGGATTTCGCACACAAGTTAGAGACATCAGTATCCTCTTGCTTTCCAAAACCTCTCACAGAAATCACTAAGTGTTGATTCACATCTAATGAAAACTGCAGAACTTGGTACCCTAACATTTCCTATGTTTTCCCCTGAATAGTATCTCATCAGGAAATTGTGGGCAGTAATGCACTTGCATTAACAGGTCTTTTCAGATTTAAAGTTTGTTCAATGTGGCTCATTATTGTCGTGAATGTCCTCTGAGATTCTGAATGTCCTCTAAGATCTGAGCCTCACGTTAGGATTTTATTTCATTCAGTTCTGTATGGTGCCAGGGTTATTTTATGCTGTGTACCTGTATTCTGGCCGATCATTCAAATTCCAAATTGCCTTAGAGCTCCTCTAGCTTAAGTGAAAGTCAGAGAGATGGAGCTTACCTAAAATCATGCAGCCAGTGACTGGTAGAATCAGACCTTTTTCTCTGTCCACATGAAACATCACTGGAACTAAATTAAACTTTCCCCTTGTTTAGGAACCATAGTACATCAATCTAATGCCCACTTCTCTTCATACCCTGTCTTTGCTCCAACTACTTTCCACATCAGTATTTTGTAGACCTTTACTTGGGTGTTTTACTCTGACAATATCACTGCACTGTGAGTCCTCGAATGCAAATACCACACCTTCATTTCTACACCTACAGTGCCAAGTGCATCTTAGGCACTGAATAAAAGAGCATAAATAACACCATATGCTCTATGACTTGATGCAAACTTGAGGCGCATCATGTGTCATGCCCAACTTGTGTTGGTAAAAACATTAATTAATGTTTATTTGCATAACATTGCAACCAAAGAGTTCATCTGTTTTGCCCTGAACTGTGACCTCCTGAGGGTAAGGGCCACATCTTTATTTTTCTTTGTGTCTTCTCCAGTACCTAGCTGTATGGTCAGGCCACTCAAGATGGCTGTTCTTTTGCTCTCTGTACATCCCCTGCTCTATCAGGGCCTGCTTCACCTACGCCCTACCTATGCACATGACTGACCTTCCCACACACTTGCCCCAGGCCCCAGTTAATGACTGTTCTAGCTTTAGATCAGAACTCCCCATTACGCTTATCAAAGGGGTGGTGAGGGGTCTGTCCCTCTGCTGGTTTCCTTGGTAACCGATGAGCCAACCCGTCATCATTTCCCCCTGTAACTGGTGACCTCCCCCTGCCGCTGGGAGCGAAGGCTGCCACCGTGTGCCCTGCCCCACCATCCAATGCACATGGCAGGGTGTCACTCCAGGATCTTGCTTCAGATGTGTAAGCTCCTCCATCTATTAAACGATTGATGTCACTGTCACTGACTCCAAGCTCTTTCTTTGGCCTTGAAGCTGGTCAAATACAGGCCTTGCGGGTCTATGAAGTACAGCCCAACACCAGTACAATGCCCAGTACCTAATATGTGTTTACTCAGTGAGTAGATAAATGAAGTTACTTCTCAAGTAAGTTCCAGGCACCCCAGTGACCCAAGATCATCTTTTACATTAGATGTGGACAAGGGGATGCCTCAATCCACTCCTAGCTTACGTTCTTGGCAGGAAAATAGTAGCATTCTCTGAGAGGCCACACACCCTGATTTTCTAGCACTGTGGGCTTCAGCTTCTGCATCTCTTTATGCGCTCCAGGGTTTGGCAACCACTTGTTGATGCTTATGAGAGGGAGCCTTGCTTAGTGATAATATTCTTGCTATAGCACATTGGCGTGGAGTTTATTAAACCTTCCATGAAGATGTGTGCTGCCGTACTCCTGAGAGCTCTAAGGGAAGGTCAAGTGATTTAAATTTCTTCTGTCTACTCACATTTATTGAGCACCCACTATGTCCCCGATGAGTGCAGAGGATACAGAGATGCATGATCAATGGATTCGGCTGTCAAGGAGCTCATAGCCAGATGGGGGAAACGGATGTATAAATAGATAATTTAATATAATGCTACACATGCTTGCATAAACTTACGAACAAAACTCTTTGTCGATTACACCAGTCCAATCTTTCCCCCAAAGCAACTCATCCTTTCCTAAAGAAGGAATCACTCTGCAGGGCTCTGAATTTTTAAATATTCTAAACACTCATTGGCCTTCAGCAATCAAATTTAAAACTATGTTGGTGCTCAGGAAATAAACTTCCCCAAATTGATCCATGTTTCAGAGAGTAAGAAAACGACAACAATAACAACAACTACTTCCCAGAAACATACATCTCCTCGGAGGGGGGAAACGGCCAGCAAACACACAAATCCCTTTCAAACAAATGTGTCAGAAGCAGGACCCAATAAAGTGCGGATGTAACATGAAACAAGTCACATAATGGAGCTGATTGTGCTGTTGGACACAGGTTTGGAAATCCTTCTTCCAGCTCATGCTGTGGCCCCAGGTTAAAAATCTGCAGTGTGTTAAGCAATAGTAACCTTTAAGGTAAGAGGGTCAACTTACTCAATATGGTTTTACTCTGGAACAGAAACTGGGACTAAGGGAATGTCAACTGTCTGCTACAGACACAGTCCACTCCCACAGACACCCAGTAATAGAAGCATCTCTTTTCCCCTTAGAAACCTAAAACTCCCATTTCAATATCTACATTCCCATGAATTTAAATAATACTGTTAGTTTCACCATTTTTTAAATGCATATGGCTGGCCATTAGTGCCTTTGTAACCTTATTTTCACTTTATTTAAGAATTTCTAAGTTTTTAAGTGCACCCATTAAACTTCTCAGACTTCCTCAAAATTAGGCGTGTTCAGGATCGCTTTTCCAGGATGTGTAATCGTCCATGTTGAATGCATGCTGGGAGGAGTAGGTCACCCTAACCTCTTTGAAAAATTGAAAGAAAACTGGTAAAATGGAAATATCAGATGGTTTATTTACTGATTACAGTAAAGGATATATTGGCTCACTTCTGTATATGGTACCATACTGAAATCCGCATCATTTCCAAAATATCTGAAGGCACTACCACAAGCTGAAGATTGACTCAAAGCAACATTCAGTTTTAATTTTTCCATTAAACAGTGTGTTTGGATCTTTGCTAAGTCTTCATTTTTGAATACGTAAATGGACTAAATAAGCTTGCATTTGATTTTCAGATTAAAAACGGGATTTTTTTTTAATTGATGGCAAACTCATTTCCTCATACTCTCGCCCTGCATTTGGAGCAAATGAGGCCAGGGAACCCAGGAATTGGACTCCCAGGCCTTACCCCAGTACTGTACATGCCTACCAACCTTACCCTAGTACCCCAGTGAGTATCATGCCCTGTGTCTTAAAAAAGATCAATCAAAAGAAATTGGTTCCTATAGATATTAGATCCCCCTAGATACTTCACAACTCTTCAGCTAGTAAATTTAGAGGATAAAAAAATGTCATGCTCTTTATTATTTCTTTAGTCTTTATTTTTCTTTCTCTCTGGTTAATCTGTACATTTCCTCTAGCCTATTTTTAAAGTATCATGTTAAAACAGAAAAAAAAAATCACAAAAGCTGAAAGTAATGATCTTGAGAATTACTTGACAGGTCACATCATGGGAAATGGGCCAAAATGTCAGTTTAGGGCTAGACTGTAGGAAACACTGAATTCTTATCTTTTATTCTCAGCCTGGAGAGGAGAGGAATTGTAGCCAGGTATACAAGTTATAAGGTGCCTGCTCGTATGGCAGAGAGAATGAGACTGTTAGAGCTGAAATAATTTTTGGAATCATTATTTGGGAAAAAATTGCCCAGTTAGAAGGCTATAGACTCTATGTACCATCTATTTTTTTGGCATACCACATAATAAAACCTCATCAATTTGCTCTAATTAAGGGCAAATTATGTGTTGTGAGGCTATTCTGAATTAAAGGCTCAATAGAGAAAGGGATTATAAAGAAAATATAACTTTATCAATTCAAGTTTATATAGTAAAATAGTTTCCTTCTCTTAACAGAAGAAAGTATTACCTGTATTCTTGTAAAAGTACTAATAAATAAATAAATATATATATATATATATACACTAAAATTAGTATTCCTACTGTTTAAATGCAAATGTAGCCACTAAATAGTTTCATTATTAAATAAACTTTTATTTCCTTTCTCTATTCTATTGTTTGCTTGATAAAAATATTGCAGACACATCTATACATGCTTCCAAAATTTCCTCAGAACAAAATAATATCCAGGTCCTCGGTAGGTGACCCATAGAAAAATTATATTTTAGCTTGGTTGCATTATTCTTTACTATTAATATTCCTATAAATTGAGCCAAAGTTTTCTTTGCCCCTTTTCTATATAAGAGTCATTTTACAGAAGTCATTTTTGAGTTTACGTTACTCCCAGTTGAGGCGTGGAGAGGATAGGAAATTTGCTGAAGTTGCCCAAGTAATAGTGTAAGAATTCACACCTGCGTTCAGGTATTAAACCCTATGATCTTAACCACTTTGCTATAGACCCTCCTGCTCTAACTAGCTGCGTCTCTGGCACCCTCATTGGTGCACTGGCATTGGCTAGTATTAACTCTCAAGAGCAGACTATGCATGTCTCTTCCAAATTTTCAGTAAGTGACCTCCCACTGGTTTCTTGAAACTGGCCATGGTGACATTCTTTACACGATGAAAATTGGCAGCACTGAAAATCAAGGCTTGCGTTTCCCCCTGGGGAGCTGTTTGTTCAGTATTAATCAGCACATCATTGGGCACCATCTCTCTACTTAGGGATCCATAGAAGTTATGGAACTAGGGAATTCCAGTCCCATGCTGATGGACAAGACCATCGTAACAAGCTGGGATATGGGATTGAATTAATACTTTGCTGGTTATTCTTGTGGAATACAAGCAGGCTAACCCAGTGTGCACCACACAGACAAAAGAACTCGTCTCGAGGCTGTATGTGGTCCAGCCTCTACGTGGGTATGACACTCGTCTACATGAAAAGAGTAACTATTGTCATCAAACCAGATCTTTTGTATCACCTCACATTCTCTCAGCCTCACCTTTACATCCACTCATGACGAGTCAAGGGTTCTGTGCAAACTCTGTTAGATGCACACTGACAGTGCTTATCTCTAATACAGACAATGTGACTCTCACTCCTGTGCCAGTGCTTCCGGGACACTCCCTGGTGGAACTCACTTGGCATTTGCACATACACAATTCTCAACTACAGGGCACTTAAACTTGGGACAACTCTCTACCAACAGAGCATGGCAGGTGATGAATGCTTTTTCCTTTTGATCCTAGACTGACAAATGTGACATGCACTCTATCCTACTGCTCACAAGGTCCCAGGGCAATGAGCACGAGATATACACAGCAGTGGTCAATTCAGCGATGCATCCTTATACTAGCTTTCCTTCCTTCCTCCAGTCCACTCTTTCCCTGTCTTTAACTTCTATTCCCTGGTATCATTTTTCAGATAAACCTCCCTGGTATCAGTTTTAACATGAACCTTTGCCTCTGGCTTTACTTTTGGGGGGGTATGTGGGTTAGGACCTCCCTCTTTAAGAATCTCCCAAAGCCAAGGCAAGAAGGCTTAAATTTGAACCAAGAAGAGGATGTGAATTCTTTCTTTCTCCAAGTATCTGGACACATATGGCATTCTTCACAAGCCTTAGCCTTTTCAGGGAACTTAAATTCTAGCAAGAAAGACAACCATTAAACAAACAATTATATATATATTTAATTTTGTCTAATAAATATTACAGAAAATACTAATTTATTTCAGTTGGGAGCATGTAAAAGGCAACACTTCACTTTCTTAGTGGTCCCTGAAATGCTCCTTTCTAGGAGGTGGGTATCTGGCATCTATTGCCCAAGGCAATAAATAATCAGCATTCAAAATCATAATCACCACACTGGGCCGGCACTGGTCATCCCTTGAAAAATCAACCTAAGATCACAACAGCCAATCCAGGGGGGAAAAAAAGCAATCCTTTCATAAAAGAGACACAAACCTTACTACTCAGATAAATTTCCCCGTGGAAAAGACAAATCCCCAATTACTACCCAACATGTGCAAGACATAAAGCCTCACTCAGAGCTGGGGATCTGCACGATATTTAACAAATTACTAGCATCACAGCGTGTTGGATGGAGTTACAGGACCAGACCAGGCAGGGAAAAAAGAGAAGAAAAAGCCCCAAAGTGGTTGCTTTCAAAATTCTGCAGGAAGCCAAGTAACTTTTTGAAAATCTCCATTTTCTTCCTCCATTCTACCCATTGACAGACTCCAAGCACCCAGCTGATGACGGAGTTAAGAGAAAATAAATCTAATTATCTTGGATGTCTGGTTTTAGGTTTTAACTTTCCTTGATTCTTTTCTGTGGCTTTTTTTTCCCCAATGATAAAGACATTTAGAAGACCAGAATAAGAAAAAAATGAAAAATATTGATCTTCTAAACACTCATACTGGTTTCAGTCACCACTATTTGAGGTACAGTTATGCTGCAATTTGAGTATACTCTGGACTTCCAATGTAAAAAATCTTCATTCCACATATAAATTTAGTCCCTGCTTTAATTAATTACTTCAAGAAAATTTACTGAGTACCGAAAGTTACCAGGCACAGTGCTAGGCTTCTGGAATATAGCATGCAAAGACTCATTTTTTCAATGTCCACTACATTCAAGTCACAGTAAATGGTACATCAATATTGACTGTAAAATTTAGTCTTGAATCTGACCTATTTTTCACAGGTACATGAGTCTGACCATATACTTGCGGTCAGCATCTCAGGCAGATGTTAAAATTATATCAGGCCTTGGAAATAACCTCGTTTACTTGCCTTATTTTACAAGTGAGCAAACAGATTCCTAGAGAGCTGAAGTGACTTGCTCCAAGATACATAACAATTAAGCAGCTGTAACTGGGAAATTAACTATTCATACATTCTGGTTCTTCTTAAATCATCCATAGCCGTTCTTTTATTCCCAATTAATTCATTCACTGAATAGTTGGGGGATAAAATGTTGAATAAAACAGGAAAGATTGCTGCTTACCCTTGGGAGTTTAAAACCTAGTACTTGAGACATATAAACATAAATAAATATATCCATCCATCCATACCCATCTATAATTTTGCTGCATTGATTATATGAAACCTACCGCTGATTTAAGTGAAGAATTTGAAAAAGCTTCTCGGAGGAGGTGAGCAGAGAATTTAAGAATGTGGAGACATTAAGATGGGGGAGGGGCATATAGTCAATCACTGAGTTACCTCATTAAATATCACCTTGATCTATTAATTAATATGATTGAAAGAAATTGGACATGGCTAATCTAGTTATTTCAGTTAATAATAGCGTTCTGTAAACTCCATGATAAAACAATTTGTTTGCTCAGCTTTTCTTTTTTTTTTTTTTTTTTTGCGGTACACGGGCCTCTCACTGTTGTGGCCTCTCCCGTTGCGGAGCACAGGCTCCGGACGCGCAGGCTCAGTGGCCATGGCTTACAAGCCCAGCCACTCCACGGCATGTGGGATCTTCCCGGGCCGGGGCACGAACCCGTGTCCCCCGCATCGGCAAGCGGACTCTCAACCACTGCGCCACCAGGGAAGCCCGCTCAGCTTTTCTTTTGCCTACAGTTGGATCAAGGTCCAGATAGACATCTCACCACCCAAACCCCACTGGGGTTTACAGTATGAAAGATCTATTATAGCATCCCAGAAATATAAGCATTTACTGTATAAAATTCTCATTTATCCTCATTTCTCTCCTTTCCCCATTTCAACTAGTTAGGAAGAGGAAATCCTATGTGTGGACTAGAAAGAGAAGAAAAGATCTATTAAATAAAAGAAGTAACATAAGTTAATGGTAATGTATTGGACATGCAATTTAAATTGGAAAACCAACTTAAATGAAAAGCAATTACTGACACTTTTAATATTAGGCAGACTAATAAAGCAGCAATTAGATCTCATTATATAGCTATAAAATTGGTTTGTAATAGATTGATTGCACCAAATGTTCATACTGGTTTTTGACAGCCTTCTGGACAAGAGGATTATTCTTTCATTTTGTTTTGAGGGGGAAAAATTCTAACAGTTATAACCCGTTTGAGTTCTTCCTTTTAAGTGGGCATCAAAGATAAGGCAGAGAAGCTAAAAAAAAAAAAAGAAGAAAAGTTACCAAGCAATTCGTATACCCAAGTATATTTATTTTTCCCAAGGGATCATCAACTGTTTAACTGTTTCAGAATCTTCTTGCCAGAAGCAGTTTGGGGAATTCTTATAGCAGATTGTCCATTTGTTCATGCTTAAGGTAGGTGTGTGGAGATGCTATGCTAAATAGATTTTTTCCTAAATTATATAATCAAATAAGTAACGGAGTAAGTGACCTCAAATTGCTGACTTCAGACACTATAATTCCAAAGAACAAAGAAGAATCTCCATCTGCCTGCACCCCAGCTTCCCAATCTTCCTGCCTCCCCTGCCCTAGAGCACCACCAGATGTGAGGAAGCTAATCCATTTGTTATTAATGAGAGAAAAAACAAGCAGTGGCCCGTGACCATTGAGTGACTGTGATAAAATTCCCAAAGTCCCCTTGCCTTGTCTTAGGTGGGACAGAACTTTAATCAATTTTTGCTGCAGAACTCCCTACAGGATCAGACTGGCATAAGACCACATTCTTCTGTGGCTCCATCTCTTCCCATCATCTTATCTCATCTCTTCTCTCTTTCTCCTGAGAGCATTCGCTATGCTAATCACAGAGTCACAGACACCTGTCTTGAGCTCTCTTTCTTAAGGAACTTGATCTAAGACAAGGCTTTTCCTTTGTTTCCTTGACATTTGGTTGCCCCATTTACCATTCTCCTTTTTCCCCACATTGGACTTTTATCTGGGCCTCTTAGAATAAAGAGTTGTATTTCCCACTCTCCCTTGCAACTTCATGAGGCTATGGGACTAAGGGTTGTTTAATGGGAAATAAACAGAGGTGTCTTTGGTAGCTTCAGGGAGTACACTTTCTTTTCAGAAGTCAACTCTGCATTTTGCCTCTTATTCTTCATTCTTTTACCTATCCTGCTACCTAGAAGGGGGACACCGGCATCTTGGTCCAGGAGGATGAAAACCACACTGTAGGGATGACAGGATGGTGATATGAACAGGGTCCAGGTCCCTGAAGATACTGTGAAACAGAGCACGGTATCAGCCCCGGATGGCACACCTCCAGAATTTCACAGGAGAAAAAGATGAGATTCTGTCTTGTGTAAATCACTGTGATTTGGGGTTTTCTAATACTGCGGAAACTAACCCTAAAAATGTACAGCAGGTCAAGAATCATCACATGCAAAATCTTGTCAGCTCTTATGGGTCCGAAATATCTGACATAATTGAAACAACTGGTAAAAAGAGAAGAAGCCACAGGAGAATAAAAACATGGTTTCAGATCATTCAGAACTCAAGATAGTAGGATCTAGCATTCACTGGCTTGAAAGAGGTTACGATATACTAATTTGTCAATCTTAATATGTGAGTCGTATGTTCTAAATTGGCCAGTCTCATTGGGTTGGCTTGTACTTACAACACAGAACGTTGTTTGAATAGTGTTCTGTAATGTATTGTGCATATGCATGTGCGTGTGTGTCTGTGTGTGTATACTCACACATTGTACGAGTAATTTTTAAAGAATACCTTAAATGAGATATTAATATATACTAATGTTAAAATAAAGAAACTGTATAATTATTTTTCTTAATTTAAAATTATTTGCTTCCTCCAAATCTAAATGGCAAAGCCATCACTCAAGCTTTAATGTTCTTAACTCTAGATAATGAAGAGAGCAAGTTAGCTGAGACCCCAATAATATGTCAGTAGAAGTGACTCTACAATGGTCTGGTATTTGGGGGTAGAGGTCCTTGCTAAAATACAATTGGTTCACATTTAATGATGGTCAGTAAATTCATTCAATTACATAGGGATACTTTTGTGATTAATTCATCCTGTGGATTCAACAGGAAGTTGTGTAACTCAAAGCTAATACTGAAAAGGGAGATTACTGAGATATCTCTATAGCCCCGAAAGGGCAACTACTAATGCCCCCTCCAAGAAATGTTTCCCCAAAGCAAACTATGTCTCCCTGTTCCATTGTGTGTACTTCGGAAGATGTAATCGACTATTTGTTCATATGTAGAAGAAAAAAGACCTCAGTACTCTCATGAAGGGATTGAGAGAAGTAAGTGGATGTGACCCAAGTAATAGGCATGAATCTTTAATTCAGTGGACATTTAAAAGTTTTAGTGATATTTGGTGCCTCAAATTTATTCTAATCAATATTCTGTTGAACTGTATTTTCTTTTCAGAACTAATCAAAATAAAAATATTGAGCATCTATTGTACTCATCTATTCCATTATATAAAAATCTTCTAATTTTCACTTAACATTTTCTTTATTTTTGCGGTACGCGGGCCTCTCACTGTTGTGGCCTCTCCCGTTGCGGAGCACAGGCTCCGGACGCGCAGGCTCAGCGGCCATGGCTCACGGGCACAGCCGCTCTGCGGCATGTGGGATCTTCCCGGACCGGGGCACGAACGCGTGTCCCCTGCATCGGCAGGCGGACTATCAACCACTGCGCCACCAGGGAAGCCCCACTTAACATTTTCTGTAAGTTTGTTAATATATATAGAATGTAATGCAAATGTAACCAAATATGTTAAGTGAATATATTATTACATTTGTTTGTTTAGTGCATTTTTCTTCTGATTTTTAAAATTCCTATTCTTTTATTGTTTTCTTTAAATTGAACATTTGTTGTAAACTATGAATGGATATATCTTCAAAAAGACTATCAAGGGCTTCTCTGGTGGCGCAGTGGTTGGGAGTCCGCCTGCCGATGCAGGGGACGCGGGTTCGCGCCCCGGTCCGGGAGGATCCCACGTGCCGCGGAGAGGCTGGGTCCGTGAGCCGTGGCCTCTGAGCCTGCGCGTCCGGAGCCTGTGCTCCGCGACGGGAGGGGCCACAACAGTGAGAGGCCCGCGTACTGCAAAAAAAATAAATAAATAAAAAAAATAAAAAAAAAAAATAAAAATTAAAAAAGACTATCAAAAGTCTTTTTTTTCTTTCTTTTGAGCTGCTTCCTATGGGAGGATTATTTCTTTTCACAAGTCAATAAAATGATCCATGGCTTGTTCTTTTTTTGTGTTACACCAAAACACAAAACAAGTTTTTTTGTTTTGCGTTTTTTTGTTCAAACAAGTAACAAACATCTACTAATTTTTGTTATGAATTTCTACACTTTATCTAATTTGCTTAATTTATTTTTCTGAGTTACACTCTATACTTTGAAAGTGAGGGCTAATTTCATCCTCACATTGCAATTGAAGACAAACATATATAAAAATATTGTATAAAAGGAAAGCAGTATTCTTACTCCCAACCAAATGACTCATCAAATAACAAATCAGAGCAGCAAATAGTTATTTCAGTTCAGTTAAAAAAAAAAAAATTAGCACAGCTTCAGAGGTTTTAGGGATTTAAAAAACTAAATTTTTAGAAATGCATGTTCCATTAAAAAACAGATGAACTCAATTATGTAGAAAAATGCATAGAAAAGAAATGAGCAGAAGGAAATACTCCAAAATTGTAGTAGTTATCTAAAAGTATATTCAGTAGAATGTACTTTTATTTTATTCTTTATTCTGCTATATTTTTCAATTTTTCTACAATATTCACATCAAATTTGTTCCTCTTTGTGTCCTGCATACAAAAGAGCAGACACAGAGAAAGTTAGGAAATTAACAAAAAAGAGTCATTGGAGGTGGTGGGGCTTTACCAAGCCTATGTTTTCAGGAAAAGCTTTAAGTGCTTAAAGAGATGATCAGAGATTTGTGCATCATTTGCAGGGAGGAGATGGTTCCAGACTTCAGAATGTTTCCTGCAGAGAGACACCCACAGGCAAACCCTACTTGTCCCATGAACAAGTTTAGCCCTGAAGGGGGAAAGCATGGTGTCCACAAAAGCTTGAAAGGAAATGAACAGCTCTCCAGCCCCAGCTCTGCCCACCTGACACTAATGCACGCCTGTATGCCACTGCGTCCCTTTCCTTCGTCACCTGCAGAGCCTTGGCTTTGGAGAGGAAAGATTCTTATTAAAACTCTTCAAAAGACAAAAAATGCCTGGAACAAAGTAACTGTAACTGTAAAATGTCCTGAAAGGCCAATTAGAAATTGCAATACTGGGAGTTTTATTACAACTAACTCCTCCTTAATTATCAATCAATGGATTCTGTTAAAAAAAACCCTCATATTCTCTGCTGGGGAAATGATGCTAATTATTTTCTGTTAATTAAGGCTGTTCTGGGATTCAGACGTTCCATTCTTCAACTAAAAGATTGACACATCAATGCTAACATAATGTTCACTGCACCCTTCTAAAGTCTTTATAACCAGTGATAATAAATTAGTGCATGTTATTTTAAACCTCCTGAATAATCATGGCTTTGTCTGGGGATGAAAAATGTATACATACACAGTAATACATGTACTTCAATATGTTACTTAATACAGCCTTGCAAATATTTAAGGAGACCCTCTCTGAGATACTGTGGCTCACTTTCACATTTTTATTAAGCAAAAATTAAATACAGTATTTATAAATGTATCTACTCATAGCTCAGACAGCAGAGGATGGGTTTAACATAATTTAATTCAGAAAATTTACAGATAATTTACTGTGTTACCAAAAGTAGTACCTTTTGGAAATCTGCATGTCAAAGCAACTACTTGGCAATTATTTAATCAAATTATAGTATAACAAGGACACTCTTCCATGTTAACATTTTAAATATGATAAATATAAATTTGTGGTCCCAAGGCTCTCTCTTATTCTTTCTCAGAGTGAACAAGCTTGAACATGAAACGGATCTCGTGAGGGATCAGACACTCTGGCTTTAGCCTACATGGTCCAGAGTAAAAAGTCTCAGAAACCGTGTGACCCAAGGTGATAAACAGAATAAAACATTTGTTCTTAAGGTCATTAGACCTTATTTTCCCTATATATATGACTACTGTCAGTCACACACAAACACACACACACACACACACACACACACACACACACACACACACACACACACGTGGAATGCCCATTTCTTGTTTGTTCTTCCATCAGGAATGGAAGCTGCAGTGGAAACTGCAGCTGAAATCCTACCGGAAACTCTAAAGAATTTGATCAATGAAATAAAACCTCTCTCTTCTTTACCTTGACATTATCTATACTTTCCCACATGTGAAGGAAAAAAATGCGGGAAATAAAGTAATGAATGATGGTGATTGCTTCCCACTACCGCTATGCTTCTAACACTTTTAGTGGATTTTCAAATTATAAGTTGAATGGAAACGTTTGATGAACTGATGCAGGTGAACAGGTTGAGACAGTGATATGAACACAGTTACTCAAATAAACCTACCAATAGTGAATCTAAACAAATTCTCTTCCATTACGTAATGCACCCTAAACTACAGACTGCCAAACTGTTAAATGCGCTACAACACCAGTCTAGTTCAAGGAAATCACCACATTCACAATTTCCAACCATCTCTATGTTTAGTTCAACATGTCATTTATCTCATGGCCATCAACAACCCGGCAAATATTTACTTAGGTCCAAAAAGAAAAACATTTATTGAACCCATAGTAACATAGTACTAAATACAACATTTACTGAACAACAAAGCAAGAGTTTAATTACTATTTATCTAATTCTCAAAACTGTGGGACAGGTATCATTTTATAGACTAGGAAACTAATGCTTCAGAAAAGTTTAACAAAGGTTTAACAATTAACTCAAGATCACAAGCCAGTATGTAGCAAAACTGGCATTCAGTCCTAAGTGATTATCATGTTCCCAGTCTGTCTACTCCCATCACAATATCTTATTCAGTAATTATCTAGTTGTAACAAGCGCTTTTCTAGGTATTGAAGAAGTTATGAAGATGTAGAAGATATACCTAATGATTATTTGGGGTGAAAGAACACATAAATTAACCGAGAACTAATGATATAAGGCCAAATATTATAAGTTACTTCAGTTAATAAGTAATATTTGCCAAACCAGTCATTCGTCCTTCTTGCCAACGTTCTATCTGGTCCGTACCATTCTTATACAGTCTTTGTCAGACTCTCTTGTGATTATTCACTCAGTTAAGCTCACGACTAAAATGAGAGCCCCTCTAGGGCAAGGAGTAGGATTTACCGACACCACAAGGACACAATGCCTGCATCGGATCAGGCGCAATAATTGTTTGAGAAAAAAACTGGACATATGAGATGGCTCAACCCATGAGGCCACTCACTCCTTTATTTAATTAATCCATAATGCCAGGCACTAGGCTAGGCTTGGGGAGTACAACCCCAAATAAGACAGTTTCTGTCTTTATGAAGCTTACAGTCTAAAGGGAAGATGCATTCAGTTGACAAGCAATGGAAACAGTGTGCTAAGTGATATGTTGGGGGATTAGAGACGGTTATGGAGTACCTAACCCAGACACAGGGGAATCTGTAACGGATAGGTCCTAATTCTTTACCACCAGATTTGTTTAAGGCTCTTAACGAGGAAGAGAAGCCAAAGCCAACTTCCCAAACCTACAGGTGAATAGCCCCTGGGAAGAGGCACCTGAACAGCCACTGCTGTTATTCTCAGCTACAGAGGAAGGAATGAACGTAGCAATCAAATGACAAGACAGGGCATGCTAGTGAGCAAACGGCCTGAGCAGAGCTGAGTTAGTGACTGCTCTGTCACCATCTCCAGTGCCCCCAGGGCCACGTTACTATCTGCAGGCACACAGACACCCTCACCCATCTGGAGACATAAGTCATCACTTCACTGTCCACTGAAAACGTATTTATATGAGGGAAAGAGCGAGAATAAAAATCAGTTGCTTTGTGTACGTGGCAGTGCTTGCTGAGTCCATAGCATTGCCCAGTTTTCAGCACCTCCAGCCCTGTGGGTCAAAGCCTAAACTGGCAGAAGTGCCCTGGCTGGATGTTGCCATCCTTCTCCCCTGCAAATAAACAGAATATTTTTTACCTACGATAGGTGATTATGTGGCTTTCACTCAGCTCTTGTAATTCATTTGTACCTCCCGGCATTCATGAGTCATGGGTCTTTTACGCTTGTCAGAGAAACCTAATCCTTACCCTTCATGGGCCAGCTACCCTAAAGATGGCTGAACATGTAATTGCCTTGAAGTGTAAAATATTTCCCACATTATTTATGATAGCCATGCCTGCTAGCACCTCTATGGGTGAGGTTGTGTCAGCATTTTCATTATAACCCCCTATTTCCAGCAGTAAGAAATGTACACCAGGCTCAAACTCAGCACATGGAAAGTAAGTCCAGAAGGAAATTTTCTATTCCTTTTTTTAAAAAATAAATAAATTGGTTGGGGCTTTTTAAAGTTATATGACTGGAAGGGGGAAAATGTCATAAAATGAATTTTAAAGTTTCCCTTTTGTGCTCCCAAGTTCTAAGATTAAGAGGATGTGTGATAGGGCTTCCCTGGTGGCGTAGTGGTTGAGAGTCCGCCTGCCGATGCAGGGGACACGGGTTCGTGCCCCGGTCCGGGAAGATCTCACATGCCGTGGAGCGGCTGGGCCCGTGAGCCATGGCCGCTGAGCCTGTGCGTCTGGAGCCTGTGCTCCGCAACGGGAGAGGCCACAGCAGTGAGAGGCCCGCATACTGCGCAAAAAAAAAAAAAAAAAAAAGAGGATGTGTGATAATGGTCCTCACCACTAATGCAGAAGGCCAAACCCATTCCTTTTTCTCTATCCTCGAGAAGCCAAAGGAAAGAAAAGGGGATGTGTCCAGTTCACATTTAAAAATCCACTAAAGGAATAAGAAAATGGATTTGAATCAGAAAAAACTAAGTGCCCCCCAAATTAGGAGAAGGGTCATCCCCTAGTATAGGGGCAAATATGGTCAGATATTGGGACAAGATTAATAGCACCCTCTGAGCTGCTGATGGGTTAGAATTAGTTGTAGTAAAATGGAAAAAAGATGGGATTTGGCATCAATAGAGCCATGCCCCTAGTTCTGCCATTTATTAGACATGTGATTTTAGGAAACCCATTAAGACAGTCCACCACCATTGAGCCTCTGAGCCCTCAATTCAACATTAGAGCACCATTATTTCAAGTTGGCCACAGTTAAAAGGCATATGTTACTTGGAAGCTCTTATTAAAGAGGTTGATCAGTGGGATCAATGACATGTTCTGAAAGACTAGCTTATTACACGAGCTAATTGAGATCTAAAAAGTTAAGAGTCAGGTTAGGTAAGTTCTGGTGGTGGGGTACAGAGTAGTGAGAAGCCCAGGGCAGAAGGTACATTTCAGTGGGAAGAAACGTTCATCTCCAGAATGAGGGGCAGTGGCTGGGGAACTGGGAGAGGAAACGTGACCAGAATGACAGTTTGGCTTTGTGAGTGTGTTTTAACATCCCTGTACATCATTTCTAGAATGGGTGGGTGATGATGCAGTGGGCTAGATGGTCAATTCTGGCATCTTGTTCTTGGTCACGTGGTCGTGTGCAACTTTTTTTTTCCTCCCGAAGTCAATTTTTTCCCATACGTTATCTAATGTAATTTTATGTATTTACTACAATTTAACAAGAATTAACCCCCCGTTATGTGCTCAGTACAGTTCAAGGCACCATAAAGAACTCAAAAATGTATTATTCCCTATCATCTAGAAGATTGCATTCTTGTAGGAAATATAGACTTAACGTACATGGTGCAGTATCAACTCCTGGTGGTGGGTGTGATAATGGAAAAATATTCCCCCAGAAGATATCCACATAAATCTCTGGGACCTCTGAATGTTACTTAATTTGGAACAAAGGTTTTTGCAGGTGCGATTAAGGTAAAGGATCTTAAGGAGAAAATCCTGGACTATCCCTACATGGCATGACAAGCATTCTTATGAAGAGGCCTGGAGGAGAAACATACATTGAGGAGGAGACGTGGAAGAGGAAAAGACAGGGTGAAGACGGGGGCAGGCATTGGCGGGATGCAGCCTCAAGCCAGCGAAAGCCAGCAGCCACCATGAGCTGGAAGACGCAAGGAACAGGACCCCTCCTGGACCCCTAGAAGAAGTGAGGGTCTGTTGACACCTTGATTTCTGACTTCTGGCCTTTAGAGCTGTAAGAGAATAAACGTCTTTTCTTTTAATCCACTAAATGTGTGGCAATTTGTTACTGCAGCCACAGGAAACTAACATAGTAGTGGGAAAGGACATGTTCCCCTCGTTCGTGCATAAGGAAGCCAAGTCTGGTGTGGATGAGGGCATGGCCTGAAGAGGAGGGAGGTCAAAGGTCACGCAGACCAATTCGAAAGTTAATTTTGGGTCCAAATTACGGTTAATGTGATCCACGTCAAAGAGGTATGTTTCAGGGCAGCAGCCAAGTTTAATATTTACTTTGAGGATTTGCATTGTTCTCTATCTATAAATTGTCTCTAAACATTTAAAAACCTATGTGTTTTATAATCGTAACTCTTTCCACTAACCTTTAGGTTAAATTAGCTAAAATTACACTTTAGCGACAAGTGAAACCCTTCCTCAAATGGCTGTACTGTCTCTGGAAAGAGAGAGCACTCTGCTCTAGATGAAGAGGCAACCCTTCAATGTCTTCAGCGATGATGTTCACAGGCAACGTGCAAAACTGGAGCCTGAAAGATGAATCCTTCCTGGTCATTTTTGCAAATACCCGGATGTCAGCAGAGTATTAATTTCATAGGCAAAGAACCCTCCAGCTTCTTTACACAATCACTATGGCTTTACAAAAAGATTATTAAATTTTAATAGAAAGGAAAAAAGTTCATCTTTTCTTAATCTTGGAATTATTCAGTCACCACCGACATTCTCCAGAGGACGGATACCTTGAAGTGATTCAGCCAAAGTCAACCAAAATGTTGGAAGAAAAGTAGATTTTGATTAATTAAATTTTAAAATTAACTGATTAGACCAGAAACACTTCTGTGTTTAACCCTTGTTGGAGGCAGTTTTTCGAAAGCACATTATCTCTGTTTTCTCCTTAATAAGTGTAGCCATTTAGGGAAAGGGCTCATGAATCTGTGGCAATGAAAAGGTTGGTCCACGGGGGAGGTGGGGTCACTTCCCAAGCCCCCCGTTACCTCCAATGTCATCTGCATGGTGGGCGGTTCCCTCTTTCAAAAACACGTTTATGAGGTTGAGACATCAAATCAGAACACTGGTTTATTTATATTTATAAACTCTAATATGGACTAGGATTCTTGGGTTGTTGTGACCAGAGCATTCTCTTCATTTTGGTAAACCTCAGTATTCATACTCTGAATTTCTTTAAAAACTTATCAGATTTAGAAGTAACTAGTTTGTTGCTAAATGTCTTATTCCTCTGATAGAATATGAGCTCCATGGGGGCAGAACTCCTGTCTGTTTGTTCATTGCTGTGTCTTTACCAAACACAGGGACTTTAGCACATGTAAACACACCAAGTATACATAAGTCTACTTACAGGTATGATAGTGACATATACCGGAAGTATTAGCAGCAGTTGGACAACTGATGTATAAAACCCAATTGCTCTTTAGTCAAAGAAAATTGGGGTTTGAGGCACATGCATTCAAATATGAACAGACTTCCCAATCTTTCCCTTAGCATCTGGGAGATTCCATAGGGATAGAATCCTTTTCCCCTCCTCTGTCCTGGATTCCTATGGTCCTGGTGTTCAAGATCTGGAAGGCTTGGGAAAGCTGTTTCCTTGCACTATATTTAGATATTCTGCTAGAGGCAAACTGATGACTGATGACCAACTGCCCAAATGGGACAATTGCTTTCTGCATCTGTTCCCTGCTCAGGCAGAGGTGGTGCCCGTGAAAGAGTCACCTCCTTGGGGCAAAAGGTCAGGTTAATGATTGAACAGAGGAAGTTAAAAAAAAACATGTTAGGATATGACTAGTTTGCTGGTGCTAAGTGTTACCTTTGCTTAAATAACCAGGGATTGAGTGGTGTACGTGCTACTCCAAATCATAGAATAGAACTGTATTTTTAGAAATGACTTGAAGGATTTTAAGAGATCTTTCATCGTTTTCTGCCATTAAACTTGCTCAACCTCATTTCTCCCCTCTCCCCAGCATGCCCACACTCCAGACTGGTCTCTGCTGCCCTCAGACAAGGAAACATCCCACACTTATTTTGTCTCTGTGGTTTCACATATGTTTTTCTCACTGCCTCGTTTTCCCCTTCCTTGGCCATATTATGCCTCTTATTTACTCCTTTGTCAGTTTTATCTTTCATTTATCTCCCTTCCTCTGAATTCCTTCAATACTTTGCATCACACAATTTAGCAAAAAAAAAAAAATTCTAACTAGTATAACTTTTATTGCATCATGTATGTTATCAATAGTTATATTTTCTCAACATAATTTGTAAGACTCCATGATAAGCGCTTTGAGGACAGGGTCAGTGTCTCAGACATTTTCTCTAGCCTCCATCTCCACTCAGAATAGGGTCACATGCATAACAAGTAGTCCATAAATAGTACCAATGATAGCTTTAAATTTATTAGATTTAAATGCAATTCCCATCTCCCACTGTAATGAGGGAAGCCACAGCTCAGGGGAAAATGAGCTTCTTCACCAATTATTCATTCAGAAGAAACACTCCATACCTCCATGATATCAAATTGAAATACTTAGTCCATCTATTTACTCATCTCTCAAACATAAAGAAGTATACTTTTCCACTTTACTCCATTCTTTTTTCCATTTTATAAAGGAAGGGCTCTATCTATATGCCACAGATGCCTGGCTCCTACTCCAGGATTTTAAAATCTCTCTGTTTCTAGTGTGCAGCCAAGGTTGAAAACCCCTGACTTAGAAACACACATTTGAGAATCTGGGGGTGCTTCTGGCAAAGAATCCCACCCCGTACAAGTGCATGGGCTAAGTGGTGGTTGTAGAGATACAAACTGAGTATGACAGAGTTTCTGACATTAAAGATCTCAGAGCCCAGGAGAAATGTGTTATGATTCTTCATGGCTACACAACGAAACTCTCCAAAGTATGGTGGCTTAAAACAAACCATTTTCTTACAGCTCACAATTTTGTTGGTAGGGAATCAGGTAAGTCTCAGCCTGGCAATTGTTTGTTGTGCCTGGTGCCAACAGACTTCCCTCCATGGTATTCAGCTGGTGGACGGGCTGGAGTGTCCACGTATCTGCAGACTTGGAAGAGACGCCAAAGGCAGCGCACAGCCAGGGCTGTCAGCAGGTGTGCCTGTATGTCCTCCCCAGCACGGTGGCCACAGAATAAAACTCTTACACCGTGGTTGGCTTTCCCCCGAGCAAGTATTCAAGAGAGAAGAATCTACCAGTCTCCTAAGGTCCAGATATAAAAACAGGTGCAAGATGCTGGATCACTTTCAACATATTCTGTGGGTCAAGCAGTCCCTGAGCCCACCTTGTTTCAAAGGGACAGAACACAAACCCCACCTCTCAGTGGGAAAAGTTTCAAGGGATTTGTGGTCATTTTTAATGTGTCGCGTACAGTCATAACACCTGCTTGACTGTCGTGCCAGGTAGAAAACAACTATTCATATAAAAGAGACACAGATAAGTACTGGGAATGTTTAAAAATGGAAGAGATTACTTCCATGTGGGAAAGTAAAAACTATTTTCCCCAAAGAGTTGGTATTCGGGTTGAGCCTTGAATGATGGCTAGAACAGATTTTGAGATGCTGAGTTGAGGAGAAGTATTAGGATATCCCACAGTACATGTAAGAAAGGGCAGGTGGCTCCCTCTTCCTGATGAACAGATGTGATTGGAAGGAAGGCTGTCTAGGTTGGAAGTAAGAATGTCTAGACAGCTCTGGATTCCCAACGCTTCTGAACGGATGGCTAAGGAGTTTGAGCTTTATTCTATAAGCAAGTATATAAGAACTCATATACTTAACCAGTTGCTGGGAGCAGGGAAGAGAAGAGTGGGTTCTTCAGATGAAGGAGTCCTCTAGATTTGAAGAAACTGTGCAAGAACCATATATTTATAAAATTAGAGTCCATCCCTCTATAGGAGAAAATGAGGCTTTGAGACATTAGTAATGGTAATAATAATGGCCATTTACTGTTTACTATTTGTCATACTCTAGGCTAAGGCTTGACTTATATTAACTAATTAATCCTTACAACAACCCTTGGAGGTCTATACTATTATCACTACCTTCTGACAGACGGGAAAACTAAGGCAGACACGGATAAAGGAACTTGCCTGTGGTCACAGCTATAGTGAGCCATACAACTAAGTGATTTGTCTAAGGTCAAACCGTTGGTCAGGAAACATAACAGGATTTGAAGCCAAATCTCCCACGTCCCATTCCACTTCTTTTCCCACCTGACAGTACTAAGGAACAAAGTAATGTTCCTCTCTTGTTCTATTCTCTGCTGTTTTTACACTTCATTTTCGCATTCTCTCCTCTACCTCCTTGGCACGATGTGTTGTAGAGGAATGTGTGATCTTTGTCACCATCTCCACCCTTCTCCAGCTCACGCTCTGAAACGCCCTGTCCTTAATAATATTCCCACATTTTTATTCTAGGGAATGGATTCTAGTTATTTTTAACGAAAGAGCATGAAACACTTGAGATTTTTTTCTAAGTAACATTTGCATCAATAAGAAATACACACAGAGTAAATTCTGTTTTCTCTCTGAAAATATAAACTGTGGGAAGCTTATGGGATAAGAGGCTCCTGGCAGCTGCATCTGTAGATGCTTCTCTAAATGTTTTCATTTGCACTTACAGGACTCGACTGACAAAAAGCATGGATCATCCCCAAAAGGGATCGAAGGAATGGCTGTAGGTGAAGGACACATGCCCAGCTGACCATAATAACGTCCTCTCAGAAATAATGTGCTGAAGTTATGTATCTTTAAGGCTAAATCGATACATAAATTCTATCTGTAGAGTACCTAGGTCATGGACCCCAGATCAGTAATCAAATAGAAAATAAGTGGGGAAAGGCAGAAGGAAAATGAAAGAAAATAACTTTTCCACAGCCTGAAACTTGACCTTGAGACGCATCACAAAAGTCCAGTTTCTTTCATCTTCTTAATCCTTCCTGGTAAGAGTGAGGGCTGATAAGGAGGATGAGATTTTGTAAACAATATCTAGATGTCTTATTCCTTTACATACATTATACCCAATTCCTTTCTATAAGCCAGAGTAGGATGGGGAAGGGAGTATGAATAAAATAAAATTTGTTTAAAGGCCATTAGAATAGTCGAGTTGCAGCAGTGGGTTCAGATCCCACCTGTAGCAAGTAAATGAACTTCTCTCTGTCCCCTCATCATTAAAATAGGGAGAACAGCAGCACTTACTCAAAGAATCATTGCAAGTATTAAATATGTTAGTATCTATAAAATTCTTCAAACAGTACTTGGAATATAGTAATTGACTAAACTTTTTAAGTTTGCCTTCTCACCCCTTCACCTTTCTGGCGTCAACCCCTCCTGCCTCTACAATGCTCATCTCCAGGTCCAGCCCTCCAGCCTGAGATACCTGTACTTTCATCCATTCTGCCAGGTTGCTCTTCCCCAGGGTTCCTCAGGGCTGCCAGACTCTACTCATCCTGGGATCTGCAGGCAGCGGTCTTCCCTGTCTGCCTCGTCTCAGAAAGCCCTTCATGTTCATTCTGCTTCACCCCCTGCTTTTTGTTCCTTCAGTGCACTGACATCTGTCTACAAATTTGGTTATTTATCTACTGTCTATCTCTCCCACTAGCAGGCATGCTCCACGAGCACAAGCCCTTTGTATATTCTTGCTGTAACCCTAGTGCCTAGAAATATGCCTGGAACATAATAGTTGCTCAGCAAGTATATTCGGAGTGAATGAAAACTAAAGAGATCATGGAGTATTGTATATTGTCTCCAGGGAAAGATGTGCTGAGAATAATAATACCCTCCTCTACCTGAATAAACAAGCCGATACCTGGGAAGGAGGGCTGTGCATGATTGAATAATTGTCTAAGGTATTTGGTCAATAGAGGCAGTGCATCTGAATGACACAGAGAAAACATCTTTCCAAACTTGGAAATTTTTCTCCCATAAGCAGATTAGGGGATTGACTCATTAGCAAAATAGTTTCAACACCTGATTTTGAGAGGATTGCTCTTCTAGTTCATTCTGAGAATCCTTCCGCATAATTCAAATGAAGATTTTCACATAGAGTATGTAAAGCCATCAGGAAGCAACATGGTTCTTATGACACTGAATGTATTAGCAACCAGTGATAGAGATAGGCTCAAAAACCTTCATTATGGACAGACTGGTCTGATGAATAATATAAGCTTCTACAAGATGAAATGCCACTAATCGACATGCTTTTATTACATACTTTCGTTTTAACATGACCTTATCATTGTCCTATGGAATACAAAAGAATATAACACACAAACTATAGGCAGAAGGATATATAATTCTTGGATAAGCAAAGCCTAAAATATTAATTAATTGGCAGAAAAGGCCACCTTATGATATGACTTAATGTGTTGATACTGTATTTCTCCAAGTTACCCAATCATGAGAATTACCTGGGTTTCTTTTATAAAAACACACATTTCCAGGTCCAGTCACTGGAGATTCCAACTCACTACATCGAGGTGTAGCCTGGAAATTTATATTTTTAATAAGTGCCCAGTGAATTTTATGATCGGGCAAGCTTGGAAATATTTTTCTGAAATAATAAAGCCATTGCTTCATTAACTGTAAAAGGATTTGGAGAAAGTCAAGCTCAATGTGGGGGGACAGCATCAATAAAGGCTTAATAAAATATGTCATTCTTTTTCTCATCTCATCCACACTGCTGAGCTTTTCTAACGAATGCTGGTGTCTGCCATCTGACCATCTCTCCTGTCCTTAACCTGCAGCAATCTGGATTTCGCCCTCCCTATGCACCCTTCGCCCTGAATTCCTACTCCTCTCCATCTAATTGCAGAAGGCTCTTTTCTCTTCGCTGTTAACTTCTCAGAAGCATCTGATGGAGAAATTCACTCTTTTTTCTTTCCTCTGACCCCACACTTCCCTTATTCGCCAAACTCTCCTCTTTTTTGTTTCCTAAAGTTCCTGTGCTCTTTTTCTAAACTTTTTTTTCAAAGATACTAGTTTACCTAGCTATATGTCTTCTTCACAAAGGTCTCTAGCATGTTTTAAACCAATCCTGGGATGTTCTATACTGCAGGGTATTTCTTAAGAACTTTGGTTTTTTTCCCAACCGGATTGGCATTTTTGGAGAGAACAGCTACTTGAATTAAACAATGATTAGCTTTGGCAATAATAGTGCAAATAAGATGAATGTTAATTAGTGTGTCCATTGCTCTTTTCTACCATAGACGTATTGCTATAGTTTGGTCTATAGTCTTGAAATATGCACATATTGTATTTAAATAAAACAGAGACACATTAAACATATCTTGTCATGCAAACCATGCTAATACACAAATTCAGTGCTAATACAGCTATGGTTAAGATTACTGAGTATGATCTATGGTTCTCCTGATAAGTTAATTGATTTTTAAAAATGGAATTCTTTAATAATGCTTGCTGACAGTTCAATTCCATAGGTTTTAATTTTTACATACAGTTCAAGGCAAAGTATTAGTAACCTATTAAGTGCTGTTAAAATTTGCGCTTCAAAAACTTAAATTTGGTTACCAAAGGGGAAACGTTGTGGGGAGGGATAAATTAGGAGTTTGGGATTAACAAGCATATACACACAATACTATATATAAAATAGATAAACAACAAGGACCTTCTGTATAGCACAGGGAACTCTACTCAATATTCTGTAATAATCTATATGGGAAAATAATCTGAAAAAAAATGAGTATATATGTATGTATAACTGAATCACTATGCTGTACACCTGAAACCAACATGACATTGAAAGTCAGCTCAATAACAAAAAAACAAACAACCCAATCCAAAAATGGGCAGAAGACCTAAATAGACATTTCTCCAAAGAAGATATACAGACTGCCAACAAACACATGAAAGAATGCTCAACATCATTAATCATTAGAGAAATGCAAATCAAAACTACAATGAGATATCATCTCACACCAGTCAGAATGGCCATCATCAAAAAATCTAGAAACAATAAATGCTGGAGAGGCTGTGGAGAAAAGGGAACACTCTTGCACTGCTGGTGGGAATGTGAATTGGTTCAGCCACTATGGAGAACAGTATGGAGGGTCCTTAAAAAACTACAAATAGAACTACCATATGACCCAGCAATCCCACTACTGGGCATATACCCTGAGAAAACCAAAATTCAAAAAGAGTCATGTACCAAAATGTTCATTGCAGCTCTATTTACAATAGCCCAGAGATGGAAACAACCTAAGTGCCCATCATCGGATGAATGGATAAAGAAGATGCGGCACATATACACAATGGAATATTACTCAGCCATAAAAAGAAACAAAATTGAGCTATTTGTAATGAGGTGGATAGACCTAGAGTCTGTCATACAGAGTGAAGTAAGTCAGAAAGAAAAAGACAAATACCGTATGCTAACACATATATATGGAATTTAAGAAAAAAAAAATGTCATGAAGAACCTAGGGGTAAGACAGGAATAAAGACGCAGACCTACTGGAGAACGGACTTGAGGATATGGGGAGGGGGAAGGGTGAGCTGTGACAGGGCGAGAGAGAGTCATGGACATATACACACTAACAAACGTAGTAAGGTAGATAGCTAGTGGGAAGCAGCCGCATGGCACAGGGATATTGGCTCGGTGCTTTGTGACAGCCTGGAGGGGTGGGATAGGGAGGGTGGGAGGGAGGGAGACGCAAGAGGGAAGACATATGGGAACATATGTATAACTGATTCACTTTGTTATAAAGCAGAAACTAACACACCACTGTAAAGCAATTATACCCCAATAAAGATGTTTAAAAAAAAAGTCAACTATACTCCAATAAAAATTTAAAAAATAAATAAATGCATAAAACACAACACAAAACTAGCATTTATTAAGCTCCTCATAGCCTCTGCTAAAACATCTGACTACCAACCATCGCTTGGTTATTTGCTCGGCTCCTGAACGCATGACAAGGACACAGACTTTGGGAGAACGGTTGGTTACCAGAACATCATCAATGAAGTCTTGAGCAGGCATAGTTTTCAACTGTAGCTGTTATTATTGGGATCAAAACAAAATCATAGGCTTGCTGTTAGATTTTGACTTTATCATTTTGTTTCTGGATAATTGTTAGGTTGCTATTATCTCCTTTTTTAAGATTTGCTCTTCCCCAAGTCTATTAATCGTCTGCAAGTGACCTTAAGTCAGTCATGGTCAAATCCACGTGGGATCTCGTGCCTCGGAAGGCAGAGAGGAGCCTTAGCATCAGTGAAGAGTACCTGACCCAGCTTCCAGGACTGGGTCCGTGAGCACCAGCTTTCAGGGGGCAACAGTTTTAATAACTCACACACATAGTCAGATATGAACCACTGACATCTCTGGGAAGAGTACTGGGATTTGTGGTGAAGACCCAGCCGAGGCTACAGATCTTTTCTGAATCACGCCACCAAAGTGCTTACAGTTTCGTGAAGCACTTCTCTGTAGAAAACAACCCTTGGGAAAATAAAAACATTGTAGTTTCTTGTTTGGGTTGTTTGTTTCTTTGTTTTTGTTTTTTGACTTATTTCATCTTTCAAGACAAATGATAAAAAAAGAATTTTCAAATAAAGTATGCGTGAGTCTTCTTGGCACTGCCTTTCTTTGTCAGGTTGAAGCAATTCCTCACTTAAACTCAAGTGCTCCAACACCACCTCAAAGGGACCTGCTCTTGGACTCCAGCATAAAGAACCTTCTGGTAAACCCCCACCCAATAACAACTTTCAGAAAGAAGTAAACTAAAAACATAAATGTTGAGGTGGGGGAGTGGTAATCAGTAGCTACCAAGGAATATGGGTGAAGATATTTTAAAAATACATTCATGTATCAGGCAAGCCTGCATTAGAGCTGGGAAATATCTTTTCTTGCTTGAATACCCTATAGTCTGTGAGTGAAGAATTCTTAGTTTAATATCTCTGTGCTTGCTCGCTTAAAAGCAGAAGAGACTGAAAGTATACTCAGCTCCATCCCAGCTGGGTGATACTGGATAAGTAGGAGAACCAGCACTTCTTGACCACCCGCTGTATTATCTGATACTTTGCTTTCTTTATCTCATTTTATTCTCACTATAACTTTATATGGTACGGATTCGTATTTTATATTTTAAAAATGAAAAATGTAAAATCCAAGAAGCTTCAATAAATGATCTGAAGTCCCCAATTACTAAGTCTGGATTGAGTCTGGATTCAAAGCAAGGTCTATATGAATCCCAAATCCACGATTTTCTAACTTTTCCATCTACTTCTAAGGAAAACAATAGTTATGTTTGCTAATTCACCTGGATTTTTTAAGGATAAAAAATGTGTACGTGAAATTGCAGGTGAGGGAATTTTGGCAATGTAGATCTGTATTTAATGTGCAGTCAATTTCCTCTCTCCTCCCCTTCCCTTCCCTTCCTTTTTCTTCTCCCGGTTCTTTCCTTCCTTCTTTCTGAAACACATGCATACTGATAACATAGGACCCAAGACATATTTTCAACAACATAATGTAACCAAAACACTTGCTTCTTAGAGTCTTTGCTAATCTATACTAATTTTTTATTTTTTCCAGGTTAGTCATCCATGTTTCCTAGAAAATATCCAATGAAAGCAAGAAGAGTCATAGCTACAACACCAGTCACCGTTTGAAAATCTAGCTAAGAAAATGAGCTTGCTTTAAGTCAACAACTTTGCTTCTCTGAGTTAATGCTGCCAACCTTTGCAAATATTCCTAAGACCTATGATATACATACAAAAAGTTAATATTTGATTAATTGATTTGATCAAAAAATAGCTATGGTGAACAATGCAATACTATTGTTCTTCCTATGTTATTGCAGGTGTGTTGATGGGGTTCAGAGAGCTATGGGTTTGGATCACAGCAGCGCTACACAGCTCTGCACATGGCAGAGAGCAAGGAATACAGTTTCTAGCACGATCAAGGGAGTCATGGCGAATCATAAGACTGTAAACTGTTCAAGGGGCATGTAGTGGAAATAAGTCTGTACTGGAGTCAACCATGAATTGGAAGTCCAACGCTGCCTCTTCCAGGTATGTGACC